>NC_140383.1:6410000-6422500 GCF_054491055.1 Hypomesus nipponensis | reverse complement strand
TGTCTCCATGTCCTCTCCTGTCCCCATGTCCTCTCCTGTCCCCATGTCCTCTGTCAGAGGCCATGCCTCCACCCCGGTCCCCTTCTACCTCATTAGCCTCTCATTAATGCCCATGTTTGTTTCAAGAGTTAACCCCCTTTTCCCCAGCTTTTGTAGCTGCTTAATGATTCATCATTTCATATGCAAGATCAACATGGCCTTGATCTTCTCCACACACCACCCCAGCACAGTACATTCACATCCTCGTTAGTGATGGTGAGAGAGAGAGGAAGTGGGACAGGAGTACACACAGACTAAACAAAACAACACAACAAAACACTTCATATGCACACGCACAGCACGCAGAGCATGCAGACAGGCCGACAGATGCAAACACACACACACACACACACGGTTCTTACTTGAGGGTGTAGTGACTGAGTTGGCTGGCAGGGTCCTCAGGTCTGGCCCCTCCTGCTCTGTCCAGTCCAGGGCTGCCCCCCTGCAGAGAAACAACACCAGAGTCAGCCTGCACACCACAGAGGCAGAACAACACCACAGTCAGCCTGCACACCACAGAGGCAGGACAACACCAGAGTCAGCCTGCACACCACAGACGCAGGACAACACCAGAGTCAGCCTGCACACCACAGAGGCTGGACAAGAGTCAATGATATTCCCTCAAACACTGTCCTGAAAGCAGTCAGGCCTGTGTGTGTGCGTGTATGAGCATGTGTGGAAGTGTGTGTGTTTGTTGAAAGGAAAGGAGGGGGGGGGGGTATATGTTGGTAGATGTGAGTACTGGGGAGCAGTGATTAATAACACAGGCTCATATAGCATGTCAGGGGACACTGGGCCTACCCTGTATGTAGCCAGCTGGGGGGGGGGGGGGCAAGGGGGGGGAGTAAATCTGTGGACTGGGAGCACTAATAATTAGCATGTAGTCTGTTAGGGGTGACTGGGTGTGTGTCAGTGTGTCAGTGTTGTCAGGGGGATGACGGGGGCTAGTGAAAGACGGGGAAGGGGGGCTGGGGGGGGGGGCTGGGTTGATGTCTACAGGGACAGGGTTTCCCGTCTGGCGGAGCAGGGGTGATGGATCGTGTTGCGGCCGCTGTGTGACAGGGTGTGTGTACCAGGGGTCGGGGCCACTGATGTGCTCTAATGTACTTCTGCGTGACCTCTGACCCCTCCGCAGGACCAACACCACCTGTCAGCCCACTGCCGGCTCCTCACGGCTACGCCACGCTGCATCTGCTACGACATCATCGACAGCATGACCCTGATGATGGGGGTGGGGGGGAGGGGGTTGGGGGGGTGGGAGGGGGGTGCACATGCTGCAGTGGTGTAATCTGATGTACTCTGTTAAACACAAGGATCCTGAGCTATAGAAAAAAACATGAGCAGGAGGTTTCTAGTGTGTGTGTGTATGATGCATATGTGCGTGGTTGTGTGCATACAGCATGAGTATGCATGTGTATTTATGTGTGTGTGTGTGTGTGTGTGTAGGCCCACTTGGAGGGAACCTAGGCCTACAGAGGTCCATGCAGCCCCAGGTGCTGAATCTGCAACACCACAACATCAGTGGAGGGCCCCACCCTCCCACCCTGCCCCCACCCTCCCACCCTGCCCCCACCATCCCCCCACCCTGTACCCCAACCCTCCCACCCTCCCACCCTGCCCCCACCCTGTACCCCCACCCTCCCACCCTGCCCCCACCCTCCCACCCTGCCCCCACCCTCCCACCCTGCCCCACCCTGTGTGTGCGTCAATGTGAAAACGGCAGGTTCGGAGGGGAACCAGGATTACCAGAGGGTCACACAGGAGAGAGCAGCAGAAGGAAGATCAAGTGCCTCGAGGAGGAGAAGAGAGAGGAGCGATTGGTTTCACCTGAGTGGGCTTGTCTAAACGAACTACGGGAGGAGCAGGCATGTCTAAACGAACCCAGATAGCTAATGCATGTAGTCCTGAAGAGCGGCCCGAAAATCAATTAGTCCGGCCTGGCTTCTGAAGCCTCGCGCGTGACCAACGCCAGGCTCACGGGCGAACGACGTCCGTCTGTGATGCAGCACTTGCACATCTCTCTCGAGCTTCCCTCGGCCAACCAATATCTAAACACGCCTAGCAACTCACTGGATACAGTGATATACAGGCAGGTCTACACGCCTCAATAAAACCTGATTAAACCTACAGCCTTTCAGAAAAAAGACCTTGCATCAACAAATAAGTGACACATCAGCATGAAAGCCTCGTTTTGATCTCATATCTTTAATCTAAAGACTCCGAACAGGTAATTGATAACTGTGCTTTGAATCATGACGGCAATAAATGGACTCCGAGAGGTGATTCATTTTTGGTCGTGATGAAAATATGTCGCGAACCATCTAAAAAGAGGCACTATTAGCAGTATTGCTAATTACAGAATAACTAATCAAGCAAAGTGTGCCCTGAAATGCCTGTGGTCGTCCGCTGATGAATGACTGGCTTTCTTCTGAATGTGACTAATGGATCTGTAGTGCTGTGTGCTGAGGAAGGCCTGATGCATGGCATGTGTGCGCGCAGGACAAACCAGCCACTGCATCTAAACAGTATCAAGATGAGGCACACAACAGAAGACTTGAGTCAAAAGCTGCATGTATTCTAAGTGTCTCGTCTGTGTGTGTTTTGTATGGCATGTTAAAAGGTGTGTGGGCGTGTGGTATGCGTGTGTGCATACACCTGGTTTATAGAGTCTTGCCCTTCAATGTGTCCGTCGTCATGTGTGGAAACTGGGCTTACCTGCCAAACCAACGCGATGACATGGGATTTGCTATGTAAATACACCGTTCAGCCACGATGAGAGAGGCCACACCGCCGCGCTTTCAGTTGGCTGAACACAGGCGCTTTCAGTGGGATATCATTTAGCCTGTGATTCTATTCATCCAGCATCACTCAACTCATCTCTTCATGAGGGAAACCTGTCTTAGACCCGTGGACTTCAAAAGGACCTTTCAGCTCCCGCTTTAATGAAAACATTCCTTACAGGTTATATCGACGCCGAGTAGCACACACGCGCACACAAACACACACGACCGCATTCGCACACAAACAAAACCACACGCATGTTCACACGCACACACGACCACACACACACACACATCAACACAAGGGTAAAGCCATCGGTAGCACCTGTAAATGCTAGAGAAAGCAGCGATCTGGGTGCGAGCACAGTGTCTCCCCCAGGACCAGCACGGTCCCAGCCCGCGCTATCAAAGCCTTGGTGCTAAGCTACATCATAAATAACTGTTATGTTCTTGTATTAGCCCCGGAGGGGCTGACGAGGGGAAAATACTCCCAGTCCAATTAGCCTGCTGCTGGGGCACAGCTAGCTGGGTGTGCTACCTGGGGACAGGTGGGCTAATGACCTGGGTTTCTGGCAGGACAGGTAGTATGTCACACGTCAGACACAACCACCCCCTACCCGCCCACCCCCCAAGGCCCAGGTCCCCCTCTAGGGAGGCTGGAGGCTGCAGCCTGACCCCCCCCGCACCACCACCACCACGTTCCTACTGTAGGACCTACTCCTTCTACTCCTGGTGTCGGTGGGTGATCACAAGTGCTGGTACTACCTGTGGTGTGTAACCATGGCGACGTGGAGCAGTGCTACAGCACTGCGCCTGGCTCTTTAAACAGGCGGCAGAGACAAACAGTCGTCGAGCCAGGGGTGCAGCTGTGGGTGAACCAGCAGATGCTCAGCCCTGCGTCAGTTCAGGGAGAGGGAGGGGGAAGGAAACGAGAGAGAGAGAGAGAGAGAGAGAGAGACAGACAGAGAGAGAGAGAGAGAGAGAGAGAGAGAGAGAGAGAGACAGAGAGAGACAGAGAGAGAGAGAGAGAGAGAGAGAGAGACAGAGACAGAGACAGAGAGAGAGAGAGAGAGAGAGAGAGAGAGAGGGAGGGAGAGATGAAGAAATTGAGAGAAGAGTGGTAAATGGCGAGTGAGAGGGTGAGAGGGAGAGGGCTTTATTAACTTCCTCCCACCACTTATTTCTCCAAAAGGCCAAGTGACAATCTGACCAATTACTCAGACCCATTGCCTCAATCAGACAGGATGGGATTTTCTCTCTCTCTCTTTCTCTCCCTCCCTCCCCTCTCCTCCCTCCCTCCCTCCGTGTCTCCCCCCTTACTGGAGGGACCAGGGCCTGTCTGTGTCTCGCTCAAAGCATTAGAGCGCTGGAGGAGTGCCACCCTGTCATTTAGCTGTCCTAGTGCACACTTATTAGAGCTGTTCTGAGGTGACCTGCTCCCTGCTGCCTGCCACCCTGAACCCTGCCGGGGGGGGGGGGGGGGGGGGGGGGGAGGGAGACACCGTGGAGAAGCGGAGAGGGGACAGAGAGAAGGAGAAAGGGAGATATAAGAAAGAGAGAGAGAGAGAGAGAGAGCGAGAGAAGGAGAAGTGACAGGTCTATGACACACTAATGGCACTTGTGAACCATGTAATTTCTCTATTCGGATTCTGGTCTGCTCTCTCTGTCTATCTCTCTCTCTCTCTCTCTCTCTCTCTGTCTCTGTCTATCTCTCTCTCTGTCTTCTCTCTCTCTCTCGATCTTTTGATCCCTCGCTCCTTCTTTCCCTAACTCCCTCCCCCACACCCTCCCTGTCTGGGCCTAAGGAGACAGTCTGAGCGGCCTGACAGTGCTTTTGTCTCTGTCCCATCCCAGGTGACAGATCTGGACCTCCTCAACAGCCTTTCACACGTGACACTGGGTTCTATTGTGACTCTTACAATACATGGCCGTCACTGAAGAAGAAAAAAATGCAGATTTGGTGAGAATAGTGGGTTGAATAACAATACAGATTATTACTTTAACTCTCTCTGTGACATATTAATGCAGTCTAATTACCAGGAGATGTCGGCGATTCAGAACTGCATTGTTGCTCCCTCAAGTCACCCATCTAATATGCAGGCTCACTAGCAGCAGGCAGCCTCTTACAGCACTCCCTGGATGTTCAAACTAGACTCTGGGTATGGACCCGTGGGGAAACCCCCTAACCCCACCCCTGTTAGCTGCACCTCATGTACACGGAGGACAGCCACAGCAGCCTCAGTGTGTGTGTGTGTGATCAGGTGTGTGTGTGTGCGTGCATGCGTATGTGTGTGTGTGTGTGTGTGTGTGTCAGACAGGGCAGAGCAGCAGAGAGCAGCCGCGCTACAGGAGCAGCCAGAGCTGCCTGTCAGCCAGCAGGATCTCAGTGTGACACCGGCTAGAGGTCAGCCAGATTCATATGCTCTCCTGCAGGTCAACAGCATGACTGCTCAGGGGCTGCAGGCTTAAGGAGAGAGGAGAGAGACAGAGAGGGAGACAGAGAGGGAGAGACAGAGAGACAGAGAGAGAGGGAAAGGGATGGACAGAAAAAAACTGTGGGATGGAGACAGAGACAGAGAAAGAGAGAGAGAGAGAGAGAGAGAGAGAGAGAGAGGGAGAGAGAGAGAGAGAGAGAGAGAGAGAGAGAGAAAGAGAGAGAGAGAGAGGGAGAAGGAGAGAGAAAGAGAGAGAGGGAGAGAGAGAGAGAGAGAGAGAGAGAGAGAGAGAGAGAGAGAGAGAGAGAGAGAGAGAGAGAGAGAGAGAGAGAGAGAGAGAGAGAGACAGTGGAGTAGGAGTGAGGAAGTGAGGGTTATTAGAGAACATCCATCACTGTGTAAGAGAACATCTCACAACTGTTGTTGTGAGGACTGCTACATGTCAGGGATCTCACACACACATACCTACAGACACACACTTGCACACAAACACAAACACACACCAAGCGGAATGGCAAGCTCTGGTGGTGGCAGAACATCACACCCCATCAGGTTCACACTGTTTTTTTCCAGTCACGCACACACACACACACACCTCCCTGGTCCTTAGTGTTGAACGCCAGCCTTCATCAGTGAAAGCTGCCAATTTAATTACCCCCACTGGGTTGTTGAGAGGGAGAGAGAAAAAGAGAGTGGGGGATGTTAATTGGGGGGTTGGGAATGAGGCTGTTGGATTAAACACAGAACAATCTTCCACTGAACACTTGTATCCTTTTGAATCTCATTTCAAAGCAGAGTGAGAGAGAGGTATGAGAACAAAGCCAAGGAGGGAGAGGGAGAGGGAGGGAGAGAGAGAGAGAGAGAGAGAGAGAGAGAGAGAGAGAGAGAGAGAGAGAGAGAGAGAGAGAGAGAGAGAGAGAGAGAGAGAGAGAGAGAGAGAGAGAAAATAGGGGGGGAGAGAGGGGGTGAGAGGCAGCCCTTCCCTGGTCTGTGGAACAGGAGATGGAGGGAAGAGATGACAATGGAGGACAGAAGATGCCATGGGGCATTGAAGAGGGAGATGAACAGAGAGTTTAAATTAATCAATGCGTGCACTCTGAATTTGCATGACGTGTTGGTCCAGGAGGACTAGTCTAGTCCAGGTCTGGTCCTGGTCTAGGAGGACTAGTCTAGTCCAGGTCTGGTCCTGGTCTAAGAGGACTAGTCTAGTCCAGGTCTGATCCTGGTCTAGGAGGACTAGTCTAGTCCAGGTCTGATCCTGGTCTAGGAGGACTAGTCTAGTCCAGGTCTGGTCCTGGTCTAAGAGGACTAGTCTAGTCCAGGTCTGGTCCTGGTCTAAGAGGACTAGTCTAGTCCAGGTCTGATCCTGGTCTAGGAGGACTAGTCTAGTCCAGGTCTGGTCCTGGTCTAAGAGGACTAGTCTAGTCCAGGTCTGATCCTGGTCTAGGAGGACTAGTCTAGTCCAGGTCTGATCCTGGTCTAGGAGGACTAGTCTAGTCCAGGTCTGGTCCTGGTCTAAGAGGACTAGTCTAGTCCAGGTCTGATCCTGGTCTAGGAGGACTAGTCTAGTCCAGGTCTGGTCCTGGTCTAAGAGGACTAGTCTAGTCCAGGTCTGATCCTGGTCTAGGAGGACTAGTCTAGTCCAGGTCTGATCCTGGTCTAGGAGGACTAGTCTAGTCCAGGTCTGGTCCTGGTCTAAGAGGACTAGTCTCCACCACGTCTGGTCCAAAGCGGCAATGTGAGAGATCAAAGCTCAGAGAGGTTGAGGTGGAACCCTTGTGTTTGAGGGAGGTGGGTCAAACCCAGCGAGTAGGGAAACCTGAGGAACAGCTATTAACACAGGAATCCACAGCTGTCATGGTAATGACATCATACACGCCGATATGGGTGCACACACACAGATACACATACACACACACCCGTAAACACACAAATACGCCAACCTCCAGACGCTCCTCTCCCTCTCTCCCACTCGCACAGTGTCTGGGCACGTCTGGTTGTAACCAATCCCTTGTCATATTTCATCCTGACAGGCCATTGGATTCATTGGCCATAATGAAAACAAAGTCAAGATGTAGGCAGTGAAACTTTAGGCTGCTTACAACATTCAACACATTCCATTGTCTCTGGCTCCACCGGCGCACACTCGCACGCGGACGTGCGTTGGGTCAAGTTCCTGATGCCCCCAACCACCTCTGCTACCGCGGGAGCAGAGTGGGCCAGCAGGGGAGTCCAAACCCGGCGGGGACGGAGGAGAGAGAACAACACCAACATCTCTCTGCTCTGGAGAACACACCGCCGTCCACACCCCAGAGACAATCACATGACCACAGGGAGCGTGTGCGTCCAATCAGATGACCAGCGGGAGTGTGCGTGTGTGTGTGTGTGTGTTTCCAGACCTATAAACAACTCAGGCCACAGGGGGAGAGGGGCCAAACTGGTCTTTAATTGGCTCTGGAGGGAACAGAGATATGGGGGGAGAGGAGGAGGAAAAAATCATTTTCTTTCTTGGAAAACCTCGTCCTTTCTTTACCCCGGCTGGAAAGTTAGAGAGGAGGAAAATATGTGGGTTCTGATTACACGATCAGGTTCCTTATCGCAGCTTCGGAAAGTTCCGAGTTGAAGTTGAAGTGTAGATAGGACTTAGAATGATAAAGAGTAGAGGAGAAAGAGAGGAAAGAGAAAGAGACAAGAGAGAGAGAGGGTCAGGAGGGAATTGGCAGTTAGAATCCATTTTCCACTGAAAAGAAAAAAAGAAAAAAAAGGAAATGCACACCAAGTCATTTCACATCGAAGCGTCATGCATTTCAAAGTTCTGCTTAAGATCTCCCTGCTGCTTTCTCCAGCAGGAGATACAGCTCTGGGGAAGCTGATTTGCTGCTCAGACACTTTTTGAGAATTTCTTTCCACCGCCGACTTCAAAGTGTTGTGGCTGGTGTTTGGCCAGGTTCAGGAGACCACATGAAAGACACTCAAACAGTGGATGGAGGCCCTGGAGGAGGGAGGGGTGTCTAGGGCCCGGGTTCAACCTGGAGACACCTGTCTGAGGCGCCGGCCAGGCCAGCAGAACAGAACACCCCCCTCCCCCTTCTCCTCATAGCCTGACCTCTCCACTCTACCGCCTCTCTCTCACGCTGGCCCTCATGGACGTCAGAGGACAAGGACTGGTGTGGAGGGCCAAACGTATCTCCGGCTTCCTGTCCACCCCTCCGAACCCCTCCGAGTCCAGGCCGAGGGGGGGGCGGGGGGGGATACAGAGGTAGCTCTCTCCATGCCTGTCTGTCCACCAGCTGTCTAAAGCGAGCCCTTCCCTCCCTCCCTCACTTAGCCAGAGGCCAGCACACCCCAGATCACACAGGAGACAAAAGGAGGAGTGCTAAATAAGGGGAAACCGTTGACGCAGCAGAGAAGACATCTGGTGAAAATATATACACTTTCATATTCGGTCGGACGGTTGGTTATGTGTGTGTCTGGGGAGGGGGGAGGGAGGGAGGGAGGGGGCTGTGGAGAGGAGTCCCGGTTAAAGGTGGGCCACAAGTGCTGGGAGAACAGCTAAAACCAGCTTCTTTCAACCAATAAAAGCACAGGAACATAGAGCCATGTCTTGCTAGGCTGGACGGAGAGATACCCAGACCAGAAATGAGGTCAGCCAGGGACTCAGGGGCAGGGGCAGAGACAGGGAGGCTGAGGCATGGATGCAGAGACAGGGAGGCAGAGACAGGGAGGCAGAGGGGGTGAGGTTGAGGTAGGAAGGCAGAGTCAGGGAAGCTAGGGATGGGAGGCAGAGAGGGAGGCAAAAAAAATATTCAGAGGCTGAGTAAGCGAGGCAGAGGCAGGGAGGCTGAGGAAGGGAGGCAGGGGGAGACAGCCTCGGGTCTCAGGTGTTCGGAAGCGGGAAGAAAATAACCCAGGGACATGAAAACAACACTCCACACAACGTCCAATGACTACAAACACCAGCAGGAATGAAGGGAACAAAGGAAAGAGATAGATAAAAGGGAGAAGATAATAAAGAGAGGGAGAGGAAATGGGGTTGTTCTGGACAGGCGGGTCAGGCGGTGGGGCTGGTGAGAGGAATGTGAGTGGGGAGTGTTCCGGAACATGAAGAGAGCTGAGTGAGAGTGCGGACTGACGGGCGGACGGGCGGGCGGACGGACATTCCTGCAGGGCGAGGCCGCAGTCTGGTGTCACGCTCCTGTCACCCCTTAAAGGAGGGCTTCCTGAGGGGGGGGGGGGGGGGGGGCAGGCAGAGTAATGCAGAGAGGGGTGGTAAGACCTGGTGTTGGAGGGGGGTGGGGGTCAAAGGGCAAGGCAGTGGGGGGCGACAGAGGGAGTTGTTCAGGTTGGGGGGAGGGGTGAGGGGGGTCACAGGACTGTGACAGGCGAGGGGAGGAAGGGGAGGACCAGGAGGCATTCATCTCCTTTAGTCCAGCTCGTCTGACAGGCCGCGTCCACATAAAAGCGAGCGTGACGCCATGGACATCAGAGACACGGGGAGCTGGGAGGGTTCAGTCATGTCTGGAACACTCACACACACACACAGACAGACAGACAGAGGCTCCTTCCCTCCGTCCCTTACTGGGACATAAATAACACAAGACACTCTCCAACAATCCCTGCTTCAGACACCTGACACCTGAGGACTGCTTCCTCCACGCCCCCCCCCCCCCCCCTTTAGCACCAGAAAGGAACCACTATGAGTCCAACAGGAAGAAAGGGTGCAGAGGGAGGATGGGTCGGGAGGGGTTAACTACTGAGGAACAGAAGCCTGACCGATTCCCACTAGGTATCTGATGACCCGTCAAGATGGACATGTCCGCAGGGTCCAGGAGACACGTCCTGGGGTGAGTGTGTCCAGGGCGAGTGTGTCACAGAGAGGAGCGTGCTCCACCACAGCAGCCCTGGGGGGTCTGGGGCTCACCGTGTGGTTGGGTGGTCTGGGGGCGGCCTCCTCCGGCAGGGGGGGGTTCAGCTCCGCAGGGGGGCTGAGGGCTGATTCGCTGCTGCTCCTCACCAGCAGAGGGGTGTCTGGGGGGTGGAAACACACACACACACACACGTTAGTGGACAACCGAAAACATTGATCACACAGGGTAAACAAATAGGATTGTATTGTAAAGATCAATACAGACATTGATCCCTTAAGAGTGTAGGAGCTGGCCCAGGTGTGACCATGGAGACGGTTGTAAGGACTGATGATCAGTAAGGAGGAAGAAAAGGTAAAGTCAGGATTTCTCTGGGAAACCTCAGGGTTATCACGTCCCCGGGCCAATTATCAGCCTGCTACCTACCACACACACAGCCATCCTCAGCACGGGACTCAGCAAGGGGGCTAGGGGGCTCAGGCGCTAGGACACTAAAATACTAGGGAGCTAGGAGACTAGGGACCCAGGAGACTACGGAGCTAAAGACTAAGGAGCTAGTAAGCTAGGAGACTAGTGAGCTAGAGTGTACTAGATGACAGGAGTGTGTTTGGGAGGGAGTTCCTCAGAAGAGCACGTCTCTCTTCAGTAACAGCTGGCAGAATGTCCTACATGTTGACACACTGCTGTGTAAATCCCAACCGCTCCCTCTATAAGCAGCTAGCAAACACCCAGCAAGCTGCTGTCCGCCCCATGTGGTGACATTTCACCAAGAGAAGCCTGGTAGGATCTTAGTCACGGGTGGAACAAGCCCAGATGCAAACCCTTTTCTTGTCTCTGTGATGGCTGGAGGGCAGGACTACTGACTAGTCCCAGAGCTGTCACTGTGCAAAGGTGGTCACCTCTCAGCGCCAGTCACACTGAGGGAAATGTGCCAAGAAGGACATGAAGTTTGAGATGGAAAGCTCTTAGAGAGAAATGGAGAGAGAGAGAGAAATGGAGAGAGAGAGAGAGAGAGAGACAGAGAGAGACAGAGAGAGACAGAGAGAGACAGAGACAGAGAGAGACAGAGAGAGAGAGAGACAGAGAGAGAGAGAGAGACAGAGAGAGAGAGAGAGAGAGAGAGAGAGAGAGAGAGAGAGAGAGAGAGAGAGAGAGAGAGAGAGAGAGAGAGAGAGAGAGAGAGAGAGAGAGAGAGAGAGAGAGAGAGAGAGAGAGAGAGAGAGAGAGAGAGAGAGAGAGAGAGAGAGAGAGAGAGAGAGAGAGAGAGAGAGAGAGAGAGAGATGGAAAGGAGAAAGGAGAGTGACTCCAGAAGAAACACTGATTGCTATCAGACTGTTATCAGAGCCATGCCACAACTGAGCTTCTAGTCAGACATTGAGAGAGAGAGAGAGAGAGAGAGAGAGAGAGAGAGAGAGAGAGAGAGAGAGAGAGAGAGAGCGTAAAAAGCAAATCTAGAGCTGAGAGTTGTGTGTAGAATTGTTGGAGTCAGCAGGGTCTCTGGGCTTCAAAACCACTGTCAACAACACTGTCACACACACGCACTTGCACACACAAACACACACAGAAATATACAAGCACCCATACACACACACACACACACACACACACACACACACACACACACACACACACACACACACTGCACAAACTCCACGCGCAGCTTTGTTTGATAAGAGCAGATCTGGTTGTGCTAGCATCATGACGGTGTCAGGGCTAGCTAACAGGATTTGCGTCTATTAATAAGCCTGTGTGTTGACAAGCTGTAAACCTTTAGCTGCTACCGGGGGCCTCTCGTCACATTGTTCTGTCACCACGCTGTTGTCACACACTGGTCCTGTCGACACTCGTCACGACTGCTGTCTCTCAGTGGCTGAAGATGCCCCGTCACTAAGATGCTCATCAATAGGCCTAACAGGGCCCCATACAGACACACCACAACTTCTTCTAGGACGGCCAATCAGAGACTGTGACTCCCTCCAGCCCCCCCGCCACCCCCCCAACCACCCCCAAGGGGGCTAATCAGGTGACCAGAGGCAGAGGCAGCCTAGCAGACCTGAACCAGGACGTCTCTCTAACATATGAACATGTCTCTGTGTTCACAGCTCATCAGCCCACTGCATGAAATCATCATTAGGCTCAGGATGAAATGGATGAGGTGTGTCAGAAAGCTGCTGGGAAGGGTGCAAGGGTGTGTGTGTGTGTGTGTGTGTGTGTGTGTGTGTGTGTGTGTGTGTGTGTGTGTGCGTGCGTGTGCGTGTGTGTGCGTGCGTGTGCGTGTGTGTGCGTGCGTGTGTGCCCGTGTCCAAGTGTGGGAGTGTATATGCGGGCGTGCGTGCTCAAGCATGTGTGGAAGTCCATGTACATATGGTACTGTACGTGT
>NC_140383.1:6402500-6405000 GCF_054491055.1 Hypomesus nipponensis | reverse complement strand
CCACCCTCTCACCCAGGCTCGTGGCCGCTGCCTTCCACCCTCACACCCAGGCCAGAGCAGCCCAGACCAGACCATGCATGGCCCCTGCCTGTTAGCCTGCTGCCAGGGCTCGCTCTGCCCTCGCCATGGCGCTTCCGTCTAATGCAGCACCTTAGGGTTGTGTTCATATTGTGCGCTGACAGCATGGTAGTCTATTGAGCTAGCCTAAAAATCTAGCTGGCTGGCAGACAGACGTGCAGGTGTGCAGGAGAGAATACCCGCTAGATTTCAGGTGACAGGAGAATCAGAACCTGTCATACACAATGACCCAGCTGGCTGAAACTAGGGGGCTGGGGGAGCGAGAAAAAGAGATGCAAAAAGAGAGAGATTTAGAGAGAGAGAGAGAGAGACAGAGATAAATAGAACACCAGAGAAAGGAAGATAAAAAAGGAGGCAGAGAGAAAGAGAGGAACGGATTAAATGGAGACGAGAGAGAGAGAGAGAGAGAGAGAGAGAGAGAGAGAGATACTGACCAGTTTTGTCAAGGTGACAAACAAGCCATTAGTGTGACTGCTCATTTTCTCTGGTAAAAAATATTTAGATGATATTTCTCTTGTCAAGTGTGTGTGTGTGTCACAGTATATGGCAGTACAGTATGTCTGTGTGAGTTTACGTGTGTGTCTGTGTGTGTATATGTGTTTGTGTGTGTATATTATGTGTGCATGTACAATATGTGTTTAGAGGGAACGTTCAATCCTTCGTTAATCTAAAGGGCAACCACACAAATAAACAAACACAAAAGACACACACACAACACTGCTGCTCTCAGTACTGTAGTGCAGAACTCATTTACGCTTGTAATTGCCATAAATCTTCAAAGAAAAGCAGCACGCAAGTTCATAAGAAAGTTTGCTGATGTATGTGTGAGTGGAACTAATTGCTTTGGCCCCTCATTTCTTGAAATGCAGATAAAATCAAGAGAGATGCATTGTCTGCCATGCAGTGCTCATTATTTCATAAAAGTATCTGATGATATTGAGTGATGAATGATATAATTACACCGGCTCTTTAAGACCGTCTGTTTGTATCTGCCCAGCGAAGCAACATCTTGATAAGGTTCTCGTCCAATTAGAAGCCCACACACTGGACGTGTATTCCATCTCCCAACCAGGAAATGAAACACTGGCGTCTCAATGAAGAGGCCCTGATGGTAATGATCGAGTCCTCAGAACATTTCAGCCCCATGGCTAGAATGGTACACACACACACACTCGCATCACACGCGTACACACACATGCAAACCCTCATCAGAATCTCTGTTTGTCCAGGCCCCGCCCACCAGGTCTGGTCAAGACGTCAGTGCTGATGGAGCTACCATGTGGAGCAGGACACACACACACAGAGAGAGAGAGGGAGGAGGATCCCCTCAGCCAGTTCACCTCTACGACACTAGAGGCCAACTGGAGAGACCAACGTCTGTCTGGGTCAGGCAAACACGGCTCAGAGAATGTGCTGGAGAGAAACATGGGAGAGAGGGAGAGAGAGAGGGAGAGAGAGAGGGAGAGAGAGAGAGAGGGAGAGAGAGAGAGAGACAGAGACAGAGAGACAGAGACAGGGACAGAGACAGAGACGGAGAGGAGTGGTTGTGCAGGTGAAGGAGCAGGTGTGCTGTTGTATGACCGATGCAGTGTAACTAGCCACTTATTTCACACAGGAAGTGGAAAAAGCTATCTAGACCGTCTGTTAGAGAAACCTGAACACACGGCACGGCCCACAGCTGGCTAACAAGCCTGAACACTCATATAACCAGCCTGAACACTCATGTAACCAGCCTGAACACTCAAATAACCAGCCTGAACACTCAAATAACCAGCCCGAACCCTCAAATAACCAGCCCGAACACTCAAATAACCAGCTTTAACACGCACTGCTAACCAGCCGGAACACTCAAATAACAAGCCTGAACACTCACATAACCAGCCTGAACACACATAACCAGCCTGAACAGTCACGTAGCCAGCTTGAACATGCACTGTTAACCAGCCTGAACACTCACATAACCAGCCTGAACACACATAACCAGCCTGAACAGTCACGTAGCCAGCCTGAACACACACTGCTAACCAGCCTGAACAGTCACATAGCCAGCCTGAACACACATAACCAGCCTGAACAGTCACATAGCCAGCCTGAACACACATAACCAGCCTGAACAGTCACGTAGCCAGCCTGAACACACATAACCAGCCTGAACAGTCACATAGCCAGCCTGAACATGCACTGCTAACCAGCCTGAACACACACTGCAAACCAGGCTCAAAACTCCGTCTGACAACGGCTCTCCAGTTACATGCATCCAGCGACCGGAGCGGGAAAACATCAATACTCATACGTGTGTTCTTATCATGTGTCTCCATACTAATCAAATTGATCAGCTCTGATTGATTACACTCTGCAGATCGATAAAATGTTAATCAACCAAATGCATTGTCCTACAGGTAGCAAGCACAGACTTCCAAAT
>NC_140383.1:5822500-6397500 GCF_054491055.1 Hypomesus nipponensis | reverse complement strand
TCTCGTGGCTTCCTTTGTTCACGACACTGTAGACAATTTCCACAGGACCCATTCCAATTGACTTTACACACACACACAAAGAAGCACAGTGTCTTTTGATGCAGCATTAGCCTTCAGATTTCAGATGATTACTACTTTTTGTTGGTGGTCTGAGAAGACCAATCCTTTAGGATTATTTCCATATCAATGGGATTAGAGCCCTGTCACCTGATATCTAACAGACAGCCTATCACTGCTGCCCCACTGGCTTTAGGGGTTTTAACCCTTCACATGTCTGGAATTGGGGAGCTCCAGAGATTTAAAGGGTCTTACTGGAATTGTTAAAGGGTTAATTGTTAAAGCGTGATTTCCTGCACAAAGATAAAGCCTAAGCCTCAAAAAAATAAAAAATAAAACACTTTCAATGGAGGATCTGTATTGACAATGCTCTTTAGTCTTTGTTTAATCTCAGGCTTAATCTGCATTTGGGAGGTAGGCCTGTGCTTGGCTTATTACTCACACCATGGAAGCTGGGACCAGTGAGCTTTCAATCGGGGGTAATCTTGCCCAGCCAACAGCCACCTGGACCGGATCAGACAGGGTCTAGCCTCCCCTGGTTGTCATGGTTCATGGGGGTCCCTACAGAGTTTAACTACCCACGACCAGAACTGTCCCAACCAACCTATCAACAGCTGCATGAAGCTGTTGATAGGAATAGTATAGGAATAGTATTGACCAGCCGTGCTAACAGGAGCTCTTGGCGGAGCCGGTAATGGGATCAGGTGAAGTGCTGCTATCCTTCCTGTGTGTTTAATAGCTGATGTCTATCCCGTGGTCCTCTAGGAGGTGTGACCAGGCTGAGGTCAGGTGATCAATAGCAGCATGCGATAGGGTGGAGTCTAAAGAGAGCGCACAGTCGCTCACCTACACCTCTGATTGGGTGAGCGGTTGGATTCTAGTTTGAGCAGACCGCATTTTGGCGATGGGGAAGCAGCATCAAACACAGACATTTACTCCAAGTCAGCTTCACTGTTGGGGGGCGGTAGGGGGTGGGGGTGAACCCGAGGCGGGGGGGGGGGGGGCTGGCTGAAGGGTCGCATCATTCCGGTGCAGTGGAGTGAGATGAGCCAGGACCTGCTGGGCTAACAGGGGACCAGAGATGAGTGGAGGAGAGACGTGGGGGGGGGGGGGGGGGTGACCTCTGCTAAGCTGTTTAAGTGACTGTGAAATCTCCTGGGAGAGTGCTCTCTCTCTTTTTCCCTGTTTCTCTCTCTCTCGTTCTCTCGTCATCTCCTACCCTCTCGCACACATCCTCATCAGCATCTTCCCACTTCTAAAAAGACAAAAAACTGTGACCCAACAGCTCTGACTGAGCTCTTCTCTGACTTCCAGCCTGCAGCGGTAGACAGTCAACACTCTGCATCGTTGGTAAAAGGCTCCAAACCCAACCAGATGAGCTACTTGTAAGAGATGACTTTAGCACCCTCGTTAGAGATCTACAGATCTATTAATTATGTAGGGAAGCGGGAAGAGAGGATGCCCGGCAGCTGTTTGGAGACCGTTCCCAGGCCTTCAGGACAAATAGCTTGCGCGCACCAAAACCACGAGCTAATTAGCATAGGGTTCACTCCAGGGTTTCTATAGGCCGACACACTCCTCGGCGTTGGACTGCACACGTTGCCTGGAAACTGCCTAAAAGGCTAATCTATTCCAATATCCTTTTATATCACTCTCAAAATGTATAATTCAAACGTTTAATATCCATTTTAAGCCCAACTGGGTTAGATCCTTGCCTCCCTCCTAGATGAATATGAAAGGCGCCCGCCCAGGCCGCAAGCTTGCTACACAACCACTTCAGACCTGCCCGCCTCCCTAAGAAGACGAAAATAATTCGAAAATAAGGGAAGAAAATAAGCTACGTAACTCGACCATTTAAACAGGGGACACACTGACCATGCAGTGTCTGACTGGTTTCTGTGCTGGTGTTTGCTGTTGAGACTCTGGTAATACAGGTTTCTGCTAATCCGGATGTGAAGCCTCGGCCATCCGCTCCGCTGCACCCTGATGGTAAATCAATCCCAGGCTGGGTATCCAGGGTAGAGAGATCTATAACAGTGTTTCCACTCATCTGGGCTGCACACACTGAGGTTAAGGCTCTTAATTACAGCCGTGTTCATGTGTAATGGCGCGGAAACGCCGCTACCTGGCGCCCGCGTGTGAGTGCTTGAACGTCGGCGTGTGTCGAGAAGACTTGCGGTGCCGTGTGTGTTTGAGGGAGTATCATGGGAGTATCTGTGTGTGTTTGAGGGAGTATCATGGGAGTATCTGTGTGTGTTTGAGGGAGTATCATGGGAGTATCTGTGTGTGTTTGAGGGAGTATCATGGGAGTATCTGTGTGTGTTTGAGGGAGTATCATGGGAGTATCTGTGTGTGTTTGAGGAAGTATCATGGGAGTATCTGTGTGTGTTTGAGGGAGTATCATGGGAGTATCTGTGTGTGTTTGAGGGAGTATCATGGGAGTATCTGTGTGTGTTTGAGGGAGTATCATGGGAGTATCTGTGTGTGTTTGAGGAAGTATCATGGGAGTATCTGTGTGTGTTTGAGGGAGTATCATGGGAGTATCTGTGTGTGTTTGAGGGAGTATCATGGGAGTATCTGTGTGTGTTTGAGGGAGTATCATGGGAGTATCTGTGTGTGTTTGAGGGAGTATCATGGGAGTATCTGTGTGTGTTTGAGGGAGTATCATGGGAGTATCTGTGTGTGTTTGAGGGAGTATCATGGGAGTATCTGTGTGTGTTTCAAAGAGCCATGTGGTTCCGTGTAGTATGTTCTAAGCAGTGGTGATGTGTAGCTACTCCACCCATTCTCTCCGCCGACCTCAAGAGTCTCTCCCTCTGTCTTGTCTACCTCCACCTCCTCAAGGTGAATGACAGGAATTATGGGGTGGCGCTGCCGAGGCCAGTGAGCTGGGGTTAGGCAATTAGAGCACCCTGTTATCATCGCTCACACACTCTTTAATGCTCTCGCATTGGAAATGACTGTGTCAATGTATGTAAATCTCAGGCTAGCTCTTAACGCCGCGCACAGACCAACCAGCTTGGGTAGGGGGGGACCCCACCACCACCTATCACACAGAACACACCTGCTCTTCACAGGAGAACACTGTCTCTCTCTGTCTCTGTCTCTCCATCTAAGACACGTGATAGGGTGAATAAAAAGTCTAGAATGTGCACTGCATCCTGTACATTGTTATTTTGGCAGATAGAGCTTGTGTTCTAAAAGCGCTACGCTTTGTACATCGCCCCAAATCTCGGCGAGGCTTCTTGATCCAACAGTGGCTGATATATAATTGACTCTGCTTTGGGAATCCGTTCAGCTTAATATGGAGCTGGCAGATATCTAAAGCAGACACACACACACACAGACATACTGCACAGACAGACAGACAGACAGACAGACCATCATTCCACCAGGCGATGGAGTTGGGCGGCTACAGAAGCTACTATCTCATCAATAAAACCCATTCATTAGTGTAATTAATTTGTGTGCAGGATTGATGGGAAGGCTCACATCACAATAACACTATTAAGCTCTGGACCTCCTCACTGGCTGCTTCCTATTGGCTGGCTGGCTGGTCCCAGGTGTTACTGTTGTCTTTAATTGAGAGGCGAGGATCATAAAAACTGTGGGCTTTACCGTTTCATTCACTCTGCCAATTAACCCCGACGACCCGCGCTGGGTCATGTATGTAGCATGCGTGTAGCCGGCAGTTGGTCTGCACTCAGAGAGAGGCGTGACTGCTACTTGATTGGGATCATTAGATGAGAGAGGGATGGAGTGGGGCGGGGCAGGGCAGGAAGAGGGGGACGGAGCAGGAGGAGAGAGGGATGGAGTGGGGCGGGGCAGGGCAGGAAGAGGGGGACGGAGCAGGAGGAGAGAGGGATGGAGTGGGGTGGGGCAGGGCAGGAAGAGGGGGACGGAGCAGGAGGAGAGAGGGATGGAGTGGGGCGGGGCAGGGCAGGAAGAGGGGGACGGAGCAGGAGGAGAGAGGGATGGAGTGGGGCGGGGCAGGGCAGGAAGAGGGGGACGGAGCAGGAGGAGAGAGGGATGGAGTGGGCTGGGGCAGGGCAGGAAGAGGGGGACGGAGCAGGAGGAGAGAGGGATGGAGTGGGCTGGGGCAGGGCAGGAAGAGGGGGACGGAGCAGGAGGAGAGAGGGAGAGATGGAAGGGGTGAAGGTGAGTACCATCTGGGTACTCACTGTTCCTGCTCCACTTCTTAGCCTCTTACTCATAGTCACCTACCTACTGAACTACTCCGAATGATGGCGTTAACCAATACGTATCACATTGTCCTTAAGTTCTGTTCTGTTGGCCCTATGGAGACTCTGGATAAAGACTGTGTGCACACACATGTATAATAACAATTAGCTTAGCAGTGGTATCCTGCTCAACTACGCACCGATCCAGTCTCCAGCCGGACAGGACTGTTTCCTGTCACACGAAAAAAATGGAGAGAAAAAAACATTTGGTGGAACATTCCGTGTTTATGGTTATGTCTTTACGCTGCATAAGGGAGCCATCAGAACAGAGACTGGGGCACACGACAAAATTAGATATGAATTCAGACACGTTTTCCATGTGCGCCTGATGGTCAATCCTGCTCTGGGATCCACTAGGTTTCCTCCCAGCTGTGACACCATGCCCATCCAGTCTCCAGCAGAGTCCTGGTGAGCGTGACAGCTGAAAAAAGCTGTTTAGGAGCTCACCTACCATCGTGATGACTTCCATACAAGCAACCTGAGCCCTGTGGGTCTGGCATTGGATCAGTACCTGCTTCCCTAATGTTGCCCACTACAGTACATATTTCCTAGGCTGGCTTTGTGTGTCTCCAGGGTATAGACAGATCCGTTCATTAAACAGATGGTGTAGTCAGTCAGGCTGATGTGTAAATGACTGTGAATCATAAAATCTGCTCCCAGTTAGATTGCCTTGTGCATTATTCCACTCCGCTGCGTCTGGAGACTAGGGAATACAGTTTAACTACCTTGCTCGTGGCAAATCAAACACAAAACACATTCATAAATTAACAGCGATGCATTAAAATGGCTATTTAATTCAATGTTTTGTGTTCTTTTTTATTGTCTCTTCTCCATGCGCTGGCTTGTAACGTGAGGGCAATCAAAGTAATGGAACATTACGCTGTAATCTAGACTGGAGGCCCCTCCCCCTTTGCCCGGCGCTGTACCTTGTCATGGCGTGGAGTCATCAGAAAGATTTAGATGGATGGTGCCATCAGTAGCTCTATGACTGACGATTCTATGCTCATTTAAATCATGCTGTACAGCGCCTGGCCCATGAACCCCCCAATAGGACTTCGCATTACACACACACACACACAACATTTGTTACACACATGCCTCATAAATGAGGTGTGTGTATGACGTGCACCACACACTCACACCGACACACCTCATTCACTGCGCACACACACACACACATTACAGGAACACACACACAAACGTCATGCATCATTCTCAAAACACGCACACACGTTCCACGCAGTACATTACACGCAAACACACACTTGGTATATGACACACATCCACTTGATATGAGGCGGTGTGGAGGGTCCTCCATTAGTCTTTAATGAGAGGAGTGATTTAAGGAGGGAATGAGGGCCTACCTCCACCCCCCTCTCCCGCCCCCTACCAACCCCCACCCCCCCAGGGGGTGGAGTCATCTTCTCCATTGTGTTGACTGATCGCTGCGCCACAACGAATCACCACTAACACATCAATTAGGCCTACGCACAGGACTGGCACGACAGGAAACGTATAGATTTTTATAGCTCCTCTACCCTTGAAAAGAACTGCGTGCTGCACTTGGCCTCCCCCGCCTCGCCCTCCACCCTCCACCCTCGCCTCCTTCCTCCTCTCATGCTGCTCCAAGCTCGTCTGCGGGCCCAGACAGCACACCAACAACCCCATGCAGGGCCGGGCCTCAGCATAAATGACTGAACGACACAGTGGAAACGTCTGACGGCTCGGGGGGGCGTTAATGAAGCCAGCTTGCACTAGGACCCCGTCAATATTTTCCTACCGGGCGCCATTCACACCAGTCAGCCAAGCCAGCCACCCACCGGGGCTGGGTTGGACAAAGGTGAGAGGTCAAGAGGGAGGGTAACGGATGTTGATACACTCGGCCTAACAGCCAGAGCCACTTCTCAGACACCGGGGGGGGGGGGGGGGGGGGGAGGGGTAGGCTGCACCCCTCCACCCTGACTGCCCAGAGACTTCGAGACCTCAACCCTTATCCAGGAAGTTGGACTCTGGAAGAGAAAAGAATACAAAGGTGTGGTGTTGGGGAGCTGTGGAAAAGATGTGAAATTACTGTCAATATTATTCCAACGACGGGAACCACCACCATGTGGCTTTCAGTGCTGCAGGGAGCTGATAATGTAAGTCCACAGCGTAAACAAAGGCTTTCAATCATGTCTGGGTCTGTATTGACCATATTTGACCCAGTTATCCAATTACTGAAGAGAATCACAAAGGCCGACGTCTCCATGGGGCTTATCAGAGCAACCTGAACATGGCATCCAGTCAGTGAGAAGTACACTACCTCAGTTTGGTCACCGTGCCAGGCCCACTACTCTCTCTATTATCTTTCACAGCCAGAGCTTCTACCCATAAATAATCACCAAGTAAAGACCTTATCCTGCACCCCCCCCCCCCCCCACACACACACCTCCCCCTGCCCCCCTCAGCCATCCTGGAGACCCCTCGTTCTCCGAGCTCTGTCATTTGAGGCGTTAATGTGCTGCAGGTTTGCGAAAACTGCCGGGGATTATTGTGTGAGGCATTCTGGGTAATGAGCACTCTGTCAGGGTCATTAGCGCCTCCACCTGATTGGTCGCAGGCTTTTGTTCCTGCGATTGACAGGCTGAAAGCCCAGAGCCTGGGGAGGGGTCAGGCAGCAGCATCCCCCCTCGCAGGCTTAAACACAGGCTCCAGCACGAGGCTGCGGTTTCGGGAGATGGGGAAGGAGGCTTGGTTGGGGGCTTGGGGGGGCTGGATAAGGTGCATTAGTTTTTTTGCGAAGGAGGGAGAGGGGGTGGGTGGTTATGAGGAATGGCAATGACTTGTGCCTCTCCGTCACAACACTACCATTCTCATCATGTCTCCCAGCTGGAGAGTCTGGGAGCGCTAGAACACCACCTCTGGCTCCATCACACCCCTTTGGTACCTCCCACTGCCTGGGACAAGTCCTGGCCCGGGTCCACACACACCCATTACCATCCGCACGCCTCGAGAATTGAAAGAGAGAAACTGAAATATAGAACGGCTTTGGAAAAATCCATCACTGACAATGAATGAAATTAATCCAGCCGGATCCGAGTAAAGCTAAAGAAGAAAAAAAAAAAAACAACATTAACTGAACTTGAGAAGGAAATGTTCCATTTTTACACAGACACGGCTGCGAGTGTTGGGGGATGATCGTCGACTTCTGGTCTAAACTGAAAAGCAGTAAAAACATCATTATCGGCTCAGTCACAAAGCAGAGCAGCAATCCATCAGTACTTCAGCCCCAGCCTCTGTCAGGCTATCTGACGGCCCCCATTATCATTCCTTACCACAGACTCCGCGCTAAACGCAACATTTTCATAAGCTCTTAATAGGCTCATTTATATTAACACTAATTAAACACAACCAATGAATTATTAATGTCAGGGACCTGACAGGGAGGAAGGAGATATGTGGGTCCGCTGGAAAAGGGAGGGAGAGGACAGACAGTGTTCTTAGCTAACGAGCAGCAGCATTAAACCCTCTACTATTATTTACTAATGATGAGCCTCGATTCTGCCTTGATGGCTGCATCGCTGTGTAATTAGCTCGCACATAAGGAGAGGTGCGGCCCTGCGTTAGTGGTGTGGGGGCTGTCGGAGTGAAATGATTGTTTAGACGAGATCTGGCTAATTGGTTAACAAGTGTGATGTCATGTTCGTGTGATGGAGACTGGAGAGAGGTCAGGACCTGACAGAATGACAGAGGTCGGTGAGAGGGAGAGGGCTTGAGGAATGGGAGGAGAGAGAGAGAGAGAGAGAAAAGAGAAAGATAGAGTGCTGAGGAGAGAGATAGAGAAAGAAAAATGGGGTGGAGAAATATAGACAGTGTTTCCCCTGTGTTGATTTTGTCGTGGCGGCCCGCCACGGCTAAATTTCTGCCGCCACGGTATCAGAAATAGGGGCTGTACAAGATTTTAGGCCGTCTATCAGCAGTGATTGTTAGAGTGCATGTCGGAGAATAGCAAGGACATACGCTTCACAGCGCAGTTGAGATTGCGTGTGTGCGTCCTTGAGAACTGTAAGTCGTATAACTTATGTTTTCAGTTCATTAAAGCCTGTTATTTTATTGGTCTACAGTTATTGCAAATTTAAGTTAACTGGTGATTTTCGTTGTTTGTATTCTTCCCCTGCTAGCATAATTGCATGCCTGTTGATTCGATAGCGATTGCTGCCCTTGCTCACGTTTGTATTTTAGGTGCATTATTATGCTGAAGTAGTTTTAATTAATAGTGGGTATATTATTATTATTTGCTACAGAATGCTTAGCCTATCAAGA
This sequence comes from Hypomesus nipponensis, assembly GCF_054491055.1. Lineage (NCBI taxonomy): Eukaryota > Metazoa > Chordata > Actinopteri > Osmeriformes > Osmeridae > Hypomesus > Hypomesus nipponensis. Next base: position 6,388,900 of record NC_140383.1, on the reverse strand, counting down.
TCAAATGAAGCCGACAGTGTACATGCTTTCGAGTAACTCGATAGGCTAGGCTACTGACCATTTACAATAAGTTGTTACGTCAATTAGTAATTGGCAGCATATTTCTGCCATTTAGAACATACTTTAAGTAGCCTAACTGTATTGCTTTACGAAAATATATGTATACATATAGGACATATGTATATATATATAGGACAAAAATATATGCAATATATATAATGCATTTGTTATTAGACTTTTACATTAACCTACTCCAAAATATAGGGTTAGAACTTTATTTCGGCCGAGGGGGTCGGACAGACCTGCCCCCACTGCTAAAAACAATCCTAGGGCAAACACTGATAGAGTAGAACAGATTTGTTATTCGGAATATGGAAATGCCTTCTGTTTCAGCACGGTCACCAGACTCTGTTCTGCCGGCTGGATATGGTCATCTGTGCCAGATTCACACACACACACACAGCCCGTACTGCTGCTCCCCAGTCAGACAGGACCCCTGCTGAGTTGCTCAGAGTCCACCCTCCACCTACGCCAACTCTCTCTCTCCCAGGCAGGCAGGCAGGCTCAGCCGACAGACACAGCACACGGCGGCCTTCTACAGCAGCCCCAACAACATACTTCCACAAATGGCTAGTCGTATCTCTGCCTGGTTTAGCCTACGTGTGGGAGCCTCCACCAATCCTATGTTTTCACATGCTAGCGGGGGCGAACCAGCTGAACACTGCAGGAAGCATAAGCTATAACAGTAGAGGGGCCCGGAGAGGTGTGTGCTTCGGAAAGCAGAGGAGTGGGAGAGAACTGTGGGTCAGATGGCTGAGTGGTTAGGGAGACGGGCTGTTAGTCAGAAGGTTGTTGGTTCGATTCCCGGCCGTGTGCCAAATGACGTTGTGTCTTTGGGCAAGGCACTTCACCCTACTTGCCTCGGGGAGAATGTCCCTGTACTTTAAGTGTGCTCCGCCTCTGGACTCATCCCACCCAGCAGTCTCCATGGGAGGTTGTTTCCAGAGGATGCCCGTGGCACAGCTTCTGGTCCTCTCCACTTCCTCCTTATCACTCCATCGGGGGGGGGGGGGGGGGGCGGAAGAGGTGGGCCAATGCCAATGGCCTCCCCGCCGGGGGGTTCACGTGGCCTGGGTGGGCCCGGGTGGGAACCGGGGTCGGGGGAACCGAACGCCGGTCGCAGAGTTCTCTCCGTGGGAGTCCTGCAAATCCCATTGGACGGTGAGAGAGGAGAGCGAGCGCCGAGTGTGTTTGTCATTGGCTGCCTGGCGCCTGTGGCGTGGGTGAAAGGCGTCTGATTAGCCCTGATTAAAGGCTGCTTAAAGAGCAGCGTGGGGCCGAGCACTCCACCTCACAGTAATCAGGGACTGACATTATCATGCATAATGACATCAATTGAACTGATTAATTTCAACAGGCCTGCTAACTTGCTAATTCTCTTTGTCTTTGTTCGGTGTTTGTTAAAGACTGAAAGCGAGATGAAAAGGAGAATGGGCCTAAGAGTCTGGAGAGTGAGAAGAGAAGAGAACAGAAAGGTATAGAATGGAAGACAGAAAAAGAGAAAAACAGAGAGAAACGAGAAGAAGTGGGAGCAAAAGAGAGAGGGTGAGAACGAGAGCAACAGACAGGCAGAGACGGGCGGAGGGAGAGAGATAGAGAGATAGAGAGATAGAGAGAGAGAGAGAGAGAGAGAGAGAGAGAGAGAGAGAGAGAGAGAGAGAGAGAGAGAGAGAGAGAGAGAGAGAGAGAGAGAGAGAGAGAGAGAGAGAGAGAGAGAGAGAGAGAGAGAGAGAGAGAGAGAGAGAGAGAGAGAGAGAGAGAGAGAGAGAGAGAGAGAGAGAGAGAGAGAGAGAGAGAGAGAGAGAGAGAGAGAGAGAGAGAGCGAGCGAGCGAGAGAGAGAGAGAGAGAGAGAGAGAGAGAGAGAGAGAGAGAGAGAGAGAGAGAGAGAGAGAGAGAGACCAAAATAGAGAGACAGGACACTGAAATGGCAGGTTGAAGCTAGGAACCACTGCTGTGTGTTCTCTGCCTCCCCACAGAGCCTGAATCAGTGGCTGGCCTGGTGGCAGGATCCAAGCCCCCAGCTCTCAGCTCTGCCTCCCAATCAAAACCATGCTTTCTGAGGCAGGCCTGAAATCATTTCCCTGCTCCTTTGTCCTTCTCTGTAAGGCCCCGGAGAGGCGGGAGTAGCCAGCCGGCCCCTGCTGCCTCCTGCTGCCTCCTGCTGGCCCCTGCTGGCCCCTGCTGCCTCCGGCTGCCTCCGGCTGCCTCCGGCTGCCTCCTGCTGCCCCCTGCTGCTTCCTGCTGGCCCCTTGCTGCCTCCTGATGCCCCCTACTGCCTCCTACTGCCTCCTACTGCCTCCTGCTGCCTCCTGCTGCCCCCTGCAGCCTCCTGCTGGCCCCTGCTGGCCCCTGCTGCCCCCTGCTGCCTCCTGCTGGCCCCTGCTGCCCCCTGCTGCCTCCTGCTGGCCCCTGCTGTCCCCTGCTGCCTCCTGCTGCCTCCTGCTCGCCCCTGTTGTCCCCTGCTGCCTCCTGCCGGCCCCTGCTGCTTCCTGCTGCCTCCTGCTGCCTCCTGCTGCTTCCTGCTGCCCCCTGCTGCCCCCTGCTGCCTCCTGCGCTGACCTGCCGCCTTGCCGCCCTGCAGACCATCGATTTGTAACTCTCCATCGATACTTAACCATTTGGAACCCCCTGCACTTGGATGCGCTGAGGAAAAGAACCCACCCGGACTGAGAGAGCGGAACACGAGGTGGATTCATGAAGGGAGGTCTTGGGGGGGAGGGGGGAGCAGACAGCATGGTGGATTCATGAGGGGAGGTCTTGAGAGGGGGGGGGAGCAGACAGCATGGTGGATTCATGAGGGGAGGTCTTGAGAGGGGGGGGGGAGCAGACAGCATGGTGGATTCATGAGGGGAGGTCTTGAGAGGGGGGGGGGAGCAGACAGCATGGTGGATTCATGAGGGGAGGTCTTGAGAGGGGGGGGGGACACAGACAGCATGGTGGATTCAGAAGCCTTGGGAGGCGTAGAATGTATCTTCCACATTCTACGACAACCAGGCTCTTCTGAAGGACATCCTCTTTTGTGAGCTTCCAGGGAGGGAGGGGAGGGGGGGGAACAACAGCCGCTGACAATACAATCAGCGGAGAGAAAATGACTAGCTTACGTTCTGTCTGATTGGATGTGTCAACGTTTTGATGAGAATGTCCTATCAATGTCACCTGGAATACCCAGCGACGCGCTCCAAACACAAGACAACCGCCCACGTTAGAATACTTACTGTTGACCTGTTAGCATCCGAACTGTGACTGGGCTTTCTGAGTGTGTGTGTGTGTGTGTGTGTGTGTGTGTGTGTGTGTGTGTGTCACCGTGGGCATGGCTGGGTGGGTGATTGATTCTCGGTGTGGTCAGGCTGCCTGGCTGCTCCACTGTGTGATGAATGACTGCAGGATTTCATTAACCTTCTGAGCACACATCAATATTATTTAAACAACTAACTCTGTTTCTTTCCCCTCCATCACTGGCTAACCTTTTATAAACACAGGTTTGGGCTTGTAGGCTTAAATATCATATCAGGGACTGCACTAGAAGTATAATCAATCTGTAGGTAGATGAGGCTCACCAGATACAAACACTCCAAAGAGAATGCTTTGTATGAGCTGGATAAGATCCAGGGTTCAACTCCCAGTATCGCCAAATGTTTTCTGCTTTCTGTAAATCTCTCCTGTTCGTCTGCATCTACATCCCTCTGCTCTCAAACGGTACTCAAATCGGACCCCTCGTTTAATTGTCACATGTCCTACTGTGTTGTTTGAAAGGAGACGGCTCCCAGCAGACCGCCTGTGCTCGTGACAAGCTCTAGGGGGCACAAGAGGGCCAAGTGTCAACCACTTGATTGCATGTCCTTCAGTTGCAGTCTATCCTCCACAAACACCTCCCATTGCAGGCCCACGGACAGCCTCACAGTCGCCTCGCTCTGGTCATTAACACTGACGTCCAGGCGTGGCCCCAGTTGCTGTTCTAAAGCCGAGTACTGCCCGGAGACTTCTTCCAGACTTCCAATTCAATATGCAGCTCGCAGACTTATAACCTTATAATAATCAAATGAATATTTCAATGCATTCATTTCCTTTCCCGGTTTATGCTGAGAGAGACATTTGTAGCGCATCACTAGGGGCAACCAGAGTAAATTAGACTTTACACACATTATTACCACATGGGAGGAATCCGTTGCCTGTTAGGTGTGCGCACCCAAGGCAGGGGGGGGGGGGGGGGGGAGTGGTTTCAGTCAAGAAAGTGGAGCAGAAGTTTTCCTGTAATGAGTGTGTACTTGGTGTGGGTGTGTGTATGTGTGTGTATATATGAGTGTGTGTGAGTGTTATGTGTGTGTACGCATGTTGGGTAGGCCTTGGGGTGGTGATTGGGGTGAGGAAAGTGGAGCAGGACTTTCCCGTAGTGAGTGTGTCCCTGGTGTGTGTATGTGTGAGTGTGTGTTGACAAGTCTGCCCCCCCAACCATGGTGCTGCTCTGCCTCCCCCAGCTCCCAGACCCAGAGCCCTACAGCTGGGGCCACATGGCAGGGTGCTCCTTCATGCACAGACCTCCATCTTCCACTCCTCCACAACCTCCCAGCTTAACATCGTACATCCCTCATCTCTCAGCTCGTTCCAGCTTTTACAGCGTCAAAGTCCAGCGCACGTCACCCTGAGCACTATCCAGAGTGGGTGTGGCCACTTCACAAGACCAACACACACAGCCCCAGTTCGGCACTACAAATCCTTTTCAATTAGGGGCTATCTGCCATTCCTATGGAAGATGTTCTTTGGGCTGGAGGGCGAATCAATGAGGCACCGGTCCACAGGGACAGACAGAGAGGCGACCTGCCCTGGTCATCCATACAGCCATGGCTCTGTTATGGAGAGACACGGCCTGTTGTCATGTCTATCAGCTAAGCAGCCATAAACCATGCTGACTGCTGACACAAACCTGTCGGACAGGTCCCCTGACAGAAACACAACAACCCACGGATTCAAATCATGAGCAAAGTCCCTCTGATTGGCTCGTTCTCTCCACTCCTGGGAGGGGCTTGGCAGCTCGGTGTGGTTGCTAGGGTCAAAGGCAGGCTGGCGTTGTGTGACTGCAGTGTGGGAGAGAAGAGGACTAGATGGGCTGGGATTTGGAGCAGGAACGACACCAAACAACAGTGTTCGAGGAGGAGGATCTGAATCCATCACCGTGGGACAAACACAGAGGCAGGACGCCCAGGAGAGAGGACAGGTTATCCATCCACCAGCACCCAGGCCCCTGACCCAGAGAACGAGACAAACACTGACTGGAACAACTCTTGACGCGTTTGTAACAGTCCTCGCCATGGCAACACCACAACCGCCCCTCTGGGGAGCGGGAGGGGTGGAGTGTGTGTGTGTGTGTGTGTGTGGGACATCGCGCCCCAACACAGCCTTATTTGGTCATTTCCTGTTGACAGAGAGTGAGATCCTCACCAGAAATAACCCCTAGCTCTTATTCTGTGGACGTCTTCCTAGATCTCCACATATGAAGGGCCGGTCTGAAAAGATGACTGGCAGAAGAGGAGAGCAGCAGCTGGCTGTGTTGCCAGGGTAGATAAACCACAGACGTATTGTTAAGTAGACCAAACATCAAAGCTGTTTAAAGATGGCTGATCGTTTCTATGGCAAGTGCTCACTTTCGCATCAAAGCTCCCAAAACCGAGGACCAGAAGAAAAAAAAAAAAAAAAACTGGAGCTGATAGAATCAAATAACGGGATTGAGCCGGGTGCAGCCAGGGAAATGCAATACCAGCAATCTTCACTAGGGACTTTGCATCAAGCGGAGGAGCGAGGGCTGGTGGCTCGACACAAACACTGCATGTCCCAAGGCCTCATGACATCCCATAATAGCAGCTCCTCCAGCTACAAGTTTTCTGGCGACCCAGGCAGCAGCTAACAGGTTGTTCAGAGAACGAAGCCTCTACTGCAGGACTGTTGGTCTCACTGGAACTGACACAGCCCGAGGGGCCAGTGAGAGGACAACACCTTTTCCTTTAATACTGGGTTTGCGAGGCAGCAGATCGGAGCTCCAGTGACTGCCATCTCCCAGCCATGCCTAGTCTAACTACTGGGATTTTTTAATTAGTCTGCCGAAATCAAAAAGGCCTGGATCTGATAAAACCAAAAAAAGGCCCAACGTCAGAGGGATTAGATTAAGAGGAAAATGGCCCTTTGTGCTGTAGTTAGAGATGGTCTTACTACTTTTTGTCTGTGGGGGGTGGCTGGAGGGGGGGGGATCTTAAAGCCTTGCTCGTATCCTTGCAAAGCCACGTTCAGAATGCCAGGCCGTCCTCACAGGAACTAGACAACAGCACATGGAGCCCGGAGGGCGAGTTTTTTCGGTGGCCGTTTCATCTACAATGTTCTAGTGAAGCCAACTCAGTCAGAGAGAGGACAAGGCTTTGTTCCACAGTGGAAAAACCATGTTGACGTGTCGCATCAACAGTAGGGCTTAGTAAACAACCATGGAGGTCCCACGATCACCCGCTCGCCTGGCCCAGACCAGACCATCCCCAGAGACAGGGGAGGTACTCACCTTGTCCTTGTCCTCCACTAGGTCGCTTAGCACATCGTCAGGGTCCAGGATCCCCCCGTCACAATACTCCACATGGTGGGTCCGAACCAGGAAGTCACCCTCCTGCGCACAGGAAGTAGTCCGACATCAGCATCCTCATTTCAGTATGTCACACAATGTACTTCTCATCCAACACTTCCACATGAACTGAGTCACAGTCAAAACACAAAGCGGGCGAGGGAACTTGAGCACGCCAATGCTTTTTAACTCGACACCTGTGTCTGTGAGTGTAGCGCTTTATCTTCCAGTGTGATGTCTCTCACTATGTTTCATAGCGCTGACAGTATAGATAAGCAATACACGAGAACCACGAGTTGCTTCTCAGCGTTCCACTTCATAGACGGTTTCCTATTTGTTGACATAGCCTCCACAAACAAACAGTCCTCAAATACCCAGCCCTAGTCTTTCATTGCTGTTTGGCAGCCGCCCTGCATAATTAGCATAGTGTTTGGTTTGTATTGTATACTTGAGTCAGTCCTGAGTACAGTATACACACAGTGGGCCCACACAGCCCTGCCACGGCACACAGCTCAACCTTGAGGCCCTCCCGAGAGAATGCATGAGTTAAAGAATGACCTGGAACAAACACAAACTAACTAGAACTAGAACGCTTCTGTGTTCCCATGAAGACCCCCCCCCCCCCCCCCCGACCCTCTACCACTGTTGTTTATCCTCTGAGAAACTCTACAAAAGCAGAAGTGTTAAAGATTTGTGGTGACTGCAGGTTATCCGATAAGCAGAACTGGCAACCTAATCTCTCTAACTTATCTCATCAACTGGTTTGTGACACGGTCTATCTGAACGAAGATCTGGCTTGTGGATGTGGATCCCAGTGGTGACCCTGTGTTACCCTGGGGGCTACAGGGGAAGAGAGACCAGATAGGAGATAGAGACCAGATAGGAGATAGAGACCAGATAGGGAGATAGGAGATACTATTCCAGCCTAATTCCCATGTCGTTGATGAGAGACTGATGAGATTGGAGGGTAGCCTGATTCAACCGGCTTCATGACCATCCCCACTGCCGTTTCTCCCCAGCATGCACAGAGGAGAAACTGATATGATCTGAAGATCATGGATAAAGCACGGGAATCGCGTGACACTCTCAACGTAATCTGGGGTATTCTTAGGAACATGACCTAGTAACTAGTTCCTCTTCAAACGTATGAAAAACACACAGGCCCTGGGGTTTCTATCTCGTGTACACAGAACAGAACAGACAACACAATGAGGCCAGTTCCATGTCAGATCACCACTTCCCCTTCGGGAACCACATTAAAGTGATGTGTTAGCGCCATTAACTTTGCCCTGGCTCAGTTGAGTATACGTCTTGTTCTCCACACTGCTGTCATTAGAGCATAGGTTTCTCCAGTCCAGGTTCTCCAGTCATAACAGAAAGTGTGCGTGTTTGCGTGTGGCGTGTTCCTCTCTCATGTTGCATTGTGGGCCCACCAGACTCAATGAGGCAGCGTGGAGGGGCAATGAGCAGAGTGATGGTGCAGATCAGGCCAGACGGACTGACGGACGGAGGGGGTCTCCTGGCGTGTGACCGCACAGACAAGACCGCTTGGGAACCCAGAATAGCTGAATAATAAGGTCAATTTCCTGCTCAGGGCTGTCTAAGGTGGGGTGGGGGAGGGGGGGGGTGGGGGGGTCTCAGGCAGACATAGGGCAGACAGCAGGGTCTGGTAATGAACTGATGTTAATCAAACCGAGCAGTTAGCCTAGCCTAGCGTCATGGGTTGACAATGAACAGGATGGTGGACCGTAACGCTAATATCCCCCGTGTGACTCTGTGGGACAGATGCCAATGGTAATATCCCTGGTCTGCCTCTGTAGGATATGTCAGAGCTTCATTACCCTGCCTAACCTCATAACAGAGCCTCATAATAACGCGGTAATGACGATGATCATGATAATGATGATAATCATGGTAATAATGTAATAACAGACGCAGCAGCTAAACAATGAATCTCCTCCCCTGCTCCCTCCCAAGGCTTTCAGAGGCTATATTAAAAATATATTTTCCATTTTGCTTTGAAATGAGCCAACGCTATCTCCATTTCTATCATAATGTGTAGCCTATGATGACCAGAGTGAAATGAGGTGCTTCTCGACAAATGTTGGAGAGTAAATGAAGGTAATATTTCTCTGTATGGAGGGCACTGATATGACAAGGTGGGGGGCTGTGTGTGTGTGTGTGTGTGTGTGTGTGTGTGTGTGTGTATCAGAGCCTTAATGAGCTCAGGCAACAGACTGGAGAAAAAGACTCAGGTTTGCAGACGGCTCTCCTCTCTCCCCTCATTCGGCTTCTCTCCTCTCCTCGTGCAACCCCTCAGCATGCCCCCCCCCAACGGAGAGACACAGACAGACAAACATAGCAACAGACAAACAGAGACACAGACAGACAAACAGAGCAACAGACAAACAGAGACACAGACAGACAAACAGAGCAACAGACAAACAGAGACACAGACAGACAAACAGAGCAACAGACAAACAGAGACACAGACAGACAAACAGAGCAACAGACAAACAGAGACACAGACAGACAAACAGAGCAACAGACAAACAGAGACACAGACAGACAAACAGAGAAACAGACAGACCGAAACAGACAGAGTGCTGGAGGAAGAAGCCCAAGCCATAGCGCTGAGAGAGCTGTGGGGAGATACTGTGCTTGTCAGACACAATGACCCCGCTATAAAAGCAGAGTGTGGGCCGGGTCCCGTGTTAACTGCCTGAGAGGTGTGAGCTCTCCTAGTCCCTGGCCTGAAGCAGTATAGTAGAGACAGGCTCTGTCAGGGTGAAATAGGAGGGCTGACGCTGGCTGGACCCTCGCCAGACGTAGCCCGGCACAGAGTGAGGTAGATTCCATCAAAGCGAGCGAGAGACGGATTGGCTTGGCTGAGGTGATCCGCAAAAGGTGTTGTTACAGACAAGACAGGCAGACGTGAGTTATGGTCATGTCTGGCGCACTGTATATAGTTCTAAATTAACGACTGGGATGTTAAATGATCCCCCAAACACACCATTACACCGTCACACACACACACACACACGGACACCGTGTGAAACATCTTAGTCATAGCTCGACACACGCTGCGGTTCGGGAACAATGAGACCGTGAGCCGTGTTGTGTTGACTTGGCAGCTACATTCCACACGGCTACTTGAGCATTCGCCTCGTGTGGCACTCTCCTCCCGACGACACACTCGCTGACGTATAGCGGTCCTCCCTCCCCGGCTAATTGTTTATTTTCTGGCTCGCGGCCAGGCTTTTTCCGATGATATCAGCTCATTTGGCATGGCCAGCTCAGCATTCCGGCAGCTGGCATTCCAGAGCCCTAATGAAAAAGCAGCTCCCCTTCCTCCCGCCTCCATTGGTCTTCGTAATTAAGTGGCCCTTTTCAACCAGCTGATAACTTCCTGAGTGACCCCCCCCCCCCCCCCCCCTCTACCCCATCCCGCCCACTCCCTCCAACACTGCGTCTATCTCACTCCCTCACTCACTCAACCACCACCGCCTCCACCCCTGCCTCTGGAAGCTCCCAAATGAGGCACAACCATTTCTCTCTCCCGGTGCTGGGGAGGCTGACAGGTATTGACGGCGCCCCCCCCCCCCCCACACACACACACACTCCCAAACGTCTCCGCAGCTCTGGAGACCTGCTCCGTTTCACGGCAATCCAAACCCCCCCCTCCCCCCCGCCCCCCCCGTCTCTCCTGACTCCTCCCCCGTCAGGAGTGTCTGCCGTGACACTCCTAACACCTCCTTGAATACTTCAAACAAAGCGGCTGATAAATTGGTCTGCCAGCCTGAGTTAGATTCAGAGGCTGCTCTCCGCATTCTTGGGTCAAGCCCCCCCCCCACACCAGGTTTTAAAACGCAGTGCTGTGGCTGAGAGTGGGGGACCTGCACGAGACGTGACAGCCACACAACGCCGTTTTTAAAATGCCCCGAGTCGAGAGGGGAGATTAGAGCAACTAAATCTAGGCTGTTGCTTACTTCCCTTTAATCCTGCCACACATTAAACTCATAATTACACAGTCAGCCGCAGTGAAATACAGCAGATTAGCATAACAACAAATGAAAGGAACGCGGGCGAGTCTGACTTCAATAGGCGTGGATGAGATGGGGTAATTAGAGAGACCACTGTGTGTTCTATCCCCCTGAGATAACAGCATGGAGTCGTCACTCGCAGCTAAACACACTCTGTGCATGTACTGTACGCCTCTTAAAGGACTCCAGAACAACTTCCTACACAGTAGCAGCAGCAGGCCTGACACATCTCACTGTCCAAGTGGGTAGTGAACCTGCCGCACAGCCTTAGAGACAGGAGGCCTGGCTGCAAGTATACAGAGCCATAGGCTGTCCTACTTTCCCCTGAAGGAGAAGCGAATAACGGATATCTGTGTGGGTCACTGGGTCCACCTAGACTGCAGTGCAGTGGTTCCCTGCTACAGGGATCAAGCAAGAACCAGGCTAGGGGTGTGCGTGCATGGAATCGTCTAATGCCTGGCTATGGACAGTGAGTGCCAGGCATGAAACGTCACAGGGCTGCTTGACGAGCACACAGCCAGGCGCTGGCCCTCGTTGATGATCTGAGACAGAGCTGCTTTAGTAGCCTCCAGGCAGCCCGCTGGCACTGGGACAGTGAACGAGGCTGTAAAACAACAGCACTAGACCACTGAGTGATCCATTATACACTCTATTAAACGGATCTGTGCGCGCTGGCAGATGGGTGACACGGATAAGACATGATAAACTAGTAAATCGCACAGCGATAAGAATCCTTACCTGGCTAGACCACAGCCATGGTCATTTCTAACATATGTGCAGGGTTTTATTTCGTTTTTACATAGGCCGCTGAATGTGTGAATCGATAGGAGAGTTGATGTGCCAGCAAAGTGAATTCAACAGCTCAAGACGCACAAGTTTTCCTCAGCGCCATTGGACGTGAGCTCTTCACCACCCTCTAATATCAGCTTAGCTCATTCAAATGACAATATCAATGACACGTAATCCTCCTCAGAGTGTCATCATAGCTGAGGTAAATACTTCACGAGGGATGGGAGCGAGACAAGAGACATTGAGACACCCACATTAGTTCCACATCATCTGAGGATAATGGGGTCTAAATCAACTGAATTAACTAGCCGCTGTAATCTTACATTCGCCGGGTTCCACTGTGTGTTCCCTGGTAAGGCCTAATGAACAACACCCAGTCGTGCTGGAAACGTGGTTATCTCATCTCTCTGACTCGTAGCTCCAACATGACGGAGACGGGAGACGGGAGACGGGAGTGAAGCGAAGAGGTGTGGGACCACCAGACAGCTCAGCCCAGCACAGGTAGTTTCCCCCCAGCAGAGCTTTTCCTTTTCAACAGGAAACGGATCAACATAGGTCTAGATGGTCCATTACACGCATCATCAGCAGTAACAACACACATCCCAGAGCTCTCCCTGCACACAGCCCAACGCACGCCAACCTAGTGGTTGCTAATGTAACCTTGGCTTTGTGATAAGGCTATTAAACAAGTAACACAGTTTCGTACCATCGTGGGAGTTGCGTTAATAGAACTGTCTGGTCAGATCTGGTAGATCTACTTTAGTTAGTTCCTATGGGTAGAGATGGAAGGAGAGATGGAGGGAGAGATGGAGGTAGTGAAGGAAGGAGAGATGAAGGGAGAGATGGAGGTAGTGATGGAAGGAAAGATGGAGGGAGAAATGGACGGAGAAATGGAGGGAAAGATAAAAGGAAAGATGGAAGGAGAGATGGAGATAGATATGGAAGGATAAATACTATAGACGATTAGATGGAGGAGGGATGAAGGGAGAGATGGAGGGGAAGATGGAGGGACAGAGGTGGCTATCCCTGCAGGTTTAGCCTCTCTGCATCACAACTACAGCTCACAGATCAGTCAAGTTGCCCGCCTCCCAGTCACCACTACAATATATCAGAGAGAGACAGAGACAGAGACAGAGACAGAGACAGAGAGAGAGAGAGAGAGAGAGAGAGAGTCTTGCAGCTGTAGTCTGAATCAAATTCCTGCCAGCCCTGCAGGACAGCAGTGTGAGACTGTAAGGCTACCGTTTATTAAGGATAAAGGTTTTTGAATGAATGAGTCAAGGGGATCCGCTACTCTATCTCTCCACAGGAAAGAGAGAGAGAAAGACAGACAGAGAGGATTCAAGAGATTGCATATACGACTGGTGGTGTGCTTTTTAAATAATGGAGTCAATATTATGTGGGGCACTGAGAGGAGAGGCATCTCTGATAGGGGTCGAAGGGGTCATTTCCCTGGAGACCAAGGAATCTGAGAGAATCATAAAAGTAATTTGCATTTAACACTGAAGAATGATGGAACAACTCACACCTGCCCTGTCTATCATTGCTCCCTATATATATAAAATCTGCTTAAAATTTAATACAGCAATTATTGCAACTTAGACCATCATTGCTTTGCTAATTTCCCCAAGACCTTGAAAAGAAACCCGAATTGGATATCAGAGAATAGTGTGCTGTACATTTTCCATTCATGTTTTGGGGCAAAAATTTGCCTTGAATTTAATTTCAATCCGCATGAATTGAAGTACCACCTCATTAGTTATTCAAGGAACATTGCTATTTGCGGTCAAAATATGTATTTAAGTTATTCATGTACTGACATACCTGTTCCAACAGTTTTCTATATCTCTGTGTGGCTTGTTGAATCAGATCCCGGACTGTCCATCCCTCTTTGCATGGGACGACGACACCGGTCCTACCGAACGTCACCGTTACTTTCATGGCACCTCTTCATCCAACACGCACTGGGCCTTTGGAATTCTGATGATGAAAACCTTGCTTCCTCCAGCTGCTTATCCCCCGACTGCGTACTTTTGCAGTCAGCATCAACAGGTGTCAGATACAACACACAGTGTCTACTGATTCCTGGCCTATGTAAAAAAAAAAAAGAAGTGATCTCAAGTATCTGTATTCGTACTTCAATATTCCACAGGTCTACCTTTACGTCAAACTAGACGCTTGGATGAAAGCAAGCTTGCCCAGCTAGCTATAGCATCATTTGATGTTGGAAAGCAGGTTGCTAACTAGCTATCTTGATATACAGATACTAACTACAAGCAGTATTGGCTTTGTTACTGGATAACAAAAATTACTTTAGAGACGCAACGAATACGTATAAAGCAACTCAGAACTAGCTAGCAAACCAAGATAAGTTGTTTTCGTACCTCTTAAATTAAGTTTGTTAACTCAGCTAACTTTGTTTGCTAGCATGCTATAAGCTAACTGATAGCAACTTAGCCAGCTAGCTGAACTTTGAGATGATGGATACTGGCATCGGACATCACTTTTCCATACGTGTTTCCCCTACACGGAATTCCTCTTTTTCCAAACGACCAAGACCAACTTCTCGTCTCTATATTCCAAATTTCAACATATCATTGATTAAACTCATAAAACGAAGGTTGATGACAGGCTGGTGTCTTTCACATTCCTGGCCAGTTCCTGACCAGAGGTGTTCAGTTCCTGACCAACTCGCTGTATTCGAAACTTTGCATTCACTTTTTTTAAAGGGACAGTGCACCAATTCGAAAGCGAGTGCACATACATTTGAAGTTACTGCAAATCAATGGTCTAGTTTCCAGAGCCTTTTCAACATCAAAAGGATATTACAGCTTAAGTAGGGAGAGGATCTTGCCTTTATAATTAAATACAAAAACGTATGCAGATGTAGCCGAACTGCTAATTGATGGGCTCCATTTATTTTCTGGGTCATTGAATTCCAACTCTCCTAATGAGCCCCTGAAGAGAATGGGCTTTGTGCATGTGTGCAATTTTTTCTGACTATACGTTGGAATTGCATTTAAATAGTAATTTATGAATTTGGGATAGAGTGTAGCTTTGATTATCACAAAGAAGTTGTTGAAAGTTATTTTGAAAAGCTACCTTTTTAAAGTATGTTTTATTAAAGTGAACTCAAACAGAATTAGCTCTGCATTGGACACAGAATTCAAATGTAAATGCATTTCTTAAACTTCCACCATTTTTGTAATGTGAGCAAAACATTTTAAAAGAAGAAAAGAAAGCCACTTTAGGTCATTATCATGTGTGTTGCAGAGGTTCGCTGATCGCTATTTCAATTTTCTTTCTCCGAGCTCTTGATGGATCAGTCGTCATTCCAACCTTTCTTTAGACTGGCCATTCTCCATAGTGTTCCACTCTTTCCTCTGTCTCTCTTTCAACTTGGTTCATTCTTATTCCCTTTCAGCACTCAGCCATTGTCCAACAGCTCTTCTCCTGGGGGGGTGTCCTCTTTTCTGTCTAGGTTGAACAGGAAGATAGAGGGCTTGAATATTAAACGTTTATTGTCATGGTTGAACTCTAAATCGTCAGTGTTTTTGTTTCCTTGTTTACAAGTTCCATGTCCCTCTCAGCCCTACCTGTTTCCCCACCTCCTCCTCCAGTGATTCTGTTTCCCTGCCTCACCATTCAATTGCCAACAATTATCGGCTCATCAGCTTCACCATTTGTTCTCCATTAGATCCTGTGTTATTTAGAACATTCTTTCTCCTTTAGTTTTTTATCAAATGGTTGTATTTGTTACCAGAGCTAAAGTTCTTTGCCTACCTGTTATGGGTTGCTCTTCTTGAGTTAACAAACACCACACTGACAAGAAACACTTTTGAGTCTTACTACCGTTAAATTATCCACTTATTGCACATTGCGATTCTACGTTGACTCTTGATTGACTGTATAAATGTGTATAAATGTAAAGAACATTTAAGGATGTACTGCGGAATCAATTCTGACAAATCTTTCATGCTTGAACATTGTTTGTGCTGCCATCTTACCTGACCCCAACACTGAGATACAAAATCCTGCTAACACATCTGTCTGGTCCATATGGTTGCTCAGCGCCCCATATGGTGCATGCCTATCCTCAGCAAGCCTGCTCTCTGTGCTCTGCTCTCCTGGTTCATTACAAACCGTTGTAAACGGTTGTGAACCTGGTGGGTGTGAATGCATCCCTGCTGTTGGGCAGGTGGAGGAGAAGACCGGGGAAACTTATCAATATGCCTGCTGGACATGTTCTCTGCTGAGAGTCACAGCAGGTGGGAGGCGATCATCGGTAAAGGCAGACCTCTTTAGGTGCAGTGAACCCCAGACAACCATGCCCCCAATATTAGGTTGTCAGCCTGGAGTAATCTGCACTCTCATCCAATTTCCCCATCCACTTCTATCCATCTTCCCCTTCTGAACTTCAGCTATTCAAACTAACATCTTTGTTATGGGGAGATCCACATACAAGATATTGTTCATGAAATGTCAATAGAAAGACATTGACAGAGTTCTGTGGTATTGTTAGTTGCAGGGCTCATTGAAAGCTGTGGGTCTCACTGTTTGAGGCTGTGGCAACCAGGGACAGCAATCAATACTGTCACTTCTATGGGCAGAGATTTCCATCAGCTGTTTTCAGCCACAGTCACACTTACATTTCTTCCCTCTGTGTGAAGACGAGACCCTGTCGATATCGTCGGCCCCTGCCAGGTCTTGCTTTTACTGAAGCCTAAACCCACCACTGCCTTTTCACCCATTTCTAACCTACATTGTTCACTGTACAGTATGTTTTTTTGGCACTTTGCCTGTGTGTGGGGGTGTTGTGTGTTGTCTCATGTCGTCTTGGTCTTGTATTATAATATACTGTGGTGAAAAATAGCAACAAGATTTTGATTTTAGTGAAGAATCTATTATTTATATTCTGAAAGAAATTCTAACTGGGACCTTTCACCTTTGACTCAACCATAGTTGTTGTGTATCTCATATCTCGGTACACATGGGTTAGATCCATGGTGAAAAGAATCTCAATAGCCGTAGCTAAAGGCACAGCTCAGAATGATCAACTTCACATTTGTGTGAGGAAAGGAAAGGTCACTGAAATGCAAGGAACTAGAAAATAATGATTTGTCATAGAAATGCTTCAGAATACAATGTCATTAGTTTCACTTCTGCTTACACAATGGGCATAAGTATAGGACAGCTGTTTGCATAGTACAGAGCAATGCGGTTGGCCATATATCAGTCAGGGGGTAATGCTTATGTCACTCCACATAAATCATATATAATTTCACTCATTTCTTCCACTCTTTGCTAAGCACTGGTGTAACATTTCCTGGTTCCTTCAACAGAGTATTTCATTTCACACTAGCACCTTACTTCAGATCCATTAACTCAACAGTGACTATTCAACAGCTGAGGCTAGGAAATCTCACGACAGTGCCTCAGCTTACCTTAATCAGTAAGGCTTCATACCTGTCTCATTACTCAGTCTCGCAAGTTGAAATAGACACTTGTGAAATTTCAAAGTTCACACCTTGCTACATTTCTCAAAAGGTGTTGATGAAGAGTTATAATTACAGAGAGGATGACAGTGCACCTGCAGGGACAGACCTCCACCTAATAGTTCAATTTGCACTCTCTGACACTTCCCATAGCTTCGGCTCCTGACACAGGCAGGAAGTGAAGGTGAAACGAATTGTTTGTTAATTCAGAGGGAGTGAATTTGAAACAAGTATGTGTAAATGCTTTGTTGGAAAAAATGTATGTAGTTACGAAAGATCTATTGAGCGTTACTCAGAACCCATGACCACCCTACAGGTTACAAAACGACACCATGTTCTTACCTTTGGAATCAAGGGTTGTTGAAATGTAGTAGAGACCAAGCCAAAGCTTGGATTATCCACCATTATAGACCTGTATGATAACCACTGTGTCGTTTGTATTTCAAAGGGTAGGGTAGGCTGTGCCTGCAGCTATTCATGGCTTTCATTATGCCTGTAAATGTGGTCAGAGGAGCAGAGGTGAGGCTGTGTGATTCCCTGGGTCTGGAAGATCAGCCAGAAAATCTGGGAGCCAGAAATGAATCAGTGACTCCAGGGGTCACCCTCTCACCGTCTCCATCTCTGCATCTCTGTCTTTCTCCCTCCCTCTCTTTCTCCCTCTCTCTCTCATTATTCTCAATCTCCCTCTCATCCTCTCTCTTTCTCTCTCTTTTTCTCTATCGCTCTCTCACACTCACACACTTTCTATATTTCTTTCTCTTTATCTACACAAATATAAGACAGAGAGCAATTTACCCTCTCTTCATGAAAAGGATGAGAGTGGTGTGTGATGATTCTTCATGGAAGGAAGAGAAATCCCCCAGCTCCATGCTCTATAAAGAGGCAGCATGGTGTTCATCCTCTGACAGACAGGCTTCCAGATGAGATGGCGTTTCTAACACCAAACACACTCAATTATACTATGTAAATGATCTCATTTCATATCCATAACTATCCTGGCCAACAGCTTGACCTCTCCTCGTCACACTAAAAAAATTGTCTTTCCTGTTCACATGAATATAAATGCTTGCAAAAAAAAATGTTTTGCTTCTTGGAAATTGCTTGAATAGACTTTGCCGGAGGCATTATCATTTATTGAAATGCAGTAGATCTAAAGGGGAGATTGATCAGCTCAAGCAGGTTGTAGCCCTGCAGTGAATGTGTCAGCTGAGTGATGAAGGGGCTGTGGAGGGAGACCTGTCTGGTCCTGCTTTCAGCCAATCAGCTCCTTACACCAGCAGCCCATCATGGGATCCCATCATGGGAGCTCATCATGGGAGCTCATCATGGGGCCCAGGTGTTACAGCAGTTCCAGGGTCGGTTCTGAACAGAACGCTGGAGCTCAGAACACCAGAAAACTCAATATCTCTCACCTGTTACAACACCCATCCCCATCCACACCCATCCATACTTGTCTCAGTCCATCCATCCATCGCTTTGTCAGTCCTGCCTCGTGATTCATGCTTCAGTGCAAGCATGTTACCATGGTTACATTCACTTAAATTTCACTTCTCTCTCTTGTACTCAAGCCTTTTATGGTTTTCCATATCAGAGTATGGGAGATACCAATGTTAAAAGCTTACCTACTCCACCGTATGTGCGCTCTGTAGGGAAAGCAACTGAACAGCTGGTGAAGCAGAGTTGGGCTCCACAACCACCAACTAAAGAAGGAATAGATAGAATAAACAAATGTTTTTCTCTCTCTTTTTCCCTCTCGCTGTCCCTCTCTTTCTCTATTTTTCTTGCTGTTTTTCTTTCTTACAATCATTCTGGAGTAACGCATGACTCAATCTTCTTCTCCTTGTGGTAAACACTGCCCCCTACAGATAGCTCAAGTGTACTATGTTGTAAAAACAAATACAATTCTGGAGTCTTTTTTCAAAAGGTGGGATGCTGAGGGACTGGTCTGCAACAGTCTAGTGACCCAGATGGAGATCTGAACTAACAGGAACATGTGTTTAACGGCGGTCCTCACACAAGACTCGGAGAAGACAAAAACAAGAAAAAAAAACTGAGACCGTAGCAATCATTAAAAGTGTAAATGAATCCAGCGGCTGTCGTTGGAACCTTGTTATGGTGTTATTTCTCACCTTGCATTCCCCTGCTGAGGACAGAGCTATTTTGAGACATGGTGATTATTTGTTGAATAGAAGAAGAAAGAGAAGAAGACACATTCACATCCTGAACACTGTATATAGTGCACCGTGTCGGAGAAGCAATACCTAGAATGTTTACAGTATCGCTGGTTCAGATTATATAACAAATGGATTAAACATATGACTAAAGAAATCATTGTTCAGAGGACATGCAAAATGTTTAATAGGCTGCATTGTTATGTTGCTGTAAATAAAACAATGAGCCACACCCTATCTGTACTGTACTGTACACAATCAGAGACATGCAAAGCATTCCATGTCACATATCCTGTGATTCCCTCTATCTCAGTCCCAGTTTTTATAGCTAAGAAAACGACTTGTCATCCTGCTGTAACTGCTGACACTCACCTTCCCTCTGCACCAAAGTATGTTTGAGTTGAGGGGTTAGGGGACCCCAACTTCGCAAGCTTTCAACACTGCACACTTAAGGCTGCACAGAACCAGTCCCTACCAGAAAGGTTTCTTTTTTCTATAAATATATATGGAGAGTGAGATAAAATGTCACCCTGCCAATATTTCCGTGAGGGCTGAGTGAACTTCTTAACCTGACATAGTGAGAGGAAGGTATTGCAGCCCAGCACTCTTAAATTGAATTTTCTGCTGGCCTCGGTCAAACAGGTCATAGGACCGTGCAGTTGGAGAAAATCTATTTCATTTGGCATGCAGGTCAGCTTTCGTCTCAAACTTTGACAACGACACTGATTCTGACCTTTTTTTTCCTGGGAAGCTTTTGAACTTGATAAGACAGCACTTTCTTGTTGGAAAAGCAAAATAAATGGTACTTCACAACACAAGGGAACAGACATAAATATAGTCAGACATGAAGTTGTTCTTTTTCCTTTGCCACAGTAAGTTTTATGGAACACTTCTCTTCTAAAATGTTATTTATTTTCTGTGTTTTTTAAAGTTTAAGAGGGAAGGGGACTCCCCTGACCCCTGACCCACGACTCCTGACCCCTGTCAGTCCTCACATTCTTCTGTATCACACACAGTACCGTGACCCATCTTTGTAGAACCTTGCATAGATGATCATGTTTCCTGTGCTTTGTGAGTCAGAGGGTTGTTGTAGCCCTTTGCCCTCTCTGGCCTCTGCCCTCCCACCCTTATGCCCTCCTACCCCTGCAGAGGACCCTCATTTGGGGCGGTTCCCAGATGTTCACCCTCCTCCATCAACATGAGTGATAGAGACAAGGGTCCATAACCTCACATCAAACACCTGTGGAGACTGGTGTAAGATCAGTGTAGCCTCCCTGAGTCCTAACCCCAGCCATGAGGAGAGGGATGACAACACAGACCCTAGATCAGTGTGCAGGAGTGCGAACAGATCAAACAGAGTTGCTGTAGCTGCAGGATTAGGCCCGGAGAGTCGTTTGTCTTGGTCAGAGAGCTGACGTGACTACTAGCTTCTCCTCCTGCTTTGAAGTTTAGAGAAGAATGACCTTGGACGTGATGGGAGTTTTTAAAAGACAACAGGAGAAGTTAGAATGTCTTCCCTCTGGCTTCCTCTCTCTCTCTCTCTCTCTCTCTCTCTCTCTCTCTCTCTCTCTCTCTCTCTCTCTCTCTCTCTCTCTCTCTCTCTGTCTTTCTCTCTCTGTCTGTCTCTCCGTCTTTCTCTCTCTCTCTCTCTCTCTCTCTCTCTCTCTCTCTCTCTCTCTCTCTCTCTCTCTCTCTCTGTCTTTATCTTACCCAGGTAATCTGTGGGTTCCGAGCAAAAACCAGAACAGAGGAAGGCAGAGTGAGAAGTGAGAGAGAGAGAGAGAGAGAGAGAGAGAGAGAGAGAGAGAGAGAGAGAGAGAGAGAGAGAGAGAGAGAGAGAGAGAGGGAGAGAGAGAGACAGAGAAAGAAAGGTAGAGGGAAAGATAGAGAAAGGCAGAGAGAGATGACTAGATTGCATGTTCTGTTTTTCTAAGAAGCCATCAGAGAACGCAGGAAGAGGTTTTTTGTTCCACTGTTTGAGGAGAATTCCATCTCTTTGTCTTGGGAGGGAGGGGTTGGCCTGGCTCTGACCCGTTCTCTTGCTTATTTGTTCTTTCCTCTGCACTGCGATGACTCCCTCATCAGACCCTGTCTTTCCGGTGGCAGGCTGGGGAGCACTACACGCAAGTCTCTCTGTCTGACAATCCCACTGCAATTTATGTTTTATTTTCCTTCACGCTACTCTCTCTTCCTCTCTCTCTCTCTCTCTCTCTCTCTCTCTCTCTCTCTCTCTCTCTCTCTCTCTCTCTCTCTCTCTCTCTCTCTCTCTCTCTCTCTCTCTCTCTCTCTCTCTCTCTCTCTCTCTCTCTCTCCCTCTCCCTCTCCCTCTCTCTCTCTCTCTCTCTCCCTCTCTCTCTCTCTCTCTCTCTCTCTCTCTCTCTCTCTCTCTCTCTCTCCTTCTATCCAAGCTTAGGGAGGAACAGAGCAAAATGTTAAGTTGGAAATGAGCTGAATCGCTAAGTTGCTAAGCTGGTGAGAGTTTCGGAGGGCAAAAAGTTGCCATTTGAGATGAGCCTCCTAATATATCATCTAAAGGATACCTCTGGATGTAAGCTCAGCTCTGGTGGAGTTTGGAGCCTCTTATTTACGTATTTGGCCATTACAGACATCCTAACACTTTCATACTGTAATTTTAAACATTAAATAACATTAAATAACAGTAAATCAGACACATTATAATTCACAAAGGAACATCATGGGAATACACGTTTTCATTTACTATGTCTTTATCCTAATCAATCTTCTAGGCATTTGCATGTTTGTGTGCGTATTTGTGTGTGTATGTGTGTGTGTTCAGTCCATGTCCCAGGGTCAACACTGGTGCAACAGCCCAAGGCATGCTGAGTAATTGGTACAGGGCAGTAACAGGTAACACAGTGCTGTAATGAGACGACACTTTCATAGTCTGGAACAACCGGCAGCCTCTCCTCCCTGATCTGGCTGCCTGCCTGTCTGCCCTGGTGGAGAAGGGATCATCCTCTGTATGACAGACAGTTCTATCGGGAGAGGAAAGGTGAGAAGAGGGCTTTTATCCAGCAAACTAAATGTTTTGTCAACAGTAAACACAAAGTACGTCCCAGGCATAGTGACTGTTTGAGGATGTTTCTTCTCACTGTGGGATTTGTGTGAGGAGGACTGGTGACCTGGTGTGGGACTGTGACTGGAAGCAGGGGCATGTGACGCCAGTTTGGAACGTCTTTCTAGCACGGGAATATACTAGAAGAAAGTGAAAACGCATTTTAATTCCATGCATGAGGCGAATGAGCCAAATGAGTTTGTAAAGAACTTCATAACATCCATGCTCAAAGTAGCCCAGAACCATTCATCCTTTTTCCCTGCATAATTCAGTAATTCTAGAGTATATTGGCTATAAAACTATGGAACTGGCTGGAAAGCACAGGTAAGGATCATTTCGTCTGGTTGAACACCCTCAAGCTAACTTATAACACTCCATACGGCTCTGATGCATAATTCATAACTCCATATGAGAGCAAAAACTGGAGAATAAGAAGGAGGGGGAGTTAGCTATCTAGCTTGCTCTGTTGCCATGAAGTCTGTATAGTTGTCATTGAGTCGACAGAGCACCAAACCCATGAGTATGGTGTTGGTGCATCCATCAGCTAGGCACACATTGCACAACAGCTGCCACTAATTAAACATTCATGCTTAAGTTCCTGTGAAAAGACTGTGTGTGTGTGTGTGTGTGTGTGTGTGTGTGGGTGTGTTTGTGCGGTTGCGTGTATATGTGCATGTGTGTATGCATGTTTGTGTGCATGTGAGTATGCATGTGTGTGTATGTGGGAGTACAAGTGAGTGACAATACGGCTGGATGATGAAGAATCTAGAATGTAGACTGGGTTATAATGAGTCTCTTTGGTATCATCTGTGCTCCTAAAATGTACATCACAAATCACTGGTAAAAGCCTGTTGCTATTTATTTTAGGCTCTGTGTCTATCTATACATTCATCCATAATTCTACGGAAATGCTACCCAAAGACACAGTTGGAGAATGCAAGCACTTGCTCCTTGAAGTCCTTCAAAGTTCACTGGTGAAGGGTTGTTGTTGAACTTCGCAGGTATGTGTCAAAGGAAAGTTCCAGAAGCCCCAGGTGACTTTTGAGAGCTCCATAATCAGTGTTTTTGAGTGCTTGACATTTTCAATACCCTTTCATCGTACGTATCAATTAGGATTTGTGGCTATTGTTATTGTTGCGATTTAAGTGCATATTGATTGCCTGAGAAAACAGTTTAGAGGCATGTGTATGTGTATGAGCGGGTTTGTTTGGGTGTGTGCGTGCAAGTGTGTGTGTGTTTGTGTTTGCGTGAAAGGGGACATGTAATCCAAGGTCACTGTTGGAGGTGTGTTTCACCATTAGAGTGTTCTCTCATTAAAACCATTGAGCCACGTCAGACCCTTCAGGCTCTGATCGCTATACTCTTTCCAGACACAAACACACACACATACCCAACATACCCCACACACACACACTCACCCCAAACACATACCCCCTACACACACACCCCACACACATACACACACACACACACAAACAGACACACACACACACCTCACACCTCACACTCACACCGCTGTGAAGTGTTCCTTGTAGTCACAGCAAGGCAGCAAGAATAGACACTTCCTATTGCGCGAGAAATGGATTTACCAACCTGCTTCATGTACTGGGGGAGGGGGGGGGGGGGTGCTCTGAGCCATGGCACGTTTCCTTGGCTTTCTTTGTTAATAAGCACCAATCATCAGGGGGTCATGTTCCAGTCCTCTCCTGTACACTGGGACACTTTACTGCACCAGGACACAGCAGACGACAGCTATAGTACACACTACAGGGACTGTTTACGTCAGGTCTGAGGGACCTGGACAGAACATGTTTATCTTACTGTAACAAAGGAGGTTGTACTATACAAGTGCTTTTACAACCAGCAGCAGACTCTGTCTAAGGTCAAGCTCAGAGGGGAGACAGGAGGAAAGAGGCCAACGTCATGATGGTTCAGGACTGCTAAGACAAGGCTGGTTACAGTTTTTCCCCCCCTCTCTTCCTCTCTCTCTCTCTCTCTCTCTCTCTCTCTCTCTCTCTCTCTCTCTCTCTCTCTCTCTCTCTCTCTCTCTCTCTCTCTCTCTCTCTCTCTCTCTCTCTCTCTCTCTCTCTCTCTCTCTCTCTCTCTCTCTCTCTCTCTCTCTCTCTCTCTCTATCTCTCTCTCTCTCTCTCTCTCTCTCTCTCTCTCTCTCTCTCTCTCTCTCTCTCTCTCTCTCTCTCTCTCTCTCTCTCTCTCTCTCTCTGTCAGAAATATTAATCTATCAAGCATGTCGTGCTAGCTAGCTATTTACTAAACAACCCGCGCTCTTTACAGTCATTGGTTAAAACAATGCATGGAAATGTTCCATGGCTCTTCTGTCATTGGCTCCCTTGCATAGACCTGGCGCGCGTGTGCGTGTTTACGTGTGTGCGTGTTTATGTCAACAGGATCTCCTGATGTTGTAAAAGCTCCTTCACAAAGGTGTCAAGCTGATGTTCACCAGACCTTGCGTCTCCACCTAGTCCTTGTCACACAATATCTCCTTAAAACAACCAAAACCCCCCCTCTTCTTAGTCCTCAGGCCCAAGATAAGGGATTTGGGGGTAGGCCTCTCTTTGCACCCAAGGAATACTGAACACAGAATCACTCTTATACAAGATAACAGTTACATCTGTAACTTTTCTAACACCGTCTCTGTCTCTGTGTCTTTCTCTTTTTGCTCGCTACTCTCAGAATCTCCATCAATAACAGAAATAATCCTCCGAGGGCCTTGTCCATTACAGCGTTGATTGAACCTGATTGAATCTCGACAGACCTTCCTCAGTCCTCTTACCGTGCATGTACCTGCCTGAGTGGTAGCCAGGAACAGCCCTCTGCTCCTCTGTTGGGGACAGTCTTGATTGGAATGTTTTTTTGCTGAAATCTCCTTGATTGCTTGGGATCCAGCGTGAGCGGAGCTCCTCTCTACTGTACCATGTGACCCTTAGAGAGGAAGTGATTCCTGAAGGACTCAGGAGATTGAGTGCTGTTCTCTGAGGGCTGTGAGAAGCTCCAGAGAGAGAGAGAGAGAGAGAGAGAGAGAGAGAGAGAGAGAGAGAGAGAGAGAGAGAGAGAGAGAGAGAATGAGAAAGAGAGAAAGAGAGAAAGAGAGAAAGAGAGAGAGAGAGGCGTTTTTAAGTTACAGTAAATGAATGTCTTTTTAATCAAGCAGCGCCTGTGCATGTGTGTTTGCGGTTGAGGTATTATGTGCAAGTGTGCCTTGTTGTTAGTGTGTGTAGGTGTGTGTGTGTGATGCAAAAGAGTGGCTACGTGTGTGTCTGTCTGTGTGTGCGTGTGTCTGTTGATGTGTGCGTGTGAAGGGTGAGTGTCAGTCTGATCCATTCAACAGAGACCAAGCTTTAATCCGTGTCCCCAGCCGCCCTGATGAACCCTGCTATCTCGGCCCGTAGAACGTTCAAGGGCCCCTGGAGGACACGGCCACTACAACACTCACCGGAGGTTCAGCCAAACACTCTGGAACAGAAGAGAGGGGCTTGTTAATTTTCTGCTCAGTGTTTTAAAGGCCAGGCCTGTGTGTTTGTGTTCGTGTGAGAGAGAGAGAGAGAGAGAGAGAGAGAGAGAGAGAGAGAGAGAGAGAGAGAGAGAGAGAGAGAGAGAGAGAGAGAGAGAGAGAGAGAGAGAGAGAGAGAGAGAGAGAGAGAGAGAGAGAGAGAGA
Source organism: Hypomesus nipponensis (assembly GCF_054491055.1). Lineage (NCBI taxonomy): Eukaryota > Metazoa > Chordata > Actinopteri > Osmeriformes > Osmeridae > Hypomesus > Hypomesus nipponensis. Next base: position 6,362,996 of record NC_140383.1, on the reverse strand, counting down.
GAGAGAGAGAGAGAGAGAGAGAGAGAGAGAGCAGGGGCTCCTTGGGCCAGTACAGCCTTTTTTGTTTGGAGTGAGTCGGTCTTTCGTCCTGGTTTTAGATATAATCACCTTAGGAACTCTGGCTCTGATAGAGAAAGACATAGAAAGAGGATGGAGGACAGAAAGAGACACACAGAGAGAAAAGAGAGCAGGCGGAATGAGTTTAGTCTTCTTCTATGGGGTAATGGAGGAGGTGTAATTAAGAGGTGGTACTGCAGTGTTTTCCACACCATCTCTGATGGGCCCCTCTACTCTCTGTTTGATTCCCTTCTTTTCATGCTCTGTAATGACGTACCTTGCCCACTCATATCCTTCCATTATCCCCGGAGCGAAGGAGCGAGTACCCGCCACTCTCCTCCGGTGCACTCTGTCTCATTACTGCTCCCAGCCGCCATGCTGTGCTCCAAGCCACAGGTAATGGCTCCAGCCCGACGAGGAAATTGCAAATGTACCAAGATGAAATATTACCAGGCCAGTGAAATGGTGTAAATCAATGGTTTATGGAGACTGACCCCCATCTCCCATCAATGGTCTGCTGTCTTTTGTTCTCTCTCTTTTCTCTTCTCATCTCATCTCTCTCATCTCTCTCTCTCTCTCTGTCTCTCTCTCTCTCACTCTCTCTCTCTCTCTCTCTCTCTCTCTCTCTCTCTCTCTCTCTCTCTCTCTCTCTCCACTGCTCCGATGGGTCTTGATGAGTGTGAGAGCAGGCTGCAGGTTGAGCCCGTCGCTCCTCTGTGCTCTTATCTGGCTCCTGGGGAGGATGATAATAGGGGTCTGAATAGCTGTCCTCCACCCAGGCCTCTGGTTCAGCACTCCACACCCTGATGAAAGGATGAGGTATGCATCACGGCTGGACCAGATTACACTCTAATCATCAAAACAGCCTCTGGATTTAAATTAGATTAGGTCGGAAATGAACGGAATATGAAGCAAATCTCTAAAATCGTGTGTTCATTTGTGGAGAGCGATGGAGAGGTTGGGGATTGGAAGAGCCAAAACTCAGACAATGCTAGGGTTTGGTTCAACACAACGTGCACACAACACACACACAATACACTTGATGTTCTTTAATACGTGCTTTACAGAATGCGGATCTAGAGTAAGTATCTGATACGGGTCTTTGATTACATTTGAATAGTCTACACTCAAAAGAAAACAAAGATGTCCCAGAATACGTAGTGTTTATTGTTTCTGTCTTTTTGTAGAGCAGGTTGGTACCTTGTAAAGAAGTGGGGGGCCACAGGGAGTCCATCCAGACTTTCTGCTTCCGTTTGCCTGCAATCACACACCTGCCTGTCTCAGCCTGGGCAGTCGGCGTACAGTCAGTCTCAGCCCACTGGGTCTTGCAGCTGTGTGTGTGTGTGTGTGTGTATGTGAGTGTGTGTGTGTGTGTGTTTGTGTGAGTGTGTGTGTATCTGTACGTGTGTGTCTACTGCAGAGCAGTACAAAATGAACCTAGCTGTCCAACAGCGCTGGACATCTGAGCACGCTCAGACAGCCGTGGGACGCTGTGCACACGCCTCCGTCTCCACGGGAACAATGGACCCGGTCCTGCCTCTGACAGGCCCAGTGGGAAGGGGATTGCTCTGCTTCTGATTGGATGATTAGGGGCAGCGGGAGATCCAATCAGGGGCTTTCAGGAAGAGTGGTTTGTTTAAGTGGATTGGCAGCTGCTGCAGGGGGCGTCGGTCTGGACAGCCCAGCAGGCAAACCCACATCTGGTCTCTATGTAACAGGCAAAGAGAGAGGTGCAGGGGGAGAAAGGGAGGAGGAGAGGGAGGGACCAAAAATGGGGAAGGAGAGGCTAACAGGAGAGAGTGAAAGGAGGCGAGGGTGAAGGGGGGTGGGGGGTGGGGGGTGGGGGGTGGGGGGTGGGGGTGGGGGTTGGGATGGGGGGAGGGAATGGAACTGGCGACTTCTTTCCATCTGCCAAGAAAACTGAATAACCATGGCAACGGGAGAAAAGAAAAGCAGAGGTGTTTGTCTTGTTTCTGACAAATCCTCTGTTTTCTCATTTTACTTTTCTCTAAGTCAACATCTGTCGCTCCCCCTGTGGAGAGGAAGTGTGCTGCACTGTTTCCATCTTTAATGAGGAGTTTGACAGACAGACCCCCCCCCTCTACTGAAGGGAGGGGGGGATGGTTGTGCAGTGACTTGTGCACCACTGCACCATCCCAACAACCCTACTGAACAAATTATCCCCATGTTTACAAACCAGTCAGCCCACCATGGGGGCCAAGTGAATACAACTTTTTCCTGTTGAGTGTTTTTTCATGAGAACAAACGACCGTGTAAGAGCGCAACGTGAGTACTTCTGTTGTTCATGTTTTGTGATGGCTGTACATCAATATCTGTTGTTGATCATGTCTGTTACATGAACCTGGTCCTGTGTGTGTGTGTGTGTGTCAGCAGGGTATTGCGGTCCATAGCTAAAACAGCCAATACTAGAACTCTAATAACACATGACTGTGTCTCTCCCCATGAATCAGCATTCTCTGTAGACTTGAAACCACAGAACCCGGACCATTATCCAACACACTTCAGTACAACACATGACTTCAGAGAGACACACATATACACACACATACACACACACTCACACGTGTATAGTGTTACGAGACTTGGCAAGATTAAACACCTTTGAATGTGGTAGATGATTTAGCATTTATGTAGAAAAACAATAACTTGCTGAGCATTACAAAGACTTGTAGAATGCTGAACAGGGCCTAATACAGACTGCATAAATACTCCACAAAGAATTCAGTGGTTGAATACTAACAGAAATTAGATGATAAAATCTAACAGTATTGTTGGTTTAGAACTGAAAATAATATTACAATTGAAAGTATGTGTTTAAGACATATAAAGCTACAGTCCTCCTCTGAGAAATATTAACTCTGGTAACTGCTGATATGAAATTCATAGTGTGATCTCAGCCTCCTTCCTTCCTACCCAATCTAGCCTGCTACAAGTAAACAAAGCATGCTATGCATCTGGTATGGGGAATTGTTGCACGGTAAATATGTATTAGCCTTTAATGGTTTATTCATCGTTCTCATCAGACCAGATATTCACACTTCCTCAAAGAGTAAGCATTGTAATTAAGGTGAGACAGTGTCCCCCCCCCCTTCACACACACACACATACACACGTACACACACACACTGATAAACAACACACACAAACTAACACACACACACGCACAAGTATACAACGTGCACAAACACACTGAAACCAACACAAACATATCTAAAGGTTGTCTTTTGCAATTCAAATGACACCACACAAACAGAGACATTTCAGACTCTAATTGAACGGTAAACATTGTTGTGCTTGAGATATGCTGCTGTTGCCATTGTTAAACTGTCCCATCATCAGAATTATGTAATTTTGTAGTGAAGATGATGTTGTTGCACTGTGTCTGGTAAAAATACTAACAATTCCTTGGCACTAACCTCTAAGACACTGTTATAATTGTGCACTTACGGTCCTTGATCATTTGCAATGTGCACTTTGTGTAGCTCTCTTTGGATACACGTGTCTGCTCGGTGAACAACATGTTCAACAACTCTCCATGCTTGTTCTCTCTGATAGTAGTCAGGTGAGTTGTCTTCTTCTGCACACACCGTCAGGCAGGGCTGTGGTCAGGGTATGAAGAGGAGAGCTGATGCTGGACTGAGGGGCTGCCTGTGCAACAGTGCCACCAAGTGGTCAAGAAAGTATATGTCACACACAGCAGCGTGCCCCTTCACACACGCCATTTAAACTCTGTCAACACTTCCCTTTCCAGTGTTGTGGAACCTTTCGTTGTGTACCAATCTTTGTACACAGGTCTGATATACATACACAGGTTAACCCTCCCCCCCCCCCCCCCCCCCCCCCAGGATAACTCGAAACACCAGAGAGCCCAGAGAGAGACCAGGATGAATTGAAAGACCAGAGAGACCAGGAACACTACAGAGAGAGAGAGACCAGGGAGAGCCGTTCCAGCAGCCTGTCTGTGTCTCCCTGCTCTTATTGCATTTGCTGAAAGGCAGTCTGGGGTGCTGCCTCCTCAATCCATCAGAGCTGATTATGTAATTTTAGGGTAATTGCACTCCCTCTTCCACTCACCCCTCCCCTCCCAATCTTCTTGTGCGTGTGAATGTGCCTGTGTGTGTGTGTTTGTTTGTATTTGTGTTTGCCTCTGTGCATGTTGTTGGTTGAGCTGACTATATGTGTGCAGATATGAGTTTGTGTTTGTGTGTGTGCGTGCGTGCGCATGTGTGTCATCTCTACTCTGCACTAACCGGCAATAATAACTCTGTTTATCAGCGACAGAGAGCCATATGCATATCCGCCCCTGTTCCTCAGCCAATCAAATTAGTGGCCCACCACAATAAATCACTGACAAACTGTTTATTAAACAAAAAGGCACAGATTGAATTATTAATGACAGAGATTAATTTGTGCCTGGGCGTGTGCTAGGGAGTACACCCCGGAGGTGCAGGGGGTTGTGGGTAATTTGACATATGACTTTGCTACGTGGCGTTGATGCAGCGCAGGGGCGGAGGTGATATAAAATAAACCCCATCACTAACGAGCTCTTGTCAGCAAAGTTTCTTTATGTTCCTCTGGATTAGCATGAGGAAGGGCTCACAGCCATACACAGCAGGCCAATTAAGACCGTCCCCATTCCTCGTCAGAGACTTGCGGTGTTCTACTCCCTATTCTTGTCCATCCTTCCATCCATCTCTCCCTCTCCCTTCATTCGTTCGCTGCAGTTAAAACCCATCCATCCTGGAGACAGTCAACAACCCGGTAGAGGAGGAAGCTGGGAGCTGCTGATGGGTCCCTCCCCAACTCAAATTCAACATCCGTGGAGGACAAAAAGAACGAGCAGACCATGGAAAACCAGCTCCCAGTGTCTTCATGAGGACGGAAGATGAATGTGTGTGGAGTTGCAGGTCTCCAGGGGCTCTCTGAGGGCTAATGTGGGCGAGGACACCATCAGAACAACATAGATGTAGTAAACCACTGCTGTGAGAGCTCTTCAACCACCTGGTCCTCCCGAGCAAACCTGCTCCTCCTGCCCTCCCATCTGGTCTCACTCACTCTTCTACACTGCTCTCTCTGTGTGTGTGTGTGTATATGTGTGTTTCACAGCAGAGAAAAGCCATTCTGACTGTGTGTGGACCATTCATCTTTTTGGGTGTTCTCTGCTAGGCTAAAACCCTCCATCTCTGATCAGCAGGTTATTGTATTCGTTATGATTGACTTCACACATCTAACACTGTTGTTTTGCACAGTGACACAACCATCTCTCTCCTGGGGTCTGAATGTTCCTACCGAAGGTTGGAGACTTTAAGGACATGTTCTCAGGGTAAAAAGGAAGCAGTCTTAAAATTGCTTCTCATCAACAAAAGCTGTGAGCCCTAAAATGATAAAGCCTTACATATCAGAGAAAGTGTGTGTGTGTGTGTGAGTGTGTGTGAGAGAGAGAGAGAGAGAGAGAGAGAGAGAGAGAGAGAGAGAGATAGAGAGAGAGACAGAGAGAGAGAGAGAGAGAGAGAGAGAGAGAGAGAGAGAGAGAGAGTGAGAGGCACAGTTCATGTACTCTCCAACTGTAGACTAAAGATCTGGCTCGTAACAGTTCTTCATGCTGTCTGGTATTCCTGCTACACGCACGCACGCACGCACACACACACAATACACACACACACAGAGACAAACACATTAATGTACATCAACAACCATATTCCATGCACACTGTAAATCACGTACACTCTTGTGGAACTGGCCATGGGTGTAAAAAGGGTCAGTGGAAAGCACCAGAAAAGCCTCACATACTGTACTAACTTCCTCTTCTCCTTTCTACCTCTCTTCCTCCCTCCCTCTCTCTCTCTTTCCACATCCTGTTTTCGTATGAATCTAGTTCACACCCTCTGAATAGACCTCCAGTGTTTGCGTAAGGGTTTGTGGTCCATTAGAGCCCCCCACCACCCTTGCGTTCTTCTCCCTTCTCCCGTGAGGGGACACGCCTGTGAAGAGGTCGGGGTCTGCTCACTGCTGGATGGAGGTGCCGTGACCACAGCACTCAGGAAGGGCTTGACACTGCACAGTGCACCCGTCCTGTGGACAACCACCACACACACACAGACCCACTCACTGTGTGTGAGTGAGTGTGTGTGTGCACGCTTGTGGGTCTTTGTGTGGGAGTGTGTACAGAGTGCATGTGTGCATGTGTGCTTATATATGTGTGTGTGTGTGTGTGCATCTGTGTATGAGTATGTGTATATGTGTGTGAGAGTCTTCCAATGTGGTCTGTAGCAACAAATAAATCCCAACCCTGGCAATGCTAAAGATGATGTGTCACTGTGACCAGTCAAGTGCTCCACATTAGTGCCCATTAGAAGTAATGAAGATTTCCAGTAATTTCTTTGGCCTGTTTGCTCTTACCGCTCTCAGTTTTATTTTTCATTATGAGAGATGAGAAACTTATTAAAAAGTTGACGTCTCTTCCACTTCGCAGATGAGAGCAAACCATGAGGATGTGGAGCTCTACATTAATGTGGTTAGCTTGTTAGTTAAGAGAGGGATGAAGCTGTCTTCATGGGGGATTATCAACTATAAACCTCCACTTCAAAGAAAGAACTGTCCCCAGACACCAATTGCAGGCCTAGAGAGGGCACCCTGAAGACCAATCAAATGCCAGATTTGAGGATTAGAAGAACGAAGAAGAGCACGGACAGGGGACTGGAAAATAGTCTCCGCTAAGACTTGTCCTAATTACCTGCTCACGACCCTCATACTCCCCTGCCAACATCCACACCCACAAGGCTGGTGTCTTCTGACAATCCCCAGAAATATTTGCAATCTACAAATCATCATGTCAGACCTTCTCCTCCACTCTCAGCAGTATGGATCTGTCCCGATATGGGCGGGTGGCAGTCATAGCCCCACTCTGAATCAGTGCCTAATGAAGTCTCGTCAATATCCCTGAAGTCACACGGGCCTGACATGGGCTTTTATGTAATACAGCAGTAGTCAGCAGGAGAGGGGAGGAGAGGAGCATGTCTTGTCCAAGGGATGTTCTATAAGCATGCTTGAAATTCAAGGGGACCTGCTTCAAACCCTAACAAAAAGCTGCCATCATCTCAAAAACTAATTTCACACTGCTCAACAACCTCCTTCTGGATACCAAAGGTGATCAAGCTGTTTGCTGCTGAGCAGAGAAGTGGTGGAGTGACAGAGAGAGAGAGATAGAGAGAGAGAGAGAGAGAGAGAGAGAGAGAGAGAGAGAGAGAGAGAGAGTTGGGGATGATATCTTGACGCTAGTTTAATATGCCACTGCACCACAGAAAGACAGGGATCTACGGCTGTTCTTCATCCTTTCTCCTTTGGAAGCCACAGAAAAACACAGGCCTCCGTTTTATTTTTCCCTCCCTCCCTCCCTCCCTCCCTCCCTCCCTCCCTCCCTCCCTCCCTCCCTCCCTCCCTCCCTCCCTCCCTCCCTCCCTCCCTCCCTCCCTCCCCCCCCCCCTCCCCCCTCCCTCCCCCCCTCCCTCCCTCCCTCCCCCCTCCCTCCCTCCCTCCCTCCCTCCCTCCCTCCCTCCCTCCCTCCCTCCCTCCCTCCCTCCCTCCCTCCCTCCCTCCCTCCCTCCCTCCCTCCCTCCCTCCCTCCCTCCCTCCCTCCCTCCCTCTCCTCACATTTCTCCAGACCCTCATCTCACCCCTCCTCACTGAACAGTCCATTACTCTACCCACACAGAATGAATATGCAACATTCCTTCAAGTTGTTTACAGTACAGGTACTGGTAAACACATAACTGTTAATAATGGAACACAAAACTTGTAGGAAAAGGAAACAAATCATAAATAATCCAGAATATACTGGCACTGGCCCTTTTTAAAACACAGAGGGTATAGTTCAGCTGGGATTAGTTGATCTGTGAGAATGGACTGTTGCAAATCCATGAGCAATGGGAAGCCTGTACACACACACACACACACACACACAGAATGAGTTAAAGAAAGAGAGAGAAATAGAGAGAAAAAGTTTCTCAACGACAGAACCTGGTGTTGAACATAGCAGACGGAATGTCACACAACTTTTCCATTTTGTTTACAATCCAGAGGCCTTGAAATGACAGATGAAAGAGGGTCTGCATCCAATCCAGAGCACACACACGCTCACACACACACCCTCTGATGCCTCCGGGGCTGTCAGAGTGCAGACAGGAGGGGCTGCAGACTGCAGAGACACATGAACCCTCAGCACTTGTCAGTCAACAGGCAGGAACACGGAGATGCTGTCTGTGACCTGCAGCGCCCCAAGGAGGTGTGTGTGAGCGTGTGTGTGGTGTGGTGTGACAGCTCTGAGCATCCCTTCGGACCAAGCGGTGGCAGTCACGGAGAAGTCATTATTGAGCTGCTCAGGGTCTCAGAGGTGAGGGGCAAGCAGGGCACCTTGGTCTACTGAGAGGACCTCTCACTTCCAGACACACACAAACACTCGTGCCGACACACACACACACACACACGTGGACAGACATGCAAACACAGAACACAGACACGCATACACAGACAGACACACACACGCGCACAGACACACACAGGCGCAAACACACATCCGTACATGCAGTGCCACTTATGGAGCGTCAGAAAGCTCAAGAGTTCCTTTGTTGGCCTGGGTGTGAACTGTCTGTAGTAGAGGTGTAGTGTGTGTAGATGCGGCTGTGTGAATATCAATGGTTGTGAGCTGCAGCTGAACACCGGGATGCTTCGCCTTCTCATCCTTCATCCAAGGAATAGAAGAGCATGTTCTTATTTAAAGTGTGTGTGTGCTGGATCTGTGTGCTGACCTCTGTAGCTCTGAGAGGTTCAGGAGTGTCTGTGTGAGAAACCAGTATCCCTCCTGGGGTCTTCCCTGAGCCTGCCACACGACACTTAATAAACACGATACCACACACAGACACTGTAAATACATGCAAATACACCCACCCAATACAACCACAATAAATGAAAACAGACCCACGTGCACACTCGCACACACAAATAAACAGATGTGATATACGACAAAGGTAAAACAACTGTGGCTGAGCCCGCAGACTGGAAACAACTCTTTTTTACAGGATGATGAAACACCTTCCTTTCTCCTTCATCTCATGTTTCCTTTTTTTATTGCTTTCTAATTCCAGATTGTCAGGTGTGTGTGTGTCTCTCTGCTGGGTGGTGCTTGTCACCCTGCTGCCTCTCATTACCGTCCTCTTTCTTCTGGGGCTGTGCACTGGGATGAAGCACATGAGAAGAATTAAAACACAGTCATGAGCCGTTATCAAACCTGCATCTCTCTACTGTGATGGTGGGAGGGAGGAGGGTGGATGGGAGTGTGTGTGTGTGTGTGCTTGTATTTGTGTGTGTGTGGACGGTAGGTGTGTGTGTGGGGGGGTACTTGGGGGTGTAAAACACACTTTTGATGTAAGGTCAGTGAAGCCATCATCATCATCATTCCCACCCCCTCCGCCTGTGGCAGCAGGGGCAGCATGGTGGGTGTACTCGTGGAGGCAGCAGAGATGCAGGTCTCCAGTCTCTCTGGTCATTAGTTAGTGCTGCTACACCTCCATGCATACAGAGGGCCTGTTTAGACAGACTGTCCTTCTTTCTAGTATCTGACTGGCGGCTCATCTGTAAAGACCTGCGATGCTACTGTCAAGAACCGAGTATGGAGGCATGGATGGATGGGTGAGGGGTGGAGGGGCTCCTGGATGGATGGGTGAGGGGTGGAGGGGGAAGGGGGAGGACAGGGGTCCTGGAAGTAGATGGATGACAATGATGGGACATGTTTGGTGACTGATGGCACCATGGGCTGGGGTTCAATTTGTGCCCAGTGTTAAACCACACATACATACACATACATACATGCATGCACACACAAAAATGTACAAACACACACACACACCAACCGTCAAGCGAGTTTCCTCATTCAGTAGGAAACCCACACAGGACCCAAACAGCCATTAAGATGCACATCAACGGTTAATGACGCGCACACACACCGTCTCTCTCTCTCTTTCACTCCAACCATCATCTGTTTGTAGTTCACTTGAATGCATATACATGTCCATGCTGAGGTATGACGCTGGTGAAGTCTGCTAATCACTGCCCAGAGACACAGAGGAGGGCTGGAGCAGAGCTGGATCATTAGAGAAGTGATGGATGTGAGGTGGTGGGCTGCACTGTGTGGAACGTGGGGGTGGGTTTAGGCTTCGCTTCGTTGCTGCGTGAGCCACACTGAAGCCTGTTTAATTCGCGCAATAAAAACCTCACCAGTGATCTTAATACGGAACGTACACCTGTATCGTACTGCTCAGTGATATTTAAAGGTTTAATTAAGCCCTCCATCTCTCTTTTTTATTAACTCCTAATCGTATCACACTTGATAAAGTACGGATGCTGGCTGTAATCCATACGAGACGTAATTGTGAGAGCTAATAGACTGGAGTAGTGAAGCGTGATCGAATAGAATTTTGACACGTGAAAATCAGGCTTTGGTTTCTGAAGGAGTCCCGTGACACCAGTGGATGTGTTTCTGTTGTATAGAGTTGGTGCCTCAACAGAATCTGTGGTGTGGCTCCGAATGGAAAGATCAACCAGTGTCTCAGTAGACACAAGCACACTGTGAGATCTGCATGGCCATACTGGTGGTGGGGGTGGGGGTAGGGGTGGGAGGTGTCAGGGGAACAACATGAATATGGTAAGACCCCAGTCTGGGGTGCAATCTGCTGGGAGGATGGTACTCAGAGCAGCCAGGCTGGGCAGGGGAGAGGGGTTAGAGGAAAGGCTTTGTGGTGTGTGTGTGTTCTTGTTTGCGTGTATGTGCTTGTGTGTCAGTGTGATGAGTTAGTGTGACGATAGTCACCAATGCTGCAAGTATGATGGCAGTCTCAAAGCATTAGGGTGTCTGTGAGAGGGTGTGTCTATATGTTTCTGTGAAAAACTGTGTGTGTGTGTGTGTGTGTGTGTGTGTGTGTGTGTGTGTGAGAGAGAGAGAGAGTCTGAGTTTCTGTAAGAAACTGTGTGTGTGTCATAAAGTGTGTGTGTGTTGGGGGGGGCAGAGAGGGTGTTAGAGTGTGAAGCTGCACTAATCAGCTGCCTCTCCATACACTCATAACTGCCTTCATTAGTAGAGCTGAGCTGTAGTTAACACATTCACACTGACACACATCCATGCAGGGGGGGATGATGTCACTTTATATAGACTGTGTGTGTGTGTGTGGTGTGTGTGACCAAAGAATGTGGTATGTCATGTATGGTGTTATGTGAATAATACTTGTGTGTGTGTGTGTGTGTGTTAAAGTTCACCATGATACTGTACACTGTATTAGCCATCTTCTGCTGATGTGTCTCATTCATATGCAGTGTGAGTGGGTGGTCTGTACATATGGCAACCCTGCCTCAGGCGAAACCAGTCACATAATACAATAAAACTCTCTCTCCCTCTCCTGTCCCTCTCCCTCCCTCTCTCTCCCTATCTCTCCCTCTCTCTCTTCATATCTCTCTCCCTCCCTCTCTCTCTACCTCTCTCTCTCCCTTCCTCTCTCTCACACACAATAATCAGTAAGCCGCAGTCTCTCCTGACAGACCCACAAGGTCACGGGGAGCCACAGAGAGAGAGGGTCTGACTGGGCTGTTGACTTCTGGGTGAGCTGTAACTCTTGAAAGAAAGTACAAGATTTCCTCCTGTGTCTCTGAAGACTGGTGCTGGATGCACTGTAAATATAAAAGCAAACAGTAAACTGAGAACCTGGCTTTTCCTCTCTCAAAATGCTAACGACCGTTTTCACTAATCTTCTGGTCAACATCACCATCTAGTGGCATCGAGTTTCAGATAGAGGAGCATTGTAGTAGTAACATTGTAGGTTTACTAAAAGGTTATTACATTTTTGCAGTAAGCTAACAAATAAAAATGATTGGGGACACAAGAGGTAAACACTAATGTCTATGATGTTTTCCTACACTCCTTCATTAAATGGCTGAAATGTATTTCCTGAAACAGTATTTACCCTGTCCTCCGTACAGTGTACCGGACTGTGTACTGAGTATGATCAGGAAGTGACAACACATGTACCAGGAAATGTCTACATATCCCAATTGTGGAGTCTCTAAAAGAGGCTCGCTCAGTGCTGATCCACAGACACACCCCGCTAGACACGGTTGACATCCCCCACCAGAGAATCTAGATCTATCTCCTCCAACCCCTGGATGATCAAGGCTATCTGTTCTCCCACTGACAGATGAGCCAGTCAGGTGGTTGTCCTCCCTTCCTGCTGCTGAGCCAAGGGTAATATTTGGAGGGAGATATTTCACGGCGGCCCTGACAGTCAGCAGAGGGAGGGAGCGAGGCGGGGGCTGAGCGAGGCAGCTCTGATTGATTTACTGATGTTCTCGTGAGGTAAAGCTCAGGCCACGGGGAACTGCCTCGACGCACAGCGCTTCAGGTAACTGAGGGAAGGCCGGTCGTGGAAGTATCCGGCAACAGAGTGATCATCCGTCAGAGGGAGGGGTGGCGAGGGAAGGAGAGAGGTGAGGAGGGAGGCAGGGAAGGAGACAGGACAGAGGCAGGGGCAATGAGGAGAAGATGGAGGGGATAGATGGATGGAGACGAGCAGTGGGAAAGAAGCGGGGGAGAAGGAGAAAGGCAGGGAGGGGCAGAGGGAAAAGGTAGGGAGGGGTAAAGACAGAGTATGTAGGGAAGGAGGTAGAAGGCAGGGCATTTGCAGACTCTGAATTCTGCGGTGCCATGTCAACATTTTCTTGACAAAAATACAATTCAGTAATACATTTCAAACAGCTGTCCTCTGTACCTCTCTTGTTGCCCTCTGTGTACATCTTTCTCCCTCACTCTCTGACTCTTTCAACAACTCTTTCTCTCTTTAACCACGCCTTGGGGAGTTCAAGGTCATGATTGTAATTGAAGAAACGAACAAGGAAAAACAACAAGGAGAGGAAGACACCAACGGGCTGAGTGGTTATCAGCGAACCAGACCATGGACTGCCAGCTTTAATCAGCTCAGCTCAGTCCTAAGAGAGTTCAGGTAATTCCTCTGTGCCCGAGCCAGGTCACCTTGTGAATGTCTGGATCATCATGCAGAGCCAGGCTGGGAGAGAGGGTGCATCTCCCAGAATTTGGATGGGGACAGACAGGCAGAGAGACAGGCAGAGAGACAGGCAGACAGACAGACAGACAGACAGACAGACAGACAGACAGAGGCAGGCAGGCAGGCAGGCGCAGGCAGGCAGGCAGGCAGGCAGGCAGGCAGGCAGGCAGGCAGGCAGGCAGGCAGGCAGGCAGGCAGGCAGGCAGGCAGGCAGGCAGGCAGGCAGGCAGGCAGGCAGACATGCAGGTAGGCATGAAAGATGACAAGCAGACAGACACCGACAGATTGTCAGGAAGACAGACAGACAGATATTCAGGAGGTCAGACAGTCAGGAAGACACAGACAGAAAAAGGTTATTTAACTGAATACCTCTTTAACCATTGTCCGTGGCTTGAACAGAAGTAACGTGTGTGAGTATGTGAGTGATGGATGGTACACAGCCTGGCTGCTTTGGTTTATGGATCCTGTTGATTTACGAGCCTGCAGGTCAGAGTAATGAATCTGGCAAGCGGATCGCTCCGCTCCTCAACTTATGACTCCATAGCTTCTCGTTAGGAGCGAGTGCTGGGGTAATGATCTTAATCAATAGATGCTCAGAGCGTAGTGCGGTACGGGATGCAATCGATAAACACACACAAAGACACACACACACACACACAAAGACACACACACACACACACAAAGACACACACACACACACGTGAGGACACACACACGTGAGGATGAATATGTAGGTAGTGCTGAGATGAACCAAGGTGGTTTGTGACTTGCTCTAGCTGTCTTGAGATCCAAACCACCTCTGTTACAGTAGCATTGAACAGAATTGAAGACTTACGTAACACTCAACAAACCAAAAAACTCCCCTCCAAACATTCATATTGTCATACCACTGGGCTGCATTAGAAATCACTGTAAGGACCTATGGAATGTTGGCATTGGGTCAACCACCAGGCTGGGCTCTCCTACCTGAACAAACACTGGCTCAAGCCTTTTCACTCAGCTGACCACTAGAAACCGGTCAGCACACAGCTGGATGTTTTAATGGATTTGGAGGACGTGTGGAGTCATTATGGTTGTCTTGGCCATCACAGCAGTTCCATACCTAGCTCAGGAGAAGCTGTGTGTACACAGCCAACGTTCGTCACACTGCATGGAGCCTGAAGACCATACCCTCCTGTTCCACATCACACACTATGAAAGTATCACATCACAATGCCCATGGAGATATTATTATATCTGTATACACTTTGTCTGCCATGTCAATGAGGAATTTCCATGAAACCAACTCATCATCTGAAAGGACTCAGAGACATTCCGTTCTGTTTGACACATGTAATTTGAGATCTTTCAAAATCTTCCCTTTTAGTGACTCCACTGACTTCAAAAATACAGTTGCTGATAGTGTAGGCAGAGAAACAGTAAGCATTTTTTTTTTTTTACTTTACTCAATTACCTGCAGAATATTACTCACCAAACTCTTTTAATCAGTTTGTGTAATTGCTGTGCTGTTCTGAGATTGAACAATTTTACAGTCCAATATCTCTTTTACTTTATTCCAGCACTTAACAATACAATCAAACAGCAGACAGTATTTCATCATCCAATAACTTGCGCTGTACTGACTTTAAACAGCACAACGCCCACTCCCATGTGAAAAACTCACATCTGATTGGAGCACTCACTCATCAACAAATTAAGGCATCACTGATAGGCCCAGGGGGAGGGAAACAAGCCAGAAGAAAATAGGTCCAATTAATCACTGTGCCTTGGTATTGATTTCCCCCTCTCCAGAGTCTCACACCAGCTACAGCCAGGAGATACTTCAGCACAGACATGCAACTGTGTAATTATCAACCTCCATCTTAATGGAGAAGAATGTAATCTGCTGTAGGAGCTAAAGAGAGTCACATGCGTCTGAAGGATCTGGAGTGTTTGTCTTGGTGATTGAGGAGAGCTGAACCCAAGCCAAGCTCAGCAGCTCTGAGATCTCCATCCAGTAGAACTTGACCAGAGTGGGCTGGTAGCTGGGGCGATGCCAGATATGAGCCTGACCTTGGTCAGGAATAGTATTCAAAAGACTTTGAATTAACTCACATTTGTTTGATCAAGTTTGTCAAGAAAGGCTTGCCACATTAATCTAACAGAACTTCTGAACGTACTCTCTTTTTTTTGTGCTTGAATCTGTATGGTTGCTTCATTTCCTCCTTTAACAAGTATCTGAAAACTGTGTAAATTGAGGCTAAGGTGCTGTTGAACTATGAACAGATTACAATATTGAAATATTTACATCCTCTGCATCCTGACACACAGATCCTGAGATCCTGTGTGAGCTGCAGTCCATGGAGCATTGCTGCCCCCTGCTGGAAAAATAAGGCACAATTTGATTGGAAGATCTCTGTTCTCTCTTCTTCCTAAACTAACACCCCAGTGGTGAAACCCACCACTGCCATACTGCTCCATAAGGTCATAGCTGTAACCATGGATATGGTTGCTAGCCTGGCCGCAGTGTTAGGGAGGGTGGAGTTGCTGAAGGTTTTGTCATGGACGTAGGTGATTATGGAGCGTGCTCCTGCGAAGGCCTCTTCACACGCTGGCTGGATCTGGTCCTCAGGGAGCTTGTGGCCAAACTGACCCTTGTCCCTCAGCTCAAACGTGTAGGAGAAGGGGATTCCCACCAGCCTGGCCCAGTCCCTGGAGGAACCTGAGTTAGGGTCTGGAGAGAGAGGGGGTGGGGGGAAGAGAAGAAGACACAGTTCTGGGGACTGTATGTTTGATATACACTGGTATGCTGAGAATAAAATAACAAGAGGCCAGTCCTAGTTAATATCCACAGACAGATCATGTGTGGTCGTGTATGACAGGTGTGACTCGGCTTACAGAGGACTTGAGGGGAGGTGCCCACTGTGTACTCCAAGCCATGGAGCGCCTTCATAGCCATCGCAGCATCTTCACCCACTTTGACCTGCAGAAATAACAGATTACTGAGCCCTCAGCTACTGTCACATATAGACAGAAAGGATCGGAAGAACTCCCTCAACATTCCCCCTCCCCCTCACCAGTTCATCATGGTTGGGGGCAGCTATCTGAGGGTGTCCATAGGGCAGTAGTAGCAGTTGTCCAGGAGAGTGGATGGTGAGGAAGAGGAGGATCTGGTCGGTCCTGTTCCCTACAAAATCTGTCACAGCCTTGGCCTCCTTCTCTGAGACAGCTGCCTTGCCACAGTATGTCTGCTTGCAGCAGTCAAATGACACTCCTACCACTGGGGGGCAGAAGTTAACACATTAATGTAAACAACTCACTAACCAAACATCAACAAAATGTTATTTTCAAACTTTATTCTGGTACTTTGAGACATTACTACACCATCAACTCTGGATGAAAATGGGGTCTGATCCAAGATGCAGGGCTCAAGAACAGTATGGCTGTTCTAAAGCCTCAGTCAACCTCAACTCACTTCCCCAGTTGGCGTAGAAGTTCCTGTTGAGGTCGACCCCATAGCAGCTGCAGCCCTCTGGAGGGAGGGACCTGGACTTCCTCCACAGGCGAGTCTGTGAGACAGAACCATCAAATCAAATCAAAGTTATTTGTTTAGCCCTTTTTACACGCAAGCATGTCACAGAGGACCATCAGAACCATCAGAGACACGTCTCGGGTCAGTGTCTCTCACAGAGATCACACAGTCACACGCTAATAGCACTGGAGATTTTAACTAAATATAAAGTGCATTACAAATGCAATTATTATTATTATTTACGGACAAAGGGATCAATGTAGTGATGAAAAAATCAAGCTCTGATATTATTACGAGCTTGTGAACCAGTGTTTCTGCTTTGACCAACCTACTTCCCTTTCAAAGATACCTGACATGAACACATGACTCACACTCTCATTGGTCCAGGAATATATGTAGCCATCCACGTTCAGGACGGGCGTGACATAGATATCCAAGTTCTGGAGCATCTGACGAATCTTGTCCTCTGTTTTGTACCCCTGCAGAATCTGTTCGAAAGATTTATCAATGTTGTTGTCACAGAATATGTAGGGCTACTGTGTCTCAATTGTGTGTGTCTTTGAGTGACGTAATCTGTGTGAGTGTATACTTTGCATCCATCAAACCTCTTTGACAAACCACTGGCAGAAGGCAGGAGCAATCCATTCCCGAGCATGAATGCCACAGTCCATCCATATAGCCTTCTTCTCTTTGACTACTGGGTTCCTCACTCCTATCTGGTACCACAGACAACACAGGCTAGGTAACCATGTAGCCTACATAACTATTACGTTCAACAGATAAATAAAAACATGGTGTGGTCTACAACATAGGTTGCTAAATTACCCTACCAACCTCCATAATATCTTCCGTGAACATCATTTCTAATAATTTGGGTTCCTCCGGTAGGGGAGGTTCATGGTCTAGGTTTATGAACAATATTTTTTACTTTAATCTAGGTTACCTCCATCTGTCCATTCTCTGTGGGTGTGATCTGACAAGGATAACCCCTCTTTGCTAACCCGGCCCTCCCTGCCCACTAAGGTGATTTCTGTTTTCGGGTGATTTAGTTTAATATGGCCTTTCAATTAACCACTTTATTTCCTGTCTACCATATGAGTTACAGAGGGGATACACATTATATCAGGCCGTTTTACCCCCTCCCCTAACATGCAAAGGGTCTTCCCTGCCATCGTGTGTGTTCTTTTGGTCACAATAAACAACCTGAGATAATATGGAGATGTCTGCTCTTTTCTAGCAAAAGTTACAGAGGGCATACACATTTTATCAGGTCTCAAACAAAGAAAAAACAAGTGTCCAGATTAGTGTGAAGGATGGACAAAACTACCGACAAACAATGTTTTGAAGTTTAACTCAATTATCAAGCAGTTACAGTGGTGTCACATATTCTGATTGCTGCTGCTTGTTAGATATGGTGACATCTGTGATAGTCCTATAGTCGGATGTCACCATATCTGACAAGCAGCAGCCATCAGAATGTGTGACCCCACAGTAACTGCTTGATAAAGGATTGAAACTTCAAAACAGTTGTTTGGGGTACTTATGTCATCCCTTCACACTAATCTGGACCAATGTTTTCTGATTTGGAGTCATCACAGAGCCAGTACCACAGAGGTCACCATTTCTGACGGCCGTCAGAATGAGTGACCCCAAAAAATTAATAATGCGTGACCCCACCGTAACTGCTTCCCAAAGGAGTTAAATCTTCAAACGGTGGATTTGGGTAGTTATATAATCCCTTCAAACTAATCTGGAGTCATATTTCCTGATTTGGACCCATCACAGAGCCAGTTCCACAGAGGTCACCATTTCTGACAGCCGTCAGAAGCAATGGAGCAATGTTTTCCGATTTGGAGTCATCATAGAGCCATTAACACATAGGTCACCATTTCTGACGGCCGTCAGAATGTGTGACCCACAGAAAAAAAAAAGATTTGTAAGAATATATGTTCCCACCGTTACTGCTTCCCAAAGCTAATAAAACTTCGAAAGATGGTTTGGGGTGGTTATTTCATCAATTCATACTACTCTTGAAGGTTTTTTTTCCCATTTAGAGTCATCATAGAGCCATTACCACATAGGTCACCATTTCTGACGGCCGTCAGAATGTGTGACCCACAGAAAAAAAACGATTTTGCAAGAATATATTTTCCCACCGTTACTGCTTCCCAAAGCTAATAAAACTTCGAAAGATGGTTTGGGGTGGTTATTTCATCAATTCACACTAATCTGGAGCAATGTTTTCCGATTTATAGTCATTATAGAGCCATTACAACATAGGTCACCATTTCTGACGGCCGTCAGAATGTGTGACCCACAGAAAAAAAACGATTTTGTAAGAATATATTTTCCCACCGTTACTGCTTCCCAAAGCTAATAAAACTTCGAAAGATGGTTTGGGGTAGTTATTTCATCAATTCATACTACTCTTGAACGTTTTTTTTCCCATTTAGAGTCATCATAGAGCCATTACCACATAGGTCACCATTTCTGACGGCCGTCAGAATGTGTGACCCACAGAAAAAAAACGATTTAATATGTTTTCCCACCTTTACTGCTTCCCAAAGCTAATACAACTTCGAAAGATGATTTGGGGTAATTATTTCATCAATTCACACTATTCTTGAACGTTTTTTTCCCATTTAGAGTCATCATAGAGCCATTACCACATAGGTCACCATTTCTGACGGCCGTCAGAATGTGTGACCCACAGAAAAAAAAACGATTTTGTAAGAATATATGTTCCCACCGTTACTGCTTCCCAAAGCTAATAAAACTTTGAAAGATGGTTTGGGGTAGTTATTTCATCAATTCATACTACTCTTGAACGTTTTTTTTCCCATTTAGAGTCATCATAGAGCCATTACCACGTAGGTCACCATTTCTGACGGCCGTCAGAATGTGTGACCCACAGAAAAAAACCGATTTTGTAAGAATATATTTTCCCACCGTTACTGCTTCCCAAAGCTAATAAAACTTCGAAAGATGGTTTGGGGTGGTTATTTCATCAATTCACACTAATCTGGAGCAATGTTTTCCGATTTATAGTCATTATAGAGCCATTACCACATAGGTCACCATTTCTGACGGCCGTCAGAATGTGTGACCCACAGAAAAAAAACGATTTAATATGTTTTCCCACCGTTACTGCTTCCCAAAGCTAATAAAACTTCGAAAGATGGTTTGGGGTGGTTATTTCATCAATTCACACTAATCTGGAGCAATGTTTTCCGATTTATAGTCATTATAGAGCCATTACCACATAGGTCACCATTTCTGACGGCCGTCAGAATGTGTGACCCACAGAAAAAAAACGATTTAATATGTTTTCCCACCTTTACTGCTTCCCAAAGCTAATAAAACTTCGAAAGATGATTTGGGGTAATTATTTCATCAACTCAAACTAATCTTGAGCAATGTTTTCCGATTTGGAGTAATTATAGAGCCATTACCACATAGGTCACCATTTCTGACGGCCGTCAGAATGTGTGACCCACAGGAAAAAAAACGATTTAATATGTTTTCCCACCTTTACTGCTTCCCAAAGCTAATACAACTTCGAAAGATGATTTGAGGTAATTATTTCATCAACTCAAACTAATCTGGAGCAATGTTTTCCGATTTGGAGTAATTATAGAGCCATTACCACATAGGTCACCATTTCTGACGGCCGTCAGAATGTGTGACCCACAGAAAAAAAACGATTTTGTAAGAATATATTTTCCCACCGTTACTGCTTCCCAAAGCTAATAAAACTTCGAAAGATGGTTTGGGGTAGTTATTTCATCAATTCACACTAATCTGGAGCAAAGTTTTCCGATTTTTAGTCATTATAGAGCCATTACCACATAGGTCACCATTTCTGACGGCCGTCAGAATGTGTGACCCACATAAAAAAAACGATCTTGTAAGATTATATGTTCCCACCGTTACTGCTTCCCAAAGCTACTAAAACTTCGAAAGATGGTTGTGGGTAGTTATTTCATCAATTCATAATATTCTTGAACGTTTTTTTCCCATTTAGAGTCATCATAGAGCCATTACCACATAGGTCACCATTTCTGACGGCCGTCAGAATGTGTGACCCACAGAAAAAAAACGATTTTATATGTTTTCCCACCTTTACTGCTTCCCAAAGCTAATAAAACTTCGAAAGATGATTTGGGGTAATTATTTCATCAACTCAAACTAATCTGGAGCAATGTTTTCCGATTTGGAGTAATTATAGAGCCATTACCACATAGGTCACCATTTCTGACGGCCGTCAGAATGTGTGACCCACAGAAAAAAAAACGATTTTGTAAGAATATATGTTCCCACCGTTACTGCTTCCCAAAGCTACTAAAACTTCGAAAGATGGTTTGGGGTAATTATTTCATCAATTCACACTAACCTGGAGCAATGTTTTCCGATTTATAGTCATTATAGAGCCATTACCACATAGGTCACCATTTCTGACGGCCGTCAGAATGTGTGACCCACATAAAAAAAACGATCTTGTAAGATTATATGTTCCCACCGTTACTGCTTCCCAAAGCTAATAAAACTTCGAAAGATGGTTTGGGGTAGTTATTTCATCAATTCATACTACTCTTGAACGTTTTTTTCCCATTTAGAGTCATCATAGAGCCATTACCACATAGGTCACCATTTCTGACGGCCGTCAGAATGTGTGACCCACAGGAAAAAAAACGATTTTGTAAGAATATATGTTCCCACCGTTACTGCTTCCCAAAGCTAATAAAACTTCGAAAGATGGTTGTGGGCAGTTATTTCATCAATTCACACTATTCTTGAACGTTTTTTTCCCATTTAGAGTCATCATAGAGCCATTACCACATAGGTCACCATTTCTGACGGCCGTCAGAATGTGTGACCCACAGAAAAAAAACGATTTAATATGTTTTCCCACCTTTACTGCTTCCCAAAGCTTATAAAACTTCGAAAGATGATTTGGGGTAGTTATTTCATCAACTCAAACTAATCTGGAGCAATGTTTTCCGATTTGGAGTAATTATAGAGCCATTACCACATAGGTCACCATTTCTGACGGCCGTCAGAATGTGTGACCCACAGAAAAAAAAACGATTTTGTAAGATTATATGTTCCCACCGTTACTGCTTCCCAAAGCTAATAAAACTTCGAAAGATGGTTTGGGGTAGTTATTTCATCAATTCATACTACTCTTGAACGTTTTTTTCCCATTTAGAGTCATCATAGAGCCATTACCACATAGGTCACCATTTCTGACGGCCGTCAGAATGTGTGACCCACAGAAAAAATACGATTTTGTAAGAATATATGTTCCCACTGTTACTGCTTCCCAAAGCTAATAAAACTTCGAAAGATGGTTGTGGGTAGTTATTTCATCAATTCACACTATTCTTGAACGTTTTTTTCCCATT
This sequence comes from Hypomesus nipponensis, assembly GCF_054491055.1. Taxonomy (NCBI): domain Eukaryota; kingdom Metazoa; phylum Chordata; class Actinopteri; order Osmeriformes; family Osmeridae; genus Hypomesus; species Hypomesus nipponensis. The sequence goes on along the minus strand of NC_140383.1, from coordinate 6,340,902 downwards.
TAGAGTCATCATAGAGCCATTACCACATAGGTCACCATTTCTGACGGCCGTCAGAATGTGTGACCCACAGAAAAAAAACAATTTAATATGTTTTCGCACCTTTACTGCTTCCCAAAGCTAATAAAACTTCGAAAGATGATTTGGGGTAATTATTTCATCAATTCAAACTAATCTGGAGCAATGTTTTCCCATTTAGAGTCATCATAGAGCCATTACCACGTAGGTCACCATTTCTGACGGCCGTCAGAATGTGTGACCCACAGAAAAAAACCGATTTTGTAAGAATATATTTTCCCACCGTTACTGCTTCCCAAAGCTAATAAAACTTCGAAAGATGGTTTGGGGTGGTTATTTCATCAATTCACACTAATCTGGAGCAATGTTTTCCGATTTATAGTCATTATAGAGCCATTACCACCTAGGTCACCATTTCTGACGGCCGTCGGAATGTGTGACCCACAGAAAAAAACCGATTTTGTAAGAATATATGTTCCCACCGTTACTGCTTCCCAAAGCTAATAAAACTTCGAAAGATGGTTTGGGGTGGTTATTTCATCAATTCACACTAATCTGGAGCAATGTTTTCCGATTTATAGTCATTATAGAGCCATTACCACATAGGTCACCATTTCTGACGGCCGTCAGAATGTGTGACCCACAGAAAAAAAACGATTTAATATGTTTTCCCACCTTTACTGCTTCCCAAAGCTAATAAAACTTCGAAAGATGATTTGGGGTAATTATTTCATCAACTCAAACTAATCTGGAGCAATGTTTTCCGATTTGGAGTAATTATAGAGCCATTACCACATAGGTCACCATTTCTGACGGCCGTCAGAATGTGTGACCCACAGGAAAAAAAACGATTCAATATGTTTTCCCACCTTTACTGCTTCCCAAAGCTAATACAACTTCGAAAGATGATTTGGGGTAATTATTTCATCAACTCAAACTAATCTGGAGCAATGTTTTCCGATTTGGAGTAATTATAGAGCCATTACCACATAGGTCACCATTTCTGACGGCCGTCAGAATGTGTGACCCACAGAAAAAAAACGATTTTGTAAGAATATATTTTCCCACCGTTACTGCTTCCCAAAGCTAATAAAACTTCGAAAGATGGTTTGGGGTAGTTATTTCATCAATTCACACTAATCTGGAGCAATGTTTTCCGATTTATAGTCATTATAGAGCCATTACCACATAGGTCACCATTTCTGACGGCCGTCAGAATGTGTGACCCACATAAAAAAAACGATCTTGTAAGATTATATGTTCCCACCGTTACTGCTTCCCAAAGCTACTAAAACTTCGAAAGATGGTTGTGGGTAGTTATTTCATCAATTCATAATATTCTTGAACGTTTTTTTTCCCATTTAGAGTCATCATAGAGCCATTACCACATAGGTCACCATTTCTGACGGCCGTCAGAATGTGTGACCCACAGAAAAAAAACGATTTAATATGTTTTCCCACCTTTACTGCTTCCCAAAGCTAATACAACTTTGAAAGATGATTTGGGGTAATTATTTCATCAACTCAAACTAATCTGGAGCAATGTTTTCCGATTTGGAGTAATTATAGAGCCATTACCACATAGGTCACCATTTCTGACGGCCGTCAGAATGTGTGACCCACAGGAAAAAAAACGATTTTATATGTTTTCCCACCTTTACTGCTTCCCAAAGCTAATACAACTTCGAAATATGATTTGGGGTAATTATTTCATCAACTCAAACTAATCTGGAGCAATGTTTTCCGATTTGGAGTAATTATAGAGCCATTACCACATAGGTCAGCATTTCTGACGGCCGTCAGAATGTGTGACCCACAGAAAAAAAATGATCTTGTAAGATTATATGTTCCCACCATTACTGCTTCCCAAAGCTACTAAAACTTCGAAAGATGGTTGTGGGTAGTTATTTCATCAATTCATAATATTCTTGAACGTTTTTTTTCCCATTTAGAGTCATCATAGAGCCATTATCACATAGGTCACCATTTCTGACGGCCGTCCGAATGTGTGACCCACAGAAAAAAAACGATTTAATATGTTTTCCCACCTTTACTGCTTCCCAAAGCTAATAAAACTTCGAAAGATGATTTGGGGTAATTATTTCATCAACTCAAACTAATCTGGAGCAATGTTTTCCGATTTGGAGTAATTATAGAGCCATTACCACATAGGTCACCATTTCTGACGGCCGTCAGAATGTGTGACCCACAGAAAAAAAAACGATTTTGTAAGAATATATGTTCCCACCGTTACTGCTTCCCAAAGCTAATAAAACTTCGAAAGATGGTTTGGGGTAGTTATTTCATCAATTCATACTACTCTTGGACGTTTTTTTCCCCATTTAGAGTCATCATAGAGCCATTACCACATAGGTCACCATTTCTGACGGCCGTCAGAATGTGTGACCCACAGGAAAAAAACGATTTTATATGTTTTCCCACCTTTACTGCTTCCCAAAGCTAATAAAACTTCGAAAGAAGATTTGGGGTAATTATTTCATCAACTCAAACTAATCTGGAGCAATGTTTTCCGATTTGGAGTAATTATAGAGCCATTACCACATAGGTCACCATTTCTGACGGCCGTCAGAATGTGTGACCCACAGGAAAAAAACGATTTTATATGTTTTCCCACCTTTACTGCTTCCCAAAGCTAATAAAACTTCGAAAGAAGATTTGGGGTAATTATTTCATCAACTCAAACTAATCTGGAGCAATGTTTTCCGATTTGGAGTAATTATAGAGCCATTACCACATAGGTCACCATTTCTGACGGCCGTCAGAATGTGTGACCCACAGAAAAAAAACGATTTTTTAAGAATATATTTTCCCACCGTTACTGCTTCCCAAAGCTAATAAAACATCGAAAGATGGTTTGGGGTAGTTATTTCATCAATTCACACTAATCTGGAGCAATGTTTTCCGATTTATAGTCATTATAGAGCCATTACCACATAGGTCACCATTTCTGACGGCCGTCAGAATGTGTGACCCACAGAAAAAAAACGATCTTGTAAGATTATATGTTCCCACCGTTACTGCTTCCCAAAGCTACTAAAACTTCGAAAGATGGTTTGGGGTAGTTATTTCATCAATTCATACTACTCTTGAACGTTTTTTTTCCCATTTAGAGTCATCATAGAGCCATTACCACATAGGTCACCATTTCTGACGGCCGTCAGAATGTGTGACCCACAGGAAAAAAACGATTTTATATGTTTTCCCACCTTTACTGCTTCCCAAAGCTAATACAACTTCGAAAGAAGATTTGGGGTAATTATATCATCCACTCAAACTAATCTGGAGCAATGTTTTCCGATTTGGAGTAATTATAGAGCCATTACCACATAGGTCACCATTTCTGACGGCCGTCAGAATGTGTGACCCACAGGAAAAAAAACGATTTTATATGTTTTCCCACCTTTACTGCTTCCCAAAGCTAATACAACTTCGAAAGATGATTTGGGGTAATTATTTCATCAACTCAAACTAACCTGGAGCAATGTTTTCCGATTTGGAGTAATTATAGAGCCATTACCACATAGGTCACCATTTCTGACGGCCGTCAGAATGTGTGACCCACAGAAAAAAAACGATTTTGTAAGAATATATTTTCCCACCGTTACTGCTTCCCAAAGCTAATAAAACTTCGAAAGATGGTGTGGGGTAGTTATTTCATCAATTCACACTAATCTGGAGCAATGTTTTCCGATTTATAGACATTATAGAGCCATTACCACATAGGTCACCATTTCTGACGGCCGTCAGAATGTGTGACCCACATAAAAAAAACGATCTTGTAAGATTATATGTTCCCACCGTTACTGCTTCCCAAAGCTACTAAAACTTCGAAAGATGGTTGTGGGTAGTTATTTCATCAATTCATAATATTCTTGAACGTTTTTTTTCCCATTTAGAGTCATCATAGAGCCATTACCACATAGGTCACCATTTCTGACGGCCGTCAGAATGTGTGACCCACAGAAAAAAAACGATTTCATATGTTTTCCCACCTTTACTGCTTCCCAAAGCTAATAAAACTTCGAAAGATGGTTTGGGGTAGTTATTTCATCAATTCACACTAATCTGGAGCAATGTTTTCCCATTTTGAGTCATCATAGAGCCATTACCACATAGGTCACCATTTCTGACGGCCGTCAGAATGTGTGACCCACAGAAAAAAAAACGATTTGTAAGAATGTATGTTCCCACCGTTACTGCTTCCCAAAGCTAATAAAACTTCGAAAGATGATTTGGGGTAATTATATCATCAACTCAAACTAATCTGGAGCAATGTTTTCCGATTTGGAGTAATTATAGAGCCATTACCACATAGGTCACCATTTCTGACGGCCGTCAGAATGTGTGACCCACAGAAAAAAAACGATTTAATATATGTTCCCACCGTTACTGCTTCCCAAAGCTAATAAAACTTCGAAAGATGGTTCGGGGTAGTTATTTCATCAATTCATACTACTCTTGAACGTTTTTTTTCCCATTTAGAGTCATCATAGAGCCATTACCACATAGGTCACCATTTCTGACGGCCGTCAGAATGTGTGACCCACAGGGAAAAAAAACGATTTTGTAAGAATATATGTTCCCACTGTTACTGCTTCCCAAAGCTAATAAAACTTCGAAAGATGAATGTGGGTAGTTATTTCATCAATTCACACTATTCTTGAACGTTTTTTTCCCATTTAGAGTCATCATAGAGCCATTACCACATAGGTCACCATTTCTGACGGCCGTCAGAATGTGTGACCCACAGAAAAAAAACGATTTTATATGTTTTCCCACCTTTACTGCTTCCCAAAGCTAATAAAACTTCGAAAGATGGTTTGGGGTAGTTATTTCATCAATTCACACTAATCTGGAGCAATGTTTTCCGATTTATAGTCATTATAGAGCCATTACCACATAGGTCACCATTTCTGACGGCCGTCAGAATGTGTGACCCACATAAAAAAAACGATCTTGTAAGATTATATGTTCCCACCGTTACTGCTTCCCAAAGCTACTAAAACTTCGAAAGATGGTTGTGGGTAGTTATTTCATCAATTCATAATATTCTTGAACGTTTTTTTTTCCCATTTAGAGTCATCATAGAGCCATTACCACATAGGTCACCATTTCTGACGGCCGTCCGAATGTGTGACCCACAGAAAAAAAACGATTTAATATGTTTTCCCACCTTTACTGCTTCCCAAAGCTAATAAAACTTCGAAAGATGATTTGGGGTAATTATTTCATCAACTCAAACTAATCTGGAGCAATGTTTTCCGATTTGGAGTAATTATAGAGCCATTACCACATAGGTCACCATTTCTGATGGCCGTCAGAATGTGTGACCCACAGAAAAAAAAACGATTTTGTAAGAATATATGTTCCCACCGTTACTGCTTCCCAAAGCTAATAAAACTTCGAAAGATGGTTTGGGGTAGTTATTTCATCAATTCATACTACTCTTGAACGTTTTTTTTCCCATTTAGAGTCATCATAGAGCCATTACCACATAGGTCACCATTTCTGACGGCCGTCAGAATGTGTGACCCACAGAAAAAAAACGATTTTATATGTTTTCCCACCTTTACTGCTTCCCAAAGCTAATAAAACTTCGAAAGATGGTTGTGGGTAGTTATTTCATCAATTCATACTTTTCTTGAACGTTTTTTTTCCCCATTTAGAGTCATCATAGAGCCTATACCACATAGGTCACCATTTCTGACGGCCGTCAGAATGTGTGACCCACAGGAAAAAAAACGATTTTGTAAGAATATATTTTCCCACCGTTACTGCTTCCCAAAGCTAATAAAACTTCGAAAGATGGTGTGGGGTAGTTATTTCATCAATTCACACTAATCTGGAGCAATGTTTTCCGATTTATAGACATTATAGAGCCATTACCACATAGGTCACCATTTCTGACAGCCGTCAGAATGTGTGACCCACATAAAAAAAAACGATCTTGTAAGATTATATGTTCCCACCGTTACTGCTTGCCAAAGCTAATAAAACTTCGAAAGATGATTTGGGGTAATTATATCATCCACTCAAACTAATCTGGAGCAATGTTTTCCGATTTGGAGTAATTATAGAGCCATTACCACATAGGTCACCATTTCTGACGGCCGTCAGAATGTGTGACCCACAGGAAAAAAAACGATTTTATATGTTTTCCCACCTTTACTGCTTCCCAAAGCTAATACAACTTCGAAAGATGATTTGGGGTAATTATTTCATCAACTCAAACTAACCTGGAGCAATGTTTTCCGATTTGGAGTAATTATAGAGCCATTACCACATAGGTCACCATTTCTGACGGCCGTCAGAATGTGTGACCCACAGAAAAAAAACGATTTTGTAAGAATATATTTTCCCACCGTTACTGCTTCCCAAAGCTAATAAAACTTCGAAAGATGGTGTGGGGTAGTTATTTCATCAATTCACACTAATCTGGAGCAATGTTTTCCGATTTATAGACATTATAGAGCCATTACCACATAGGTCACCATTTCTGACGGCCGTCAGAATGTGTGACCCACATAAAAAAAACGATCTTGTAAGATTATATGTTCCCACCGTTACTGCTTCCCAAAGCTACTAAAACTTCGAAAGATGGTTGTGGGTAGTTATTTCATCAATTCATAATATTCTTGAACGTTTTTTTTCCCATTTAGAGTCATCATAGAGCCATTACCACATAGGTTGCCATTTCTGACGGCCGTCAGAATGTGTGACCCACATAAAAAAAACGATCTTGTAAGATTATATGTTCCCACCGTTACTGCTTCCCAAAGCTACTAAAACTTCGAAAGATGGTTGTGGGTAGTTATTTCATCAATTCATAATATTCTTGAACGTTTTTTTTCCCATTTAGAGTCATCATAGAGCCATTACCACATAGGTCACCATTTCTGACGGCCGTCAGAATGTGTGACCCACAGAAAAAAAACGATTTCATATGTTTTCCCACCTTTACTGCTTCCCAAAGCTAATAAAACTTCGAAAGATGGTTTGGGGTAGTTATTTCATCAATTCACACTAATCTGGAGCAATGTTTTCCCATTTTGAGTCATCATAGAGCCATTACCACATAGGTCACCATTTCTGACGGCCGTCAGAATGTGTGACCCACAGAAAAAAAAAAACGATTTGTAAGAATGTATGTTCCCACCGTTACTGCTTCCCAAAGCTAATAAAACTTCGAAAGATGGTTTGGGGTAGTTATTTCATCAATTCATACTACTCTTGGACGTTTTTTTTTCCCATTTAGAGTCATCATAGAGCCATTACCACATAGGTCACCATTTCTGACGGCCGTCAGAATGTGTGACCCACAGAAAAAAACCGATTTTGTAAGAATATATTTTCCCACCGTTACTGCTTCCCAAAGCTAATAAAACTTCGAAAGATGGTTTGGGGTGGTTATTTCATCAATTCACACTAATCTGGAGCAATGTTTTCCGATTTATAGTCATTATAGAGCCATTACCACATAGGTCACCATTTCTGACGGCCGTCAGAATGTGTGACCCACAGAAAAAAACCGATTTAATATGTTTTCCCACCGTTACTGCTTCCCAAAGCTAATAAAACTTCGAAAGATGGTTTGGGGTGGTTATTTCATCAATTCACACTAATCTGGAGCAATGTTTTCCGATTTATAGTCATTATAGAGCCATTACCACATAGGTCACCAATTCTGACGGCCGTCAGAATGTGTGACCCACAGAAAAAAAACGATTTAATATGTTTTCCCACCTTTACTGCTTCCCAAAGCTAATAAAACTTCGAAAGATGATTTGGGGTAATTATTTCATCAACTCAAACTAATCTTGAGCAATGTTTTCCGATTTGGAGTAATTATAGAGCCATTACCACATAGGTCACCATTTCTGACGGCCGTCAGAATGTGTGACCCACAGGAAAAAAAACGATTTAATATGTTTTCCCACCTTTACTGCTTCCCAAAGCTAATACAACTTCGAAAGATGATTTGGGGTAATTATTTCATCAACTCAAACTAATCTGGAGCAATGTTTTCCGATTTGGAGTAATTATAGAGCCATTACCACATAGGTCACCATTTCTGACGGCCGTCAGAATGTGTGACCCACAGAAAAAAAACGATTTTGTAAGAATATATTTTCCCACCGTTACTGCTTCCCAAAGCTAATAAAACTTCGAAAGATGGTTTGGGGTAGTTATTTCATCAATTCACACTAATCTGGAGCAAAGTTTTCCGATTTATAGTCATTATAGAGCCATTACCACATAGGTCACCATTTCTGACGGCCGTCAGAATGTGTGACCCACATTAAAAAAACGATCTTGTAAGATTATATGTTCCCACCGTTACTGCTTCCCAAAGCTACTAAAACTTCGAAAGATGGTTGTGGGTAGTTATTTCATCAATTCATAATATTCTTGAACGTTTTTTTTCCCATTTAGAGTCATCATAGAGCCATTACCACATAGGTCACCATTTCTGACGGCCGTCAGAATGTGTGACCCACAGAAAAAAAACGATTTAATATGTTTTCCCACCTTTACTGCTTCCCAAAGCTAATAAAACTTCGAAAGATGATTTGGGGTAATTATTTCATCAACTCAAACTAATCTGGAGCAATGTTTTCCGATTTGGAGTAATTATAGAGCCATTACCACATAGGTCACCATTTCTGACGGCCGTCAGAATGTGTGACCCACAGGAAAAAAAACGATTTAATATGTTTTCCCACCTTTACTGCTTCCCAAAGCTAATACAACTTCGAAAGATGATTTGGGGTAATTATTTCATCAACTCAAACTAATCTGGAGCAATGTTTTCCGATTTGGAGTAATTATAGAGCCATTACCACATAGGTCACCATTTCTGACGGCCGTCAGAATGTGTGACCCACAGAAAAAAAACGATTTTGTAAGAATATATTTTCCCACCGTTACTGCTTCCCAAAGCTAATAAAACTTCGAAAGATGGTTTGGGGTAGTTATTTCATCAATTCACACTAATCTGGAGCAAAGTTTTCCGATTTATAGTCATTATAGAGCCATTACCACATAGGTCACCATTTCTGACGGCCGTCAGAATGTGTGACCCACATAAAAAAAACGATCTTGTAAGATTATATGTTCCCACCGTTACTGCTTCCCAAAGCTACTAAAACTTCGAAAGATGGTTGTGGGTAGTTATTTCATCAATTCATAATATTCTTGAACGTTTTTTTTCCCATTTAGAGTCATCATAGAGCCATTACCACATAGGTCACCATTTCTGACGGCCGTCAGAATGTGTGACCCAAAGAAAAAAAACGATTTAATATGTTTTCCCACCTTTACTGCTTCCCAAAGCTAATAAAACTTCGAAAGATGATTTGGGGTAATTATTTCATCAACTCAAACTAATCTGGAGCAATGTTTTCCGATTTGGAGTAATTATAGAGCCATTACCACATAGGTCACCATTTCTGACGGCCGTCAGAATGTGTGACCCACAGAAAAAAAAACGATTTTGTAAGATTATATGTTCCCACCGTTACTGCTTCCCAAAGCTAATAAAACTTCGAAAGATGGTTTGGGGTAGTTATTTCATCAATTCATACTACTCTTGAACGTTTTTTTCCCATTTAGAGTCATCATAGAGCCATTACCACATAGGTCACCATTTCTGACGGCCGTCAGAATGTGTGACCCACAGAAAAAATACGATTTTGTAAGAATATATGTTCCCACTGTTACTGCTTCCCAAAGCTAATAAAACTTCGAAAGATGGTTGTGGGTAGTTATTTCATCAATTCACACTATTCTTGAACGTTTTTTTCCCATTTAGAGTCATCATAGAGCCATTACCACATAGGTCACCATTTCTGACGGCCGTCAGAATGTGTGACCCACAGAAAAAAAACAATTTAATATGTTTTCTCACCTTTACTGCTTCCCAAAGCTAATAAAACTTCGAAAGATGATTTGGGGTAATTATTTCATCAATTCAAACTAATCTGGAGCAATGTTTTCCGATTTGGAGTAATTATAGAGCCATTACCACATAGGTCACCATTTCTGACGGCCGTCAGAATGTGTGACCCACATAAAAAAAACGATCTTGTAAGATTATATGTTCCCACCGTTACTGCTTCCCAAAGCTAATAAAACTTCGAAAGATGGTTTGGGGTAGTTATTTCATCAATTCATACTACTCTTAAACGTTTTTTTTCCCATTTAGAGTCATCATAGAGCCATTACCACGTAGGTCACCATTTCTGACGGCCGTCAGAATGTGTGACCCACAGAAAAAAACCGATTTTGTAAGAATATATTTTCCCACCGTTACTGCTTCCCAAAGCTAATAAAACTTCGAAAGATGGTTTGGGGTGGTTATTTAATCAATTCACACTAATCTGGAGCAATGTTTTCCGATTTATAGTCATTATAGAGCCATTACCACCTAGGTCACCATTTCTGACGGCCGTCGGAATGTGTGACCCACAGAAAAAAACCGATTTTGTAAGAATATATGTTCCCACCGTTACTGCTTCCCAAAGCTAATAAAACTTCGAAAGATGGTTTGGGGTGGTTATTTCATCAATTCACACTAATCTGGAGCAATGTTTTCCGATTTATAGTCATTATAGAGCCATTACCACATAGGTCACCATTTCTGACGGCCGTCAGAATGTGTGACCCACAGAAAAAAAACGATTTAATATGTTTTCCCACCTTTACTGCTTCCCAAAGCTAATAAAACTTCGAAAGATGATTTGGGGTAATTATTTCATCAACTCAAACTAATCTGGAGCAATGTTTTCCGATTTGGAGTAATTATAGAGCCATTACCACATAGGTCACCATTTCTGACGGCCGTCAGAATGTGTGACCCACAGGAAAAAAAACGATTCAATATGTTTTCCCACCTTTACTGCTTCCCAAAGCTAATACAACTTCGAAAGATGATTTGGGGTAATTATTTCATCAACTCAAACTAATCTGGAGCAATGTTTTCCGATTTGGAGTAATTATAGAGCCATTACCACATAGGTCACCATTTCTGACGGCCGTCAGAATGTGTGACCCACAGGAAAAAAACGATTTAATATGTTTTCCCACCTTTACTGCTTCCCAAAGCTAATACAACTTCGAAAGATGATTTGGGGTAATTATTTCATCAACTCAAACTAATCTGGAGCAATGTTTTCCGATTTGGAGTAATTATAGAGCCATTACCACATAGGTCACCATTTCTGACGGCCGTCAGAATGTGTGACCCACAGGAAAAAAAACGATTTTATATGTTTTCCCACCGTTACTGCTTCCCAAAGCTAATAAAACTTCGAAAGATGGTTTGGGGTAGTTATTTCATCAATTCACACTAATCTGGAGCAAAGTTTTCCGATTTATAGTCATTATAGAGCCATTACCACATAGGTCACCATTTCTGACGGCCGTCAGAATGTGTGACCCACATAAAAAAAACGATTTTGTAAGAATATATTTTCCCACCGTTACTGCTTCCCAAAGCTAATAAAACTTCGAAAGATGGTGTGGGGTAGTTATTTCATCAATTCACACTAATCTGGAGCAATGTTTTCCGATTTATAGTCATTATAGAGCCATTACCACCTAGGTCACCATTTCTGACGGCCGTCGGAATGTGTGACCCACAGAAAAAAACCGATTTTGTAAGAATGTATGTTCCCACCGTTACTGCTTCCCAAAGCTAATAAAACTTCGAAAGATGGTTTGGGGTAGTTATTTCATCAATTCATACTACTCTTGGACGTTTTTTTTTCCCATTTAGAGTCATCATAGAGCCATTACCACATAGGTCACCATTTCTGACGGCCGTCAGAATGTGTGACCCACAGAAATAAAACGATTTAATATGTTTTCCCACCTTTACTGCTTCCCAAAGCTAATAAAACTTCGAAAGATGATTTGGGGTAATTATTTCATCAACTCAAACTAATCTGGAGCAATGTTTTCCGATTTGGAGTAATTATAGAGCCATTACCACATAGGTCACCATTTCTGACGGCCGTCAGAATGTGTGACCCACAGGAAAAAAAACGATTCAATATGTTTTCCCACCTTTACTGCTTCCCAAAGCTAATAAAACTTCGAAAGATGATTTGGGGTAATTATTTCATCAACTCAAACTAATCTGGAGCAATGTTTTCCGATTTGGAGTAATTATAGAGCCATTACCACATAGGTCACCATTTCTGACGGCCGTCAGAATGTGTGACCCACAGGAAAAAAAACGATTTAATATGTTTTCCCACCTTTACTGCTTCCCAAAGCTAATACAACTTCGAAAGATGATTTGGGGTAATTATTTCATCAACTCAAACTAATCTGGAGCAATGTTTTCCGATTTGGAGTAATTATAGAGCCATTACCACATAGGTCACCATTTCTGACGGCCGTCAGAATGTGTGACCCACAGAAAAAAAACGATTTTGTAAGAATATATTTTCCCACCGTTACTGCTTCCCAAAGCTAATAAAACTTCGAAAGATGGTTTGGGGTAGTTATTTCATCAATTCACACTAATCCGGAGCAAAGTTTTCCGATTTATAGTCATTATAGAGCCATTACCACATAGGTCACCATTTCTGACGGCCGTCAGAATGTGTGACCCACATAAAAAAAACGATCTTGTAAGATTATATGTTCCCACCGTTACTGCTTCCCAAAGCTACTAAAACTTCGAAAGATGGTTGTGGGTAGTTATTTCATCAATTCATAATATTCTTGAACGTTTTTTTTCCCATTTAGAGTCATCATAGAGCCATTACCACATAGGTCACCATTTCTGACGGCCGTCAGAATGTGTGACCCACAGAAAAAAAACGATTTAATATGTTTTCCCACCTTTACTGCTTCCCAAAGCTAATAAAACTTCGAAAGATGATTTGGGGTAATTATTTCATCAACTCAAACTAATCTGGAGCAATGTTTTCTGATTTGGAGTAATTATAGAGCCATTACCACATAGGTCACCATTTCTGACGGCCGTCAGAATGTGTGACCCACAGGAAAAAAAACGATTTTATATGTTTTCCCACCTTTACTGCTTCCCAAAGCTAATACAACTTCGAAAGATGATTTGGGGTAATTATTTCATCAACTCAAACTAACCTGGAGCAATGTTTTCCGATTTGGAGTAATTATAGAGCCATTACCACATAGGTCACCATTTCTGACGGCCGTCAGAATGTGTGACCCACAGAAAAAAAACGATTTTGTAAGAATATATTTTCCCACCGTTACTGCTTCCCAAAGCTAATAAAACTTCGAAAGATGGTGTGGGGTAGTTATTTCATCAATTCACACTAATCTGGAGCAATGTTTTCCGATTTATAGACATTATAGAGCCATTACCACATAGGTCACCATTTCTGACGGCCGTCAGAATGTGTGACCCACATAAAAAAAACGATCTTGTAAGATTATATGTTCCCACCGTTACTGCTTCCCAAAGCTACTAAAACTTCGAAAGATGGTTGTGGGTAGTTATTTCATCAATTCATAATATTCTTGAACGTTTTTTTTCCCATTTAGAGTCATCATAGAGCCATTACCACATAGGTTGCCATTTCTGACGGCCGTCAGAATGTGTGACCCACATAAAAAAAACGATCTTGTAAGATTATATGTTCCCACCGTTACTGCTTCCCAAAGCTACTAAAACTTCGAAAGATGGTTGTGGGTAGTTATTTCATCAATTCACACTAATCTGGAGCAATGTTTTCCCATTTAGAGTCATCATAGAGCCATTACCACATAGGTCACCATTTCTGACGGCCGTCAGAATGTGTGACCCACAGAAAAAAAAAAAAGATTTGTAAGAATGTATGTTCCCACCGTTACTGCTTCCCAAAGCTAATAAAACTTCGAAAGATGGTTTGGGGTAGTTATTTCATCAATTCATACTACTCTTGGACGTTTTTTTTTCCCATTTAGAGTCATCATAGAGCCATTACCACATAGGTCACCATTTCTGACGGCCGTCAGAATGTGTGACCCACAGAAAAAAACCGATTTTGTAAGAATATATTTTCCCACCGTTACTGCTTCCCAAAGCTAATAAAACTTCGAAAGATGGTTTGGGGTGGTTATTTCATCAATTCACACTAATCTGGAGCAATGTTTTCCGATTTATAGTCATTATAGAGCCATTACCACATAGGTCACCATTTCTGACGGCCGTCAGAATGTGTGACCCACAGAAAAAAAACGATTTAATATGTTTTCCCACCGTTACTGCTTCCCAAAGCTAATAAAACTTCGAAAGATGGTTTGGGGTGGTTATTTCATCAATTCACACTAATCTGGAGCAATGTTTTCCGATTTATAGTCATTATAGAGCCATTACCACATAGGTCACCAATTCTGACGGCCGTCAGAATGTGTGACCCACAGAAAAAAAACGATTTAATATGTTTTCCCACCTTTACTGCTTCCCAAAGCTAATACAACTTCGAAAGATGATTTGGGGTAATTATTTCATCAACTCAAACTAACCTGGAGCAATGTTTTCCGATTTGGAGTAATTATAGAGCCATTACCACATAGGTCACCATTTCTGACGGCCGTCAGAATGTGTGACCCACAGAAAAAAAACGATTTTGTAAGAATATATTTTCCCACCGTTACTGCTTCCCAAAGCTAATAAAACTTCGAAAGATGGTGTGGGGTAGTTATTTCATCAATTCACACTAATCTGGAGCAATGTTTTCCGATTTATAGACATTATAGAGCCATTACCACATAGGTCACCATTTCTGACGGCCGTCAGAATGTGTGACCCACATAAAAAAAACGATCTTGTAAGATTATATGTTCCCACCGTTACTGCTTCCCAAAGCTACTAAAACTTCGAAAGATGGTTGTGGGTAGTTATTTCATCAATTCATAATATTCTTGAACGTTTTTTTTCCCATTTAGAGTCATCATAGAGCCATTACCACATAGGTTGCCATTTCTGACGGCCGTCAGAATGTGTGACCCACATAAAAAAAACGATCTTGTAAGATTATATGTTCCCACCGTTACTGCTTCCCAAAGCTACTAAAACTTCGAAAGATGGTTGTGGGTAGTTATTTCATCAATTCATAATATTCTTGAACGTTTTTTTTCCCATTTAGAGTCATCATAGAGCCATTACCACATAGGTCACCATTTCTGACGGCCGTCAGAATGTGTGACCCACAGAAAAAAAAAACGATTTCATATGTTTTCCCACCTTTACTGCTTCCCAAAGCTAATAAAACTTTGAAAGATGGTTTGGGGTAGTTATTTCATCAATTCACACTAATCTGGAGCAATGTTTTCCCATTTTGAGTCATCATAGAGCCATTACCACATAGGTCACCATTTCTGACGGCCGTCAGAATGTGTGACCCACAGAAAAAAAAAAAGATTTGTAAGAATGTATGTTCCCACCGTTACTGCTTCCCAAAGCTAATAAAACTTCGAAAGATGGTTTGGGGTAGTTATTTCATCAATTCATACTACTCTTGGACGTTTTTTTTTTCCCATTTAGAGTCATCATAGAGCCATTACCACATAGGTCACCATTTCTGACGGCCGTCAGAATGTGTGACCCACAGAAAAAAACCGATTTTGTAAGAATATATTTTCCCACCGTTACTGCTTCCCAAAGCTAATAAAACTTCGAAAGATGGTTTGGGGTGGTTATTTCATCAATTCACACTAATCTGGAGCAATGTTTTCCGATTTATAGTCATTATAGAGCCATTACCACATAGGTCACCATTTCTGACGGCCGTCAGAATGTGTGACCCACAGAAAAAAAACGATTTAATATGTTTTCCCACCGTTACTGCTTCCCAAAGCTAATAAAACTTCGAAAGATGGTTTGGGGTGGTTATTTCATCAATTCACACTAATCTGGAGCAATGTTTTCCGATTTATAGTCATTATAGAGCCATTACCACATAGGTCACCAATTCTGACGGACGTCAGAATGTGTGACCCACAGAAAAAAAACGATTTAATATGTTTTCCCACCTTTACTGCTTCCCAAAGCTAATAAAACTTCGAAAGATGATTTGGGGTAATTATTTCATCAACTCAAACTAATCTTGAGCAATGTTTTCCGATTTGGAGTAATTATAGAGCCATTACCACATAGGTCACCATTTCTGACGGCCGTCAGAATGTGTGACCCACAGGAAAAAAAACGATTTAATATGTTTTCCCACCTTTACTGCTTCCCAAAGCTAATACAACTTCGAAAGATGATTTGGGGTAATTATTTCATCAACTCAAACTAATCTGGAGCAATGTTTTCCGATTTGGAGTAATTATAGAGCCATTACCACATAGGTCACCATTTCTGACGGCCGTCAGAATGTGTGACCCACAGAAAAAAAACGATTTTGTAAGAATATATTTTCCCACCGTTACTGCTTCCCAAAGCTAATAAAACTTCGAAAGATGGTTTGGGGTAGTTATTTCATCAATTCACACTAATCTGGAGCAAAGTTTTCCGATTTATAGTCATTATAGAGCCATTACCACATAGGTCACCATTTCTGACGGCCGTCAGAATGTGTGACCCACATAAAAAAAACGATCTTGTAAGATTATATGTTCCCACCGTTACTGCTTCCCAAAGCTACTAAAACTTCGAAAGATGGTTGTGGGTAGTTATTTCATCAATTCATAATATTCTTGAACGTTTTTTTTCCCATTTAGAGTCATCATAGAGCCATTACCACATAGGTCACCATTTCTGACGGCCGTCAGAATGTGTGACCCACAGAAAAAAAACGATTTAATATGTTTTCCCACCTTTACTGCTTCCCAAAGCTAATAAAACTTCGAAAGATGATTTGGGGTAATTATTTCATCAACTCAAACTAATCTGGAGCAATGTTTTCCGATTTGGAGTAATTATAGAGCCATTACCACATAGGTCACCATTTCTGACGGCCGTCAGAATGTGTGACCCACAGGAAAAAAAACGATTTAATATGTTTTCCCACCTTTACTGCTTCCCAAAGCTAATACAACTTCGAAAGATGATTTGGGGTAATTATTTCATCAACTCAAACTAATCTGGAGCAATGTTTTCCGATTTGGAGTAATTATAGAGCCATTACCACATAGGTCACCATTTCTGACGGCCGTCAGAATGTGTGACCCACAGAAAAAAAACGATTTTGTAAGAATATATTTTCCCACCGTTACTGCTTCCCAAAGCTAATAAAACTTCGAAAGATGGTTTGGGGTAGTTATTTCATCAATTCACACTAATCTGGAGCAAAGTTTTCCGATTTATAGTCATTATAGAGCCATTACCACATAGGTCACCATTTCTGACGGCCGTCAGAATGTGTGACCCACATAAAAAAAACGATCTTGTAAGATTATATGTTCCCACCGTTACTGCTTCCCAAAGCTACTAAAACTTCGAAAGATGGTTGTGGGTAGTTATTTCATCAATTCATAATATTCTTGAACGTTTTTTTTCCCATTTAGAGTCATCATAGAGCCATTACCACATAGGTCACCATTTCTGACGGCCGTCAGAATGTGTGACCCACAGAAAAAAAACGATTTAATATGTTTTCCCACCTTTACTGCTTCCCAAAGCTAATAAAACTTCGAAAGATGATTTGGGGTAATTATTTCATCAACTCAAACTAATCTGGAGCAATGTTTTCCGATTTGGAGTAATTATAGAGCCATTACCACATAGGTCACCATTTCTGACGGCCGTCAGAATGTGTGACCCACAGAAAAAAAAACGATTTTGTAAGAATATATGTTCCCACCGTTACTGCTTCCCAAAGCTACTAAAACTTCGAAAGATGGTTTGGGGTAATTATTTAATCAATTCACACTAACCTGGAGCAATGTTTTCCGATTTATAGTCATTATAGAGCCATTACCACATAGGTCACCATTTCTGACGGCCGTCAGAATGTGTGACCCACATAAAAAAAACGATCTTGTAAGATTATATGTTCCCACCGTTACTGCTTCCCAAAGCTAATAAAACTTCGAAAGATGGTTTGGGGTAGTTATTTCATCAATTCATACTACTCTTGAACGTTTTTTTCCCATTTAGAGTCATCATAGAGCCATTACCACATAGGTCACCATTTCTGACGGCCGTCAGAATGTGTGACCCACAGAAAAAAAACAATTTAATATGTTTTCTCACCTTTACTGCTTCCCAAAGCTAATAAAACTTCGAAAGATGATTTGGGGTAATTATTTCATCAATTCAAACTAATCTGGAGCAATGTTTTCCTATTTAGAGTAATTATAGAGCCATTACCACATAGGTCACCATTTCTGACAGCCGTCAGAATGTGTGACCCACATAAAAAAAACGATCTTGTAAGAATATATGTTCCCACCGTTACTGCTTCCCAAAGCTAATAAAACTTCGAAAGATGGTTTGGGGTAGTTAATTCATCAATTCATACTACTCTTGAACGTTTTTTTCCCATTTAGAGTCATCATAGAGCCATTACCACGTAGGTCACCATTTCTGACGGCCGTCAGAATGTGTGACCCAGAGAAAAAAACCGATTTTGTAAGAATATATTTTCCCACCGTTACTGCTTCCCAAAGCTAATAAAACTTCGAAAGATGGTTTGGGGTGGTTATTTCATCAATTCACACTAATCTGGAGCAATGTTTTCCGATTTATAGTCATTATAGAGCCATTACCACCTAGGTCACCATTTCTGACGGCCGTCGGAATGTGTGACCCACAGAAAAAAAACGATTTTGTAAGAATATATGTTCCCACCGTTACTGCTTCCCAAAGCTAATAAAACTTCGAAAGATGGTTTGGGGTGGTTATTTCATCAATTCACACTAATCTGGAGCAATGTTTTCCGATTTATAGTCATTATAGAGCCATTACCACATAGGTCACCATTTCTGACGGCCGTCAGAATGTGTGACCCACAGAAAAAAAACGATTTAATATGTTTTCCCACCTTTACTGCTTCCCAAAGCTAATAAAACTTCGAAAGATGATTTGGGGTAATTATTTCATCAACTCAAACTAATCTGGAGCAATGTTTTCCGATTTGGAGTAATTATAGAGCCATTACCACATAGGTCACCATTTCTGACGGCCGTCAGAATGTGTGACCCACAGGAAAAAAAACGATTCAATATGTTTTCCCACCTTTACTGCTTCCAAAAGCTAATACAACTTCGAAAGATGATTTGGGGTAATTATTTCATCAACTCAAACTAATCTGGAGCAATGTTTTCCGATTTGGAGTAATTATAGAGCCATTACCACATAGGTCACCATTTCTGACGGCCGTCAGAATGTGTTACCCACAGAAAAAAAACGATTTTGTAAGAATATATTTTCCCACCGTTACTGCTTCCCAAAGCTAATAAAACTTCGAAAGATGGTTTGGGGTAGTTATTTCATCAATTCACACTAATCTGGAGCAATGTTTTCCGATTTATAGTCATTATAGAGCCATTACCACATAGGTCACCATTTCTGACGGCCGTCAGAATGTGTGACCCACATAAAAAAAACGATCTTGTAAGATTATATGTTCCCACCGTTACTGCTTCCCAAAGCTACTAAAACTTCGAAAGATGGTTGTGGGTAGTTATTTCATCAATTCATAATATTCTTGAACGTTTTTTTTCCCATTTAGAGTAATCATAGAGCCATTACCACATAGGTCACCATTTCTGACGGCCGTCAGAATGTGTGACCCACAGAAAAAAAACGATTTAATATGTTTTCCCACCTTTACTGCTTCCCAAAGCTAATAAAACTTCGAAAGATGATTTGGGGTAATTATTTCATCAACTCAAACTAATCTGGAGCAATGTTTTCCGATTTGGAGTAATTATAGAGCGATTACCACATAGGTCACCATTTCTGACGGCCGTCAGAATGTGTGACCCACAGAAAAAAAAACGATTTTGTAAGAATATATGTTCCCACCGTTACTGCTTCCCAAAGCTACTAAAACTTCGAAAGATGGTTTGGGGTAATTATTTCATCAATTCACACTAATCTGGAGCAATGTTTTCCGATTTATAGTCATTATAGAGCCATTACCACATAGGTCACCATTTCTGACGGCCGTCAGAATGTGTGACCCACATAAAAAAAACGATCTTGTAAGATTATATGTTCCCACCGTTACTGCTTCCGAAAGCTACTAAAACTTCGAAAGATGGTTGTGGGTAGTTATTTCATCAATTCATAATATTCTTGAACGTTTTTTTTCCCATTTAGAGTCATCATAGAGCCATTACCACATAGGGCACCATTTCTGACGGCCGTCAGAATGTGTGACCCACAGAAAAAAAACGATTTTTTAAGAATATATGTTCCCACCGTTACTGCTTCCCAAAGCTAATAAAACTTCGAAAGATGGTTTGGGGTAGTTAATTCATCAATTCATACTACTCTTGAACGTTTTTTTCCCATTTAGAGTCATCATAGAGCCATTACCACGTAGGTCACCATTTCTGACGGCCGTCAGAATGTGTGACCCACAGAAAAAAACCGATTTTGTAAGAATATATTTTCCCACCGTTACTGCTTCCCAAAGCTAATAAAACTTCGAAAGATGGTTTGGGGTGGTTATTTCATCAATTCACACTAATCTGGAGCAATGTTTTCCGATTTATAGTCATTATAGAGCCATTACCACCTAGGTCACCATTTCTGACGGCCGTCGGAATGTGTGACCCACAGAAAAAAACCGATTTTGTAAGAATATATGTTCCCACCGTTACTGCTTCCCAAAGCTAATAAAACTTCGAAAGATGGTTTGGGGTGGTTATTTCATCAATTCACACTAATCTGGAGCAATGTTTTCCGATTTATAGTCATTATAGAGCCATTACCACATAGGTCACCATTTCTGACGGCCGTCAGAATGTGTGACCCACAGAAAAAAAACGATTTAATATGTTTTCCCACCTTTACTGCTTCCCAAAGCTAATAAAACTTCGAAAGATGATTTGGGGTAATTATTTCATCAACTCAAACTAATCTGGAGCAATGTTTTCCGATTTGGAGTAATTATAGAGCCATTACCACATAGGTCACCATTTCTGACGGCCGTCAGAATGTGTGACCCACAGGAAAAAAAACGATTCAATATGTTTTCCCACCTTTACTGCTTCCCAAAGCTAATACAACTTCGAAAGATGATTTGGGGTAATTATTTCATCAACTCAAACAAATCTGGAGCAATCTTTTCCGATTTGGAGTAATTATAGAGCCATTACCACATAGGTCACCATTTCTGACGGCCGTCAGAATGTGTGACCCACAGGAAAAAAACGATTTTGTAAGAATATATTTTCCCACCGTTACTGCTTCCCAAAGCTAATAAAACTTCGAAAGATGGTTTGGGGTAGTTAATTCATCAATTCATACTACTCTTGAACGTTTTTTTCCCATTTAGAGTCATCATAGAGCCATTACCACGTAGGTCACCATTTCTGACGGCCGTCAGAATGTGTGACCCACAGAAAAAAAACGATTTTGTAAGAATATATTTTCCCACCGTTACTGCTTCCCAAAGCTAATAAAACTTCGAAAGATGGTTTGGGGTGGTTATTTCATCAATTCACACTAATCTGGAGCAATGTTTTCCGATTTATAGTCATTATAGAGCCATTACCACCTAGGTCACCATTTCTGACGGCCGTCGGAATGTGTGACCCACAGAAAAAAACCGATTTTGTAAGAATATATGTTCCCACCGTTACTGCTTCCCAAAGCTAATAAAACTTCGAAAGATGGTTTGGGGTGGTTATTTCATCAATTCACACTAATCTGGAGCAATGTTTTCCGATTTATAGTCATTATAGAGCCATTACCACATAGGTCACCATTTCTGACGGCCGTCAGAATGTGTGACCTACAGAAAAAAAACGATTTAATATGTTTTCCCACCTTTACTGCTTCCCAAAGCTAATAAAACTTCGAAAGATGATTTGGGGTAATTATTTCATCAACTCAAACTAATCTGGAGCAATGTTTTCCGATTTGGAGTAATTATAGAGCCATTACCACATAGGTCACCATTTCTGACGGCCGTCAGAATGTGTGACCCACAGGAAAAAAAACGATTCAATATGTTTTCCCACCTTTACTGCTTCCCAAAGCTAATACAACTTCGAAAGATGATTTGGGGTAATTATTTCATCAACTCAAACTAATCTGGAGCAATGTTTTCCGATTTGGAGTAATTATAGAGCCATTACCACATAGGTCACCATTTCTGACGGCCGTCAGAATGTGTGACCCACAGAAAAAAAACGATTTTGTAAGAATATATTTTCCCACCGTTACTGCTTCCCAAAGCTAATAAAACTTCGAAAGATGGTTGTGGGTAGTTATTTCATCAATTCACACTATTCTTGAACGTTTTTTTCCCATTTAGAGTCATCATAGAGCCATTACCACATAGGTCACCATTTCTGACGGCCGTCAGAATGTGTGACCCACAGAAAAAAACGATTTAATATGTTTTCCCACCTTTACTGCTTCCCAAAGCTAATAAAACTTCGAAAGAAGATTTGGGGTAATTATTTCATCAATTCAAACTAATCTGGAGCAATGTTTTCCTATTTAGAGTAATTATAGAGCCATTACCACATAGGTCACCATTTCTGACGGCCGTCAGAATGTGTGACCCACAGAAAAAAAAACGATTTTGTAAGAATGTATGTTCCCACCGTTACTGCTTCCCAAAGCTAATAAAACTTCGAAAGATGGTTTGGGGTAGTTATTTCATCAATTCATACTACTCTTGAACGTTTTTTTCCCATTTATAGTCATTATAGAGCCATTACCACATAGGTCACCATTTTTGACGGCTGTCAGAATGTGTGACCCACAGAAAAAAAACATTTTTATATGTTTTCCCACCTTTACTGCTTCCCAAAGCTAATAAAACTTCGAAAGATGATTTGGGGTAATTATTTCATCAACTCAAACTAATCTGGAGCAATGTTTTCCGATTTGGAGTAATTATAGAGCCATTACCACATAGGTCACCATTTCTGACGGCTGTCAGAATGTGTGACCCACAGAAAAAAAACGATTTTGTAAGAATATATTTTCCCACCGTTACTGCTTCCCAAAGCTAATAAAACTTCGAAAGATGGTTTGGGGTAGTTATTTCATCAATTCACACTAATCTGGAGCAATGTTTTCCTATTTAGAGTAATTATAGAGCCATTACCACATAGGTCACCATTTCTGACGGCCGTCAGAATGTGTGACCCACAGAAAAAAAAACGATTTTGTAAGAACATATGTTCCCACCGTTACTGCTTCCCAAAGCTAATGAAACTTCGAAAGATGGTTTGGGGTAGTTATTTCATCAATTCATACTACTCTGGAACGTTTTTTTCCCATTTATAGTCATTATAGAGCCATTACCACATAGGTCACCATTTCTGACGGCCGTCAGAATGTGTGACCCACAGAAAAAAAACGATTTTATATGTTTTCCCACCTTTACTGCTTCCCAAAGCTAATAAAACTTCGAAAGATGATTTGGGGTAATTATTTCATCAACTCAAACTAATCTGGAGCAATGTTTTCCGATTTGGAGTAATTATAGAGCCATTACCACATAGGTCACCATTTCTGACGGCTGTCAGAATGTGTGACCCACAGAAAAAAAACGATTTTGTAAGAATATATTTTCCCACCGTTACTGCTTCCCAAAGCTAATAAAACTTCGAAAGATGGTTTGGGGTAGTTATTTCATCAATTCACACTAATCTGGAGCAATGTTTTCCTATTTAGAGTAATTATAGAGCCATTACCACATAGGTCACCATTTCTGACAGCCGTCAGAATGTGTGACCCACATAAAAAAAACGATCTTGTAAGATTATATGTTCCCACCGTTACTGCTTCCCAAAGCTACTAAAACTTTGAAAGATGGTTGTGGGTAGTTATTTCATCAATTCATACTTTTCTTGAACGTTTTTTTTCCCCATTTAGAGTCATCATAGAGCCATTACCACATAGGTCACCATTTCTGACGGCCGTCAGAATGTGTGACCCACAGAAAAAAAACGATTTTATATGTTTTCCCACCTTTACTGCTTCCCAAAGCTAATAAAACTTCGAAAGATGGTTTGGGGTAGTTATTTCATCAATTTACACTAATCTGGAGCAATGTTTTCCCATTTAGAGTCATCATAGAGCCATTACCACATAGGTCACCATTTCTGACGGCCGTCAGAATGTGTGACCCACAGAAAAAAAAAAACGATTTGTAAGAATGTATGTTCCCACCGTTACTGCTTCCCAAAGCTAATAAAACTTCGAAAGATGATTTGGGGTAATTATATCATCAACTCAAACTAATCTGGAGCAATGTTTTCCGATTTGGAGTAATTATAGAGCCATTACCACATAGGTCACCATTTCTGACGGCAGTCAGAATGTGTGACCCACATAAAAAAAACGATTTTGTAAGAATATATGTTCCCACCGTTACTGCTTCCCAAAGCTAATAAAACTTCGAAAGATGGTTTGGGGTAGTTATTTCATCAATTCATACTACTCTTGAACGTTTTTTTCCCATTTAGAGTAATCATAGAGCCATTACCACATAGGTCACCATTTCTGACGGCCGTCAGAATGTGTGACCCACAGGAAAAAAAACGATTTTGTAAGAATATATGTTCCCACCGTTACTGCTTCCCAAAGCTAATAAAACTTCGAAAGATGGTTGTGGGTAGTTATTTCATCAATTCACACTATTCTTGAACGTTTTTTTCCCATTTAGAGTCATCATAGAGCCATTACCACATAGGTCACCATTTCTGACGGCCGTCAGAATGTGTGACCCACAGAAAAAAAACGATTTAATATGTTTTCCCACCTTTACTGCTTCCCAAAGCTAATAAAACTTCGAAAGAAGATTTGGGGTAATTATTTCATCAATTCAAACTAATCTGGAGCAATGTTTTCCTATTTAGAGTAATTATAGAGCCATTACCACATAGGTCACCATTTCTGACGGCCGTCAGAATGTGTGACCCACAGAAAAAAAAACGATTTTGTAAGAATGTATGTTCCCACCGTTACTGCTTCCCAAAGCTAATAAAACTTCGAAAGATGGTTTGGGGTAGTTATTTCATCAATTCATACTACTCTTGAACGTTTTTTTCCCATTTATAGTCATTATAGAGCCATTACCACATAGGTCACCATTTTTGACGGCTGTCAGAATGTGTGACCCACAGAAAAAAAACATTTTTATATGTTTTCCCACCTTTACTGCTTCCCAAAGCTAATAAAACTTCGAAAGATGATTTGGGGTAATTATTTCATCAACTCAAACTAATCTGGAGCAATGTTTTCCGATTTGGAGTAATTATAGAGCCATTACCACATAGGTCACCATTTCTGACGGCTGTCAGAATGTGTGACCCACAGAAAAAAAACGATTTTGTAAGAATATATTTTCCCACCGTTACTGCTTCCCAAAGCTAATAAAACTTCGAAAGATGGTTTGGGGTAGTTATTTCATCAATTCACACTAATCTGGAGCAATGTTTTCCTATTTAGAGTAATTATAGAGCCATTACCACATAGGTCACCATTTCTGACGGCCGTCAGAATGTGTGACCCACAGAAAAAAAAACGATTTTGTAAGAATATATGTTCCCACCGTTACTGCTTCCCAAAGCTAATAAAACTTCGAAAGATGGTTTGGGGTAGTTATTTCATCAATTCATACTACTCTGGAACGTTTTTTTTCCCATTTATAGTCATTATAGAGCCATTACCACATAGGTCACCATTTCTGACGGCCGTCAGAATGTGTGACCCACAGAAAAAAAACGATTTTATATGTTTTCCCACCTTTACTGCTTCCCAAAGCTAATAAAACTTCGAAAGATGATTTGGGGTAATTATTTCATCAACTCAAACTAATCTGGAGCAATGTTTTCCGATTTGGAGTAATTATAGAGCCATTACCACATAGGTCACCATTTCTGACGGCTGTCAGAATGTGTGACCCACAGAAAAAAAACGATCTTGTAAGATTATATGTTCCCACCGTTACTGCTTCCCAAAGCTACTAAAACTTTGAAAGATGGTTGTGGGTAGTTATTTCATCAATTCATACTTTTCTTGAACGTTTTTTTTCCCCATTTAGAGTCATCATAGAGCCATTACCACATAGGTCACCATTTCTGACGGCCGTCAGAATGTGTGACCCACAGAAAAAAAACGATTTTATATGTTTTCCCACCTTTACTGCTTCCCAAAGCTAATAAAACTTCGAAAGATGGTTTGGGGTAGTTATTTCATCAATTTACACTAATCTGGAGCAATGTTTTCCCATTTAGAGTCATCATAGAGCCATTACCACATAGGTCACCATTTCTGACGGCCGTCAGAATGTGTGACCCACAGAAAAAAAACAATTTAATATGTTTTCTCACCTTTACTGCTTCCCAAAGCTAATAAAACTTCGAAAGATGGTTTGGGGTAATTATTTCATCAATTCAAACTAATCTGGAGCAATGTTTTCCTATTTAGAGTAATTATAGAGCCATTACCACATAGGTCACCATTTCTGACAGCCGTCAGAATGTGTGACCCACATAAAAAAAACGATCTTGTAAGAATATATGTTCCCACCGTTACTGCTTCCCAAAGCTAATAAAACTTCGAAAGATGGTTTGGGGTAGTTAATTCATCAATTCATACTACTCTTGAACGTTTTTTTCCCATTTAGAGTCATCATAGAGCCATTACCACGTAGGTCACCATTTCTGACGGCCGTCAGAATGTGTGACCCAGAGAAAAAAACCGATTTTGTAAGAATATATTTTCCCACCGTTACTGCTTCCCAAAGCTAATAAAACTTCGAAAGATGGTTTGGGGTGGTTATTTCATCAATTCACACTAATCTGGAGCAATGTTTTCCGATTTATAGTCATTATAGAGCCATTACCACCTAGGTCACCATTTCTGACGGCCGTCGGAATGTGTGACCCACAGAAAAAAAACGATTTTGTAAGAATATATGTTCCCACCGTTACTGCTTCCCAAAGCTAATAAAACTTCGAAAGATGGTTTGGGGTGGTTATTTCATCAATTCACACTAATCTGGAGCAATGTTTTCCGATTTATAGTCATTATAGAGCCATTACCACATAGGTCACTATTTCTGACGGCCGTCAGAATGTGTGACCCACAGAAAAAAAACGATTTAATATGTTTTCCCACCTTTACTGCTTCCCAAAGCTAATAAAACTTCGAAAGATGATTTGGGGTAATTATTTCATCAACTCAAACTAATCTGGAGCAATGTTTTCCGATTTGGAGTAATTATAGAGCCATTACCACATAGGTCACCATTTCTGACGGCCGTCAGAATGTGTGACCCACAGGAAAAAAAACGATTCAATATGTTTTCCCACCTTTACTGCTTCCAAAAGCTAATACAACTTGGAAAGATGATTTGGGGTAATTATTTCATCAACTCAAACTAATCTGGAGCAATGTTTTCCGATTTGGAGTAATTATAGAGCCATTACCACATAGGTCACCATTTCTGACGGCCGTCAGAATGTGTTACCCACAGAAAAAAAACGATTTTGTAAGAATATATTTTCCCACCGTTACTGCTTCCCAAAGCTAATAAAACTTCGAAAGATGGTTTGGGGTAGTTATTTCATCAATTCACACTAATCTGGAGCAATGTTTTCCGATTTATAGTCATTATAGAGCCATTACCACATAGGTCACCATTTCTGACGGCCGTCAGAATGTGTGACCCACATAAAAAAAACGATCTTGTAAGATTATATGTTCCCACCGTTACTGCTTCCCAAAGCTACTAAAACTTCGAAAGATGGTTGTGGGTAGTTATTTCATCAATTCATAATATTCTTGAACGTTTTTTTTCCCATTTAGAGTAATCATAGAGCCATTACCACATAGGTCACCATTTCTGACGGCCGTCAGAATGTGTGACCCACAGAAAAAAAACGATTTAATATGTTTTCCCACCTTTACTGCTTCCCAAAGCTAATAAAACTTCGAAAGATGATTTGGGGTAATTATTTCATCAACTCAAACTAATCTGGAGCAATGTTTTCCGATTTGGAGTAATTATAGAGCGATTACCACATAGGTCACCATTTCTGACGGCCGTCAGAATGTGTGACCCACAGAAAAAAAAACGATTTTGTAAGAATATATGTTCCCACCGTTACTGCTTCCCAAAGCTACTAAAACTTCGAAAGATGGTTTGGGGTAATTATTTCATCAATTCACACTAATCTGGAGCAATGTTTTCCGATTTATAGTCATTATAGAGCCATTACCACATAGGTCACCATTTCTGACGGCCGTCAGAATGTGTGACCCACATAAAAAAAACGATCTTGTAAGATTATATGTTCCCACCGTTACTGCTTCCGAAAGCTACTAAAACTTCGAAAGATGGTTGTGGGTAGTTATTTCATCAATTCATAATATTCTTGAACGTTTTTTTTCCCATTTAGAGTCATCATAGAGCCATTACCACATAGGGCACCATTTCTGACGGCCGTCAGAATGTGTGACCCACAGAAAAAAAACGATTTTTTAAGAATATATGTTCCCACCGTTACTGCTTCCCAAAGCTAATAAAACTTCGAAAGATGGTTTGGGGTAGTTAATTCATCAATTCATACTACTCTTGAACGTTTTTTTCCCATTTAGAGTCATCATAGAGCCATTACCACGTAGGTCACCATTTCTGACGGCCGTCAGAATGTGTGACCCAGAGAAAAAAACCGATTTTGTAAGAATATATTTTCCCACCGTTACTGCTTCCCAAAGCTAATAAAACTTCGAAAGATGGTTTGGGGTGGTTATTTCATCAATTCACACTAATCTGGAGCAATGTTTTCCGATTTATAGTCATTATAGAGCCATTACCACCTAGGTCACCATTTCTGACGGCCGTCGGAATGTGTGACCCACAGAAAAAAAACGATTTTGTAAGAATATATGTTCCCACCGTTACTGCTTCCCAAAGCTAATAAAACTTCGAAAGATGGTTTGGGGTGGTTATTTCATCAATTCACACTAATCTGGAGCAATGTTTTCCGATTTATAGTCATTATAGAGCCATTACCACATAGGTCACTATTTCTGACGGCCGTCAGAATGTGTGACCCACAGAAAAAAAACGATTTAATATGTTTTCCCACCTTTACTGCTTCCCAAAGCTAATAAAACTTCGAAAGATGATTTGGGGTAATTATTTCATCAACTCAAACTAATCTGGAGCAATGTTTTCCGATTTGGAGTAATTATAGAGCCATTACCACATAGGTCACCATTTCTGACGGCCGTCAGAATGTGTGACCCACAGGAAAAAAAACGATTCAATATGTTTTCCCACCTTTACTGCTTCCAAAAGCTAATACAACTTGGAAAGATGATTTGGGGTAATTATTTCATCAACTCAAACTAATCTGGAGCAATGTTTTCCGATTTGGAGTAATTATAGAGCCATTACCACATAGGTCACCATTTCTGACGGCCGTCAGAATGTGTTACCCACAGAAAAAAAACGATTTTGTAAGAATATATTTTCCCACCGTTACTGCTTCCCAAAGCTAATAAAACTTCGAAAGATGGTTTGGGGTAGTTATTTCATCAATTCACACTAATCTGGAGCAATGTTTTCCGATTTATAGTCATTATAGAGCCATTACCACATAGGTCACCATTTCTGACGGCCGTCAGAATGTGTGACCCACATAAAAAAAACGATCTTGTAAGATTATATGTTCCCACCGTTACTGCTTCCCAAAGCTACTAAAACTTCGAAAGATGGTTGTGGGTAGTTATTTCATCAATTCATAATATTCTTGAACGTTTTTTTTCCCATTTAGAGTAATCATAGAGCCATTACCACATAGGTCACCATTTCTGACGGCCGTCAGAATGTGTGACCCACAGAAAAAAAACGATTTAATATGTTTTCCCACCTTTACTGCTTCCCAAAGCTAATAAAACTTCGAAAGATGATTTGGGGTAATTATTTCATCAACTCAAACTAATCTGGAGCAATGTTTTCCGATTTGGAGTAATTATAGAGCGATTACCACATAGGTCACCATTTCTGACGGCCGTCAGAATGTGTGACCCACAGAAAAAAAAACGATTTTGTAAGAATATATGTTCCCACCGTTACTGCTTCCCAAAGCTACTAAAACTTCGAAAGATGGTTTGGGGTAATTATTTCATCAATTCACACTAATCTGGAGCAATGTTTTCCGATTTATAGTCATTATAGAGCCATTACCACATAGGTCACCATTTCTGACGGCCGTCAGAATGTGTGACCCACATAAAAAAAACGATCTTGTAAGATTATATGTTCCCACCGTTACTGCTTCCGAAAGCTACTAAAACTTCGAAAGATGGTTGTGGGTAGTTATTTCATCAATTCATAATATTCTTGAACGTTTTTTTTCCCATTTAGAGTCATCATAGAGCCATTACCACATAGGGCACCATTTCTGACGGCCGTCAGAATGTGTGACCCACAGAAAAAAAACGATTTTTTAAGAATATATGTTCCCACCGTTACTGCTTCCCAAAGCTAATAAAACTTCGAAAGATGGTTTGGGGTAGTTAATTCATCAATTCATACTACTCTTGAACGTTTTTTTCCCATTTAGAGTCATCATAGAGCCATTACCACGTAGGTCACCATTTCTGACGGCCGTCAGAATGTGTGACCCACAGAAAAAAACCGATTTTGTAAGAATATATTTTCCCACCGTTACTGCTTCCCAAAGCTAATAAAACTTCGAAAGATGGTTTGGGGTGGTTATTTCATCAATTCACACTAATCTGGAGCAATGTTTTCCGATTTATAGTCATTATAGAGCCATTACCACCTAGGTCACCATTTCTGACGGCCGTCGGAATGTGTGACCCACAGAAAAAAACCGATTTTGTAAGAATATATGTTCCCACCGTTACTGCTTCCCAAAGCTAATAAAACTTCGAAAGATGGTTTGGGGTGGTTATTTCATCAATTCACACTAATCTGGAGCAATGTTTTCCGATTTATAGTCATTATAGAGCCATTACCACATAGGTCACCATTTCTGACGGCCGTCAGAATGTGTGACCCACAGAAAAAAAACGATTTAATATGTTTTCCCATTACTGCTTCCCAAAGCTAATAAAACTTCGAAAGATGATTTGGGGTAATTATTTCATCAACTCAAACTAATCTGGAGCAATGTTTTCCGATTTGGAGTAATTATAGAGCCATTACCACATAGGTCACCATTTCTGACGGCCGTCAGAATGTGTGACCCACAGGAAAAAAAACGATTCAATATGTTTTCCCACCTTTACTGCTTCCCAAAGCTAATACAACTTCGAAAGATGATTTGGGGTAATTATTTCATCAACTCAAACAAATCTGGAGCAATCTTTTCCGATTTGGAGTAATTATAGAGCCATTACCACATAGGTCACCATTTCTGACGGCCGTCAGAATGTGTGACCCACAGGAAAAAAACGATTTTGTAAGAATATATTTTCCCACCGTTACTGCTTCCCAAAGCTAATAAAACTTCGAAAGATGGTTTGGGGTAGTTAATTCATCAATTCATACTACTCTTGAACGTTTTTTTCCCATTTAGAGTCATCATAGAGCCATTACCACGTAGGTCACCATTTCTGACGGCCGTCAGAATGTGTGACCCACAGAAAAAAAACGATTTTGTAAGAATATATTTTCCCACCGTTACTGCTTCCCAAAGCTAATAAAACTTCGAAAGATGGTTTGGGGTGGTTATTTCATCAATTCACACTAATCTGGAGCAATGTTTTCCGATTTATAGTCATTATAGAGCCATTACCACCTAGGTCACCATTTCTGACGGCCGTCGGAATGTGTGACCCACAGAAAAAAACCGATTTTGTAAGAATATATGTTCCCACCGTTACTGCTTCCCAAAGCTAATAAAACTTCGAAAGATGGTTTGGGGTGGTTATTTCATCAATTCACACTAATCTGGAGCAATGTTTTCCGATTTATAGTCATTATAGAGCCATTACCACATAGGTCACCATTTCTGACGGCCGTCAGAATGTGTGACCTACAGAAAAAAAACGATTTAATATGTTTTCCCACCTTTACTGCTTCCCAAAGCTAATAAAACTTCGAAAGATGATTTGGGGTAATTATTTCATCAACTCAAACTAATCTGGAGCAATGTTTTCCGATTTGGAGTAATTATAGAGCCATTACCACATAGGTCACCATTTCTGACGGCCGTCAGAATGTGTGACCCACAGGAAAAAAAACGATTCAATATGTTTTCCCACCTTTCCTGCTTCCCAAAGCTAATACAACTTCGAAAGATGATTTGGGGTAATTATTTCATCAACTCAAACTAATCTGGAGCAATGTTTTCCGATTTGGAGTAATTATAGAGCCATTACCACATAGGTCACCATTTCTGACGGCCGTCAGAATGTGTGACCCACAGAAAAAAAACGATTTTGTAAGAATATATTTTCCCACCGTTACTGCTTCCCAAAGCTAATAAAACTTCGAAAGATGGTTGTGGGTAGTTATTTCATCAATTCACACTATTCTTGAACGTTTTTTTCCCATTTAGAGTCATCATAGAGCCATTACCACATAGGTCACCATTTCTGACGGCCGTCAGAATGTGTGACCCACAGAAAAAAACGATTTAATATGTTTTCCCACCTTTACTGCTTCCCAAAGCTAATAAAACTTCGAAAGAAGATTTGGGGTAATTATTTCATCAATTCAAACTAATCTGGAGCAATGTTTTCCTATTTAGAGTAATTATAGAGCCATTACCACATAGGTCACCATTTCTGACGGCCGTCAGAATGTGTGACCCACAGAAAAAAAAACGATTTTGTAAGAATGTATGTTCCCACCGTTACTGCTTCCCAAAGCTAATAAAACTTCGAAAGATGGTTTGGGGTAGTTATTTCATCAATTCATACTACTCTTGAACGTTTTTTTCCCATTTATAGTCATTATAGAGCCATTACCACATAGGTCACCATTTTTGACGGCTGTCAGAATGTGTGACCCACAGAAAAAAAACATTTTTATATGTTTTCCCACCTTTACTGCTTCCCAAAGCTAATAAAACTTCGAAAGATGATTTGGGGTAATTATTTCATCAACTCAAACTAATCTGGAGCAATGTTTTCCGATTTGGAGTAATTATAGAGCCATTACCACATAGGTCACCATTTCTGACGGCTGTCAGAATGTGTGACCCACAGAAAAAAAACGATTTTGTAAGAATATATTTTCCCACCGTTACTGCTTCCCAAAGCTAATAAAACTTCGAAAGATGGTTTGGGGTAGTTATTTCATCAATTCACACTAATCTGGAGCAATGTTTTCCTATTTAGAGTAATTATAGAGCCATTACCACATAGGTCACCATTTCTGACGGCCGTCAGAATGTGTGACCCACAGAAAAAAAAACGATTTTGTAAGAACATATGTTCCCACCGTTACTGCTTCCCAAAGCTAATGAAACTTCGAAAGATGGTTTGGGGTAGTTATTTCATCAATTCATACTACTCTGGAACGTTTTTTTCCCATTTATAGTCATTATAGAGCCATTACCACATAGGTCACCATTTCTGACGGCCGTCAGAATGTGTGACCCACAGAAAAAAAACGATTTTATATGTTTTCCCACCTTTACTGCTTCCCAAAGCTAATAAAACTTCGAAAGATGATTTGGGGTAATTATTTCATCAACTCAAACTAATCTGGAGCAATGTTTTCCGATTTGGAGTAATTATAGAGCCATTACCACATAGGTCACCATTTCTGACGGCTGTCAGAATGTGTGACCCACAGAAAAAAAACGATTTTGTAAGAATATATTTTCCCACCGTTACTGCTTCCCAAAGCTAATAAAACTTCGAAAGATGGTTTGGGGTAGTTATTTCATCAATTCACACTAATCTGGAGCAATGTTTTCCTATTTAGAGTAATTATAGAGCCATTACCACATAGGTCACCATTTCTGACAGCCGTCAGAATGTGTGACCCACATAAAAAAAACGATCTTGTAAGATTATATGTTCCCACCGTTACTGCTTCCCAAAGCTACTAAAACTTTGAAAGATGGTTGTGGGTAGTTATTTCATCAATTCATACTTTTCTTGAACGTTTTTTTTCCCCATTTAGAGTCATCATAGAGCCATTACCACATAGGTCACCATTTCTGACGGCCGTCAGAATGTGTGACCCACAGAAAAAAAACGATTTTATATGTTTTCCCACCTTTACTGCTTCCCAAAGCTAATAAAACTTCGAAAGATGGTTTGGGGTAGTTATTTCATCAATTTACACTAATCTGGAGCAATGTTTTCCCATTTAGAGTCATCATAGAGCCATTACCACATAGGTCACCATTTCTGACGGCCGTCAGAATGTGTGACCCACAGAAAAAAAAAAAACGATTTGTAAGAATGTATGTTCCCACCGTTACTGCTTGCCAAAGCTAATAAAACTTCGAAAGATGATTTGGGGTAATTATATCATCAACTCAAACTAATCTGGAGCAATGTTTTCCGATTTGGAGTAATTATAGAGCCATTACCACATAGGTCACCATTTCTGACGGCAGTCAGAATGTGTGACCCACATAAAAAAAACGATTTTGTAAGAATATATGTTCCCACCGTTACTGCTTCCCAAAGCTAATAAAACTTCGAAAGATGGTTTGGGGTAGTTATTTCATCAATTCATACTACTCTTGAACGTTTTTTTCCCATTTAGAGTCATCATAGAGCCATTACCACATAGGTCACCATTTCTGACGGCCGTCAGAATGTGTGACCCACAGGAAAAAAAACGATTTTGTAAGAATATATGTTCCCACCGTTACTGCTTCCCAAAGCTAATAAAACTTCGAAAGATGGTTGTGGGTAGTTATTTCATCAATTCACACTATTCTTGAACGTTTTTTTCCCATTTAGAGTCATCATAGAGCCATTACCACATAGGTCACCATTTCTGACGGCCGTCAGAATGTGTGACCCACAGAAAAAAAACGATTTAATATGTTTTCCCACCTTTACTGCTTCCCAAAGCTAATAAAACTTCGAAAGAAGATTTGGGGTAATTATTTCATCAATTCAAACTAATCTGGAGCAATGTTTTCCTATTTAGAGTAATTATAGAGCCATTACCACATAGGTCACCATTTCTGACGGCCGTCAGAATGTGTGACCCACAGAAAAAAAAACGATTTTGTAAGAATGTATGTTCCCACCGTTACTGCTTCCCAAAGCTAATAAAACTTCGAAAGATGGTTTGGGGTAGTTATTTCATCAATTCATACTACTCTTGAACGTTTTTTTCCCATTTATAGTCATTATAGAGCCATTACCACATAGGTCACCATTTTTGACGGCTGTCAGAATGTGTGACCCACAGAAAAAAAACATTTTTATATGTTTTCCCACCTTTACTGCTTCCCAAAGCTAATAAAACTTCGAAAGATGATTTGGGGTAATTATTTCATCAACTCAAACTAATCTGGAGCAATGTTTTCCGATTTGGAGTAATTATAGAGCCATTACCACATAGGTCACCATTTCTGACGGCTGTCAGAATGTGTGACCCACAGAAAAAAAACGATTTTGTAAGAATATATTTTCCCACCGTTACTGCTTCCCAAAGCTAATAAAACTTCGAAAGATGGTTTGGGGTAGTTATTTCATCAATTCACACTAATCTGGAGCAATGTTTTCCTATTTAGAGTAATTATAGAGCCATTACCACATAGGTCACCATTTCTGACGGCCGTCAGAATGTGTGACCCACAGAAAAAAAAACGATTTTGTAAGAATATATGTTCCCACCGTTACTGCTTCCCAAAGCTAATAAAACTTCGAAAGATGGTTTGGGGTAGTTATTTCATCAATTCATACTACTCTGGAACGTTTTTTTCCCATTTATAGTCATTATAGAGCCATTACCACATAGGTCACCATTTCTGACGGCCGTCAGAATGTGTGACCCACAGAAAAAAAACGATTTTATATGTTTTCCCACCTTTACTGCTTCCCAAAGCTAATAAAACTTCGAAAGATGATTTGGGGTAATTATTTCATCAACTCAAACTAATCTGGAGCAATGTTTTCCGATTTGGAGTAATTATAGAGCCATTACCACATAGGTCACCATTTCTGACGGCTGTCAGAATGTGTGACCCACAGAAAAAAAACGATCTTGTAAGATTATATGTTCCCACCGTTACTGCTTCCCAAAGCTACTAAAACTTTGAAAGATGGTTGTGGGTAGTTATTTCATCAATTCATACTTTTCTTGAACGTTTTTTTTCCCCATTTAGAGTCATCATAGAGCCATTACCACATAGGTCACCATTTCTGACGGCCGTCAGAATGTGTGACCCACAGAAAAAAAACGATTTTATATGTTTTCCCACCTTTACTGCTTCCCAAAGCTAATAAAACTTCGAAAGATGGTTTGGGGTAGTTATTTCATCAATTTACACTAATCTGGAGCAATGTTTTCCCATTTAGAGTCATCATAGAGCCATTTCCACATAGGTCACCATTTCTGACGGCCGTCAGAATGTGTGACCCACAGAAAAAAAAAAACGATTTGTAAGAATGTATGTTCCCACCGTTACTGCTTGCCAAAGCTAATAAAACTTCGAAAGATGATTTGGGGTAATTATATCATCAACTCAAACTAATCTGGAGCAATGTTTTCCGATTTGGAGTAATTATAGAGCCATTACCACATAGGTCACCATTTCTGACGGCCGTCAGAATGTGTGACCCACAGGAAAAAAAACGATTTTATATGTTTTCCCACCTTTACTGCTTCCCAAAGCTAATACAACTTCGAAAGATGATTTGGGGTAATTATTTCATCAACTCAAACTAATCTGGAGCAATGTTTTCCGATTTGGAGTAATTATAGAGCCATTACCACATAGGTCACCATTTCTGACAGCCGTCAGAATGTGTGACCCACATAAAAAAAACGATCTTGTAAGATTATATGTTCCCACTGTTACTGCTTCCCAAAGCTAATAAAACTTCGAAAGATGGTTGTGGGTAGTTATTTCATCAATTCATACTTTTCTTGAACGTTTTTTTTCCCCATTTAGAGTCATCATAGAGCCATTACCACATAGGTCACCATTTCTGACGGCCGTCAGAATGTGTGACCCACAGAAAAAAAACGATTTTATATGTTTTCCCACCTTTACTGCTTCCCAAAGCTAATAAAACTTCGAAAGATGGTTTGGGGTAGTTATTTCATCAATTTACACTAATCTGGAGCAATGTTTTCCCATTTAGAGTCATCATAGAGCCATTACCACATAGGTCACCATTTCTGACGGCCGTCAGAATGTGTGACCCACAGAAAAAAAAAAACGATTTGTAAGAATGTATGTTCCCACCGTTACTGCTTGCCAAAGCTAATAAAACTTCGAAAGATGATTTGGGGTAATTATATCATCAACTCAAACTAATCTGGAGCAATGTTTTCCGATTTGGAGTAATTATAGAGCCATTACCACATAGGTCACCATTTCTGACGGCCGTCAGAATGTGTGACCCACAGAAAAAAAACGATTTTGTAAGAATATATTTTCCCACCGTTACTGCTTCCCAAAGCTAATAAAACTTCGAAAGATGGTTTGGGGTAGTTATTTCATCAATTCACAGTAATCTGGAGCAATGTTTTCCCATTTAGAGTCATCATAGAGCCATTACCACATAGGTCACCATTTCTGACAGCCGTCAGAATGTGTGACCCACATAAAAAAAACGATCTTGTAAGAATATATGTTCCCACCGTTACTGCTTCCCAAAGCTAATAAAACTTCGAAAGATGGTTGTGGGTAGTTATTTCATCAATTCACACTATTCTTGAACGTTTTTTTCCCATTTAGAGTCATCATAGAGCCATTACCACATAGGTCACCATTTCTGACGGCCGTCAGAATGTGTGACCCACAGAAAAAAAACGATTTAATATGTTTTCCCACCTTTACTGCTTCCCAAAGCTAATAAAACTTCGAAAGAAGATTTGGGGTAATTATTTCATCAATTCAAACTAATCTGGAGCAATGTTTTCCTATTTAGAGTAATTATAGAGCCATTACCACATAGGTCACCATTTCTGACGGCCGTCAGAATGTGTGACCCACAGAAAAAAAAACGATTTTGTAAGAATATATGTTCCCACCGTTACTGCTTCCCAAAGCTAATAAAACTTCGAAAGATGGTTTGGGGTAGTTATTTCATCAATTCATACTACTCTTGAACGTTTTTTTCCCATTTATAGTCATTATAGAGCCATTACCACATAGGTCACCATTTTTGACGGCTGTCAGAATGTGTGACCCACAGAAAAAAAACATTTTTATATGTTTTCCCACCTTTACTGCTTCCCAAAGCTAATAAAACTTCGAAAGATGATTTGGGGTAATTATTTCATCAACTCAAACTAATCTGGAGCAATGTTTTCCGATTTGGAGTAATTATAGAGCCATTACCACATAGGTCACCATTTCTGACGGCCGTCAGAATGTGTGACCCACAGAAAAAAAAACGATTTTGTAAGAATGTATGTTCCCACCGTTACTGCTTCCCAAAGCTAATAAAACTTCGAAAGATGGTTTGGGGTAGTTATTTCATCAATTCATACTACTCTGGAACGTTTTTTTCCCATTTATAGTCATTATAGAGCCATTACCACATAGGTCACCATTTCTGACGGCCGTCAGAATGTGTGACCCACAGAAAAAAAACATTTTTATATGTTTTCCCACCTTTACTGCTTCCCAAAGCTAATAAAACTTCGAAAGATGATTTGGGGTAATTATTTCATCAACTCAAACTAATCTGGAGCAATGTTTTCCGATTTGGAGTAATTATAGAGCCATTACCACATAGGTCACCATTTCTGACGGCTGTCAGAATGTGTGACCCACAGAAAAAAAACGATTTTGTAAGAATATATTTTCCCACCGTTACTGCTTCCCAAAGCTAATAAAACTTCGAAAGATGGTTTGGGGTAGTTATTTCATCAATTCACACTAATCTGGAGCAATGTTTTCCTATTTAGAGTAATTATAGAGCCATTACCACATAGGTCACCATTTCTGACGGCCGTCAGAATGTGTGACCCACAGAAAAAAAAACGATCTTGTAAGAATATATGTTCCCACCGTTACTGCTTCCCAAAGCTAATAAAACTTCGAAAGATGGTTTGGGGTAGTTATTTCATCAATTCATACTACTCTGGAACGTTTTTTTCCCATTTATAGTCATTATAGAGCCATTACCACATAGGTCACCATTTCTGACGGCCGTCAGAATGTGTGACCCACAGAAAAAAAACGATTTTATATGTTTTCCCACCTTTACTGCTTCCCAAAGCTAATAAAACTTCGAAAGATGATTTGGGGTAATTATTTCATCAACTCAAACTAATCTGGAGCAATGTTTTCCGATTTGGAGTAATTATAGAGCCATTACCACATAGGTCACCATTTCTGACGGCTGTCAGAATGTGTGACCCACAGAAAAAAAACGATCTTGTAAGATTATATGTTCCCACCGTTACTGCTTCCCAAAGCTACTAAAACTTTGAAAGATGGTTGTGGGTAGTTATTTCATCAATTCATACTTTTCTTGAACGTTTTTTTTCACCATTTAGAGTCATCATAGAGCCATTACCACATAGGTCACCATTTCTGACGGCCGTCAGAATGTGTGACCCACAGAAAAAAAACGATTTTATATGTTTTCCCACCTTTACTGCTTCCCAAAGCTAATAAAACTTCGAAAGATGGTTTGGGGTAGTTATTTCATCAATTTACACTAATCTGGAGCAATGTTTTCCCATTTAGAGTCATCATAGAGCCATTTCCACATAGGTCACCATTTCTGACGGCCGTCAGAATGTGTGACCCACAGAAAAAAAAAAACGATTTGTAAGAATGTATGTTCCCACCGTTACTGCTTGCCAAAGCTAATAAAACTTCGAAAGATGATTTGGGGTAATTATATCATCAACTCAAACTAATCTGGAGCAATGTTTTCCGATTTGGAGTAATTATAGAGCCATTACCACATAGGTCACCATTTCTGACGGCCGTCAGAATGTGTGACCCACAGGAAAAAAAAAACGATTTTATATGTTTTCCCACCTTTACTGCTTCCCAAAGCTAATACAACTTCGAAAGATGATTTGGGGTAATTATTTCATCAACTCAAACTAATCTGGAGCAATGTTTTCCGATTTGGAGTAATTATAGAGCCATTACCACATAGGTCACCATTTCTGACAGCCGTCAGAATGTGTGACCCACATAAAAAAAACGATCTTGTTAGATTATATGTTCCCACTGTTACTGCTTCCCAAAGCTAATAAAACTTCGAAAGATGGTTGTGGGTAGTTATTTCATCAATTCATACTTTTCTTGAACGTTTTTTTTCCCCATTTAGAGTCATCATAGAGCCATTACCACATAGGTCACCATTTCTGACGGCCGTCAGAATGTGTGACCCACAGAAAAAAAAACGATCTTGTAAGAATATATGTTCCCACCGTTACTGCTTCCCAAAGCTAATAAAACTTCGAAAGATGGTTTGGGGTAGTTATTTCATCAATTCATACTACTCTGGAACGTTTTTTTCCCATTTATAGTCATTATAGAGCCATTACCACATAGGTCACCATTTCTGACGGCCGTCAGAATGTGTGACCCACAGAAAAAAAACGATTTTATATGTTTTCCCACCTTTACTGCTTCCCAAAGCTAATAAAACTTCGAAAGATGATTTGGGGTAATTATTTCATCAACTCAAACTAATCTGGAGCAATGTTTTCCGATTTGGAGTAATTATAGAGCCATTACCACATAGGTCACCATTTCTGACGGCTGTCAGAATGTGTGACCCACAGAAAAAAAACGATCTTGTAAGATTATATGTTCCCACCGTTACTGCTTCCCAAAGCTACTAAAACTTTGAAAGATGGTTGTGGGTAGTTATTTCATCAATTCATACTTTTCTTGAACGTTTTTTTTCCCCATTTAGAGTCATCATAGAGCCATTACCACATAGGTCACCATTTCTGACGGCCGTCAGAATGTGTGACCCACAGAAAAAAAACGATTTTATATGTTTTCCCACCTTTACTGCTTCCCAAAGCTAATAAAACTTCGAAAGATGGTTTGGGGTAGTTATTTCATCAATTTACACTAATCTGGAGCAATGTTTTCCCATTTAGAGTCATCATAGAGCCATTTCCACATAGGTCACCATTTCTGACGGCCGTCAGAATGTGTGACCCACAGAAAAAAAAAAAACGATTTGTAAGAATGTATGTTCCCACCGTTACTGCTTGCCAAAGCTAATAAAACTTCGAAAGATGATTTGGGGTAATTATATCATCAACTCAAACTAATCTGGAGCAATGTTTTCCGATTTGGAGTAATTATAGAGCCATTACCACATAGGTCACCATTTCTGACGGCCGTCAGAATGTGTGACCCACAGGAAAAAAAACGATTTTATATGTTTTCCCACCTTTACTGCTTCCCAAAGCTAATACAACTTCGAAAGATGATTTGGGGTAATTATTTCATCAACTCAAACTAATCTGGAGCAATGTTTTCCGATTTGGAGTAATTATAGAGCCATTACCACATAGGTCACCATTTCTGACAGCCGTCAGAATGTGTGACCCACATAAAAAAAACGATCTTGTAAGATTATATGTTCCCACTGTTACTGCTTCCCAAAGCTAATAAAACTTCGAAAGATGGTTGTGGGTAGTTATTTCATCAATTCATACTTTTCTTGAACGTTTTTTTTCCCCATTTAGAGTCATCATAGAGCCATTACCACATAGGTCACCATTTCTGACGGCCGTCAGAATGTGTGACCCACAGAAAAAAAACGATTTTATATGTTTTCCCACCTTTACTGCTTCCCAAAGCTAATAAAACTTCGAAAGATGGTTTGGGGTAGTTATTTCATCAATTTACACTAATCTGGAGCAATGTTTTCCCATTTAGAGTCATCATAGAGCCATTACCACATAG
The DNA here is from genome assembly GCF_054491055.1 of Hypomesus nipponensis. Lineage (NCBI taxonomy): Eukaryota > Metazoa > Chordata > Actinopteri > Osmeriformes > Osmeridae > Hypomesus > Hypomesus nipponensis. The sequence continues at coordinate 6,298,698 of NC_140383.1, read as the reverse complement.
GTCACCATTTCTGACGGCCGTCAGAATGTGTGACCCACAGAAAAAAAAAAACGATTTGTAAGAATGTATGTTCCCACCGTTACTGCTTGCCAAAGCTAATAAAACTTCGAAAGATGATTTGGGGTAATTATATCATCAACTCAAACTAATCTGGAGCAATGTTTTCCGATTTGGAGTAATTATAGAGCCATTACCACATAGGTCACCATTTCTGACGGCCGTCAGAATGTGTGACCCACAGAAAAAAAACGATTTTGTAAGAATATATTTTCCCACCGTTACTGCTTCCCAAAGCTAATAAAACTTCGAAAGATGGTTTGGGGTAGTTATTTCATCAATTCACAGTAATCTGGAGCAATGTTTTCCCATTTAGAGTCATCATAGAGCCATTACCACATAGGTCACCATTTCTGACAGCCGTCAGAATGTGTGACCCACATAAAAAAAACGATCTTGTAAGATTATATGTTCCCACCGTTACTGATTCCCAAAGCTACTAAAACTTTGAAAGATGGTTGTGGGTAGTTATTTCATCAATTCATACTTTTCTTGAACGTTTTTTTTCCCCATTTAGAGTCATCATAGAGCCATTACCACATAGGTCACCATTTCTGACGGCCGTCAGAATGTGTGACCCACAGAAAAAAAACGATTTTATATGTTTTCCCACCTTTACTGCTTCCCAAAGCTAATAAAACTTCGATAGATGGTTTGGGGTAGTTATTTCATCAATTTACACTAATCTGGAGCAATGTTTTCCCATTTAGAGTCATCATAGAGCCATTACCACATAGGTCACCATTTCTGACGGCCGTCAGAATGTGTGACCCACAGAAAAAAAAAACGATTTGTAAGAATGTATGTTCCCACCGTTACTGCTTGCCAAAGCTAATAAAACTTCGAAAGATGATTTGGGGTAATTATATCATCAACTCAAACTAATCTGGAGCAATGTTTTCCGATTTGGAGTAATTATAGAGCCATTACCACATAGGTCACCATTTCTGACGGCCGTCAGAATGTGTGACCCACAGGAAAAAAAACGATTTTATATGTTTTCCCACCTTTACTGCTTCCCAAAGCTAATACAACTTCGAAAGATGATTTGGGGTAATTATTTCATCAACTCAAACTAATCTGGAGCAATGTTTTCCGATTTGGAGTAATTATAGAGCCATTACCACATAGGTCACCATTTCTGACGGCCGTCAGAATGTGTGACCCACAGAAAAAAAACGATTTTGTAAGAATATATTTTCCCACCGTTACTGCTTCCCAAAGCTAATAAAACTTCGAAAGATGGTTTGGGGTAATTATTTCATCAACTCAAACTAATCTGGAGCAATGTTTTCCGATTTGGAGTAATTATAGAGCCATTACCACATAGGTCACCATTTCTGACGGCAGTCAGAATGTGTGACCCACATAAAAAAAACGATTTTGTAAGAATATATGTTCCCACCGTTACTGCTTCCCAAAGCTAATAAAACTTCGAAAGATGGTTTGGGGTAGTTATTTCATCAATTCATACTACTCTTGAACGTTTTTTTCCCATTTAGAGTCATCATAGAGCCATTACCACATAGGTCACCATTTCTGACGGCCGTCAGAATGTGTGACCCACAGGAAAAAAAACGATTTTGTAAGAATATATGTTCCCACCGTTACTGCTTCCCAAAGCTAATAAAACTTCGAAAGATGGTTGTGTGTAGTTATTTCATAAATTCACACTATTCTTGAACGTTTTTTTCCCATTTAGAGTCATCATAGAGCCATTACCACATAGGTCACCATTTCTGACGGCCGTCAGAATGTGTGACCCACAGAAAAAAAACGATTTAATATGTTTTCCCACCTTTACTGCTTCCCAAAGCTAATAAAACTTCGAAAGAAGATTTGGGGTAATTATTTCATCAATTCAAACTAATCTGGAGCAATGTTTTCCTATTTAGAGTAATTATAGAGCCATTACCACATAGGTCACCATTTCTGACGGCCGTCAGAATGTGTGACCCACAGAAGAAAAAAAAACGATTTTGTAAGAATATATGTTCCCACCGTTACTGCTTCCCAAAGCTAATAAAACTTCGAAAGATGGTTTGGGGTAGTTATTTCATCAATTCATACTACTCTTGAACGTTTTTTTCCCATTTATAGTCATTATAGAGCCATTACCACATAGGTCACCATTTTTGACGGCTGTCAGAATGTGTGACCCACAGAAAAAAAACATTTTTATATGTTTTCCCTCCTTTACTGCTTCCCAAATCTAATAAAACTTCGAAAGATGATTTGGGGTAATTATTTCATCAACTCAAACTAATCTGGAGCAATGTTTTCCGATTTGGAGTAATTATAGAGCCATTACCACATAGGTCACCATTTCTAACGGCCGTCAGAATGTGTGACCCACAGAAAAAAAAACGATTTTGTAAGAATGTATGTTCCCACCGTTACTGCTTCCCAAAGCTAATAAAACTTCGAAAGATGGTTTGGGGTAGTTATTTCATCAATTCATACTACTCTTGAACGTTTTTTTCCCATTTATAGTCATTATAGAGCCATTACCACATAGGTCACCATTTTTGACGGCTGTCAGAATGTGTGACCCACAGAAAAAAAACATTTTTATATGTTTTCCCACCTTTACTGCTTCCCAAAGCTAATAAAACTTCGAAAGATGATTTGGGGTAATTATTTCATCAACTCAAACTAATCTGGAGCAATGTTTTCCGATTTGGAGTAATTATAGAGCCATTACCACATAGGTCACCATTTCTGACGGCTGTCAGAATGTGTGACCCACAGAAAAAAAACGATTTTGTAAGAATATATTTTCCCACCGTTACTGCTTCCCAAAGCTAATAAAACTTCGAAAGATGGTTTGGGGTAGTTATTTCATCAATTCACACTAATCTGGAGCAATGTTTTCCTATTTAGAGTAATTATAGAGCCATTACCACATAGGTCACCATTTCTGACGGCCGTCAGAATGTGTGACCCACAGAAAAAAAAACGATTTTGTAAGAACATATGTTCCCACCGTTACTGCTTCCCAAAGCTAATGAAACTTCGAAAGATGGTTTGGGGTAGTTATTTCATCAATTCATACTACTCTGGAACGTTTTTTTCCCATTTATAGTCATTATAGAGCCATTACCACATAGGTCACCATTTCTGACGGCCGTCAGAATGTGTGACCCACAGAAAAAAAACGATTTTATATGTTTTCCCACCTTTACTGCTTCCCAAAGCTAATAAAACTTCGAAAGATGATTTGGGGTAATTATTTCATCAACTCAAACTAATCTGGAGCAATGTTTTCCGATTTGGAGTAATTATAGAGCCATTACCACATAGGTCACCATTTCTGACGGCTGTCAGAATGTGTGACCCACAGAAAAAAAACGATTTTGTAAGAATATATTTTCCCACCGTTACTGCTTCCCAAAGCTAATAAAACTTCGAAAGATGGTTTGGGGTAGTTATTTCATCAATTCACACTAATCTGGAGCAATGTTTTCCTATTTAGAGTAATTATAGAGCCATTACCACATAGGTCACCATTTCTGACAGCCGTCAGAATGTGTGACCCACATAAAAAAAACGATCTTGTAAGATTATATGTTCCCACCGTTACTGCTTCCCAAAGCTACTAAAACTTTGAAAGATGGTTGTGGGTAGTTATTTCATCAATTCATACTTTTCTTGAACGTTTTTTTTCCCCATTTAGAGTCATCATAGAGCCATTACCACATAGGTCACCATTTCTGACGGCCGTCAGAATGTGTGACCCACAGAAAAAAAACGATTTTATATGTTTTCCCACCTTTACTGCTTCCCAAAGCTAATAAAACTTCGAAAGATGGTTTGGGGTAGTTATTTCATCAATTTACACTAATCTGGAGCAATGTTTTCCCATTTAGAGTCATCATAGAGCCATTACCACATAGGTCACCATTTCTGACGGCCGTCAGAATGTGTGACCCACAGAAAAAAAAAAAACGATTTGTAAGAATGTATGTTCCCACCGTTACTGCTTGCCAAAGCTAATAAAACTTCGAAAGATGATTTGGGGTAATTATATCATCAACTCAAACTAATCTGGAGCAATGTTTTCCGATTTGGAGTAATTATAGAGCCATTACCACATAGGTCACCATTTCTGACGGCCGTCAGAATGTGTGACCCACAGGAAAAAAAACGATTTTATATGTTTTCCCACCTTTACTGCTTCCCAAAGCTAATACAACTTCGAAAGATGATTTGGGGTAATTATTTCATCAACTCAAACTAATCTGGAGCAATGTTTTCCGATTTGGAGTAATTATAGAGCCACTACCACATAGGTCACCATTTCTGACGGCCGTCAGAATGTGTGACCCACAGAAAAAAAACGATTTTGTAAGAATATATTTTCCCACCGTTACTGCTTCCCAAAGCTAATAAAACTTCGAAAGATGGTTTGGGGTAATTATTTCATCAACTCAAACTAATCTGGAGCAATGTTTTCCGATTTGGAGTAATTATAGAGCCATTACCACATAGGTCACCATTTCTGACGGCAGTCAGAATGTGTGACCCACATAAAAAAAACGATTTTGTAAGAATATATGTTCCCACCGTTACTGCTTCCCAAAGCTAATAAAACTTCGAAAGATGGTTTGGGGTAGTTATTTCATCAATTCATACTACTCTTGAACGTTTTTTTCCCATTTAGAGTCATCATAGAGCCATTACCACATAGGTCACCATTTCTGACGGCCGTCAGAATGTGTGACCCACAGGAAAAAAAACGATTTTGTAAGAATATATGTTCCCACCGTTACTGCTTCCCAAAGCTAATAAAACTTCGAAAGATGGTTGTGGGTAGTTATTTCATCAATTCACACTATTCTTGAACGTTTTTTTCCCATTTAGAGTCATCATAGAGCCATTACCACATAGGTCACCATTTCTGACGGCCGTCAGAATGTGTGACCCACAGAAAAAAAACGATTTAATGTGTTTTCCCACCTTTACTGCTTCCCAAAGCTAATAAAACTTCGAAAGAAGATTTGGGGTAATTATTTCATCAATTCAAACTAATCTGGAGCAATGTTTTCCTATTTAGAGTAATTATAGAGCCATTACCACATAGGTCACCATTTCTGACGGCCGTCAGAATGTGTGACCCACAGAAAAAAAAACGATTTTGTAAGAATGTATGTTCCCACCGTTACTGCTTCCCAAAGCTAATAAAACTTCGAAAGATGGTTTGGGGTAGTTATTTCATCAATTCATACTACTCTTGAACGTTTTTTTCCCATTTATAGTCATTATAGAGCCATTACCACATAGGTCACCATTTTTGACGGCTGTCAGAATGTGTGACCCACAGAAAAAAAACATTTTTATATGTTTTCCCACCTTTACTGCTTCCCAAAGCTAATAAAACTTCGAAAGATGATTTGGGGTAATTATTTCATCAACTCAAACTAATCTGGAGCAATGTTTTCCTATTTAGAGTAATTATAGAGCCATTACCACATAGGTCACCATTTCTGACGGCCGTCAGAATGTGTGACCCACAGAAAAAAAAACGATTTTGTAAGAATATATGTTCCCACCGTTACTGCTTCCCAAAGCTAATAAAACTTCGAAAGATGGTTTGGGGTAGTTATTTCATCAATTCATACTACTCTGGAACGTTTTTTTCCCATTTATAGTCATTATAGAGCCATTACCACATAGGTCACCATTTCTGACGGCCGTCAGAATGTGTGACCCACAGAAAAAAAACGATTTTATATGTTTTCCCACCTTTACTGCTTCCCAAAGCTAATAAAACTTCGAAAGATGATTTGGGGTAATTATTTCATCAACTCAAACTAATCTGGAGCAATGTTTTCCGATTTGGAGTAATTATAGAGCCATTACCACATAGGTCACCATTTCTGACGGCTGTCAGAATGTGTGACCCACAGAAAAAAAACGATCTTGTAAGATTATATGTTCCCACCGTTACTGCTTCCCAAAGCTACTAAAACTTTGAAAGATGGTTGTGGGTAGTTATTTCATCAATTCATACTTTTCTTGAACGTTTTTTTTCCCCATTTAGAGTCATCATAGAGCCATTACCACATAGGTCACCATTTCTGACGGCCGTCAGAATGTGTGACCCACAGAAAAAAAACGATTTTATATGTTTTCCCACCTTTACTGCTTCCCAAAGCTAATAAAACTTCGAAAGATGGTTTGGGGTAGTTATTTCATCAATTTACACTAATCTGGAGCAATGTTTTCCCATTTAGAGTCATCATAGAGCCATTTCCACATAGGTCACCATTTCTGACGGCCGTCAGAATGTGTGACCCACAGAAAAAAAAAAAACGATTTGTAAGAATGTATGTTCCCACCGTTACTGCTTGCCAAAGCTAATAAAACTTCGAAAGATGATTTGGGGTAATTATATCATCAACTCAAACTAATCTGGAGCAATGTTTTCCGATTTGGAGTAATTATAGAGCCATTACCACATAGGTCACCATTTCTGACGGCCGTCAGAATGTGTGACCCACAGGAAAAAAAACGATTTTATATGTTTTCCCACCTTTACTGCTTCCCAAAGCTAATACAACTTCGAAAGATGATTTGGGGTAATTATTTCATCAACTCAAACTAATCTGGAGCAATGTTTTCCGATTTGGAGTAATTATAGAGCCATTACCACATAGGTCACCATTTCTGACAGCCGTCAGAATGTGTGACCCACATAAAAAAAACGATCTTGTAAGATTATATGTTCCCACTGTTACTGCTTCCCAAAGCTAATAAAACTTCGAAAGATGGTTGTGGGTAGTTATTTCATCAATTCATACTTTTCTTGAACGTTTTTTTTCCCCATTTAGAGTCATCATAGAGCCATTACCACATAGGTCACCATTTCTGACGGCCGTCAGAATGTGTGACCCACAGAAAAAAAACGATTTAATAAGTTTTCCCACCTTTACTGCTTCCCAAAGCTAATAAAACTTCGAAAGATGGTTTGGGGTAATTATTTCATCAACTCAAACTAATCTGGAGCAATGTTTTCCGATTTGGAGTAATTATAGAGCCATTACCACATAGGTCACCATTTCTGACGGCAGTCAGAATGTGTGACCCACAGAAAAAAAACGATTTTGTAAGAATATATGTTCCCACCGTTACTGCTTCCCAAAGCTAATAAAACTTCGAAAGATGGTTTGGCGTAGTTATTTCATCAATTCATACTACTCTTGAACGTTTTTTTCCCATTTAGAGTCATCATAGAGCCATTACCACATAGGTCACCATTTCTGACGGCCGTCAGAATGTGTGACCCACAGGAAAAAAAACGATTTTGTAAGAATATATGTTCCCACCGTTACTGCTTCCCAAAGCTAATAAAACTTCGAAAGATGGTTGTGGGTAGTTATTTCATCAATTCACACTATTCTTGAACGTTTTTTTCCCATTTAGAGTCATCATAGAGCCATTACCACATAGGTCACCATTTCTGACGGCCGTCAGAATGTGTGACCCACAGAAAAAAAACGATTTAATGTGTTTTCCCACCTTTACTGCTTCCCAAAGCTAATAAAACTTCGAAAGAAGATTTGGGGTAATTATTTCATCAATTCAAACTAATCTGGAGCAATGTTTTCCTATTTAGAGTAATTATAGAGCCATTACCACATAGGTCACCATTTCTGACGGCCGTCAGAATGTGTGACCCACAGAAAAAAAAACGATTTTGTAAGAATGTATGTTCCCACCGTTACTGCTTCCCAAAGCTAATAAAACTTCGAAAGATGGTTTGGGGTAGTTATTTCATCAATTCATACTACTCTTGAACGTTTTTTTCCCATTTATAGTCATTATAGAGCCATTACCACATAGGTCACCATTTTTGACGGCTGTCAGAATGTGTGACCCACAGAAAAAAAACATTTTTATATGTTTTCCCACCTTTACTGCTTCCCAAAGCTAATAAAACTTCGAAAGATGATTTGGGGTAATTATTTCATCAACTCAAACTAATCTGGAGCAATGTTTTCCGATTTGGAGTAATTATAGAGCCATTACCACATAGGTCACCATTTCTGACGGCTGTCAGAATGTGTGACCCACAGAAAAAAAACGATTTTGTAAGAATATATTTTCCCACCGTTACTGCTTCCCAAAGCTAATAAAACTTCGAAAGATGGTTTGGGGTAGTTATTTCATCAATTCACACTAATCTGGAGCAATGTTTTCCTATTTAGAGTAATTATAGAGCCATTACCACATAGGTCACCATTTCTGACGGCCGTCAGAATGTGTGACCCACAGAAAAAAAAACGATTTTGTAAGAATATATGTTCCCACCGTTACTGCTTCCCAAAGCTAATAAAACTTCGAAAGATGGTTTGGGGTAGTTATTTCATCAATTCATACTACTCTGGAACGTTTTTTTCCCATTTATAGTCATTATAGAGCCATTACCACATAGGTCACCATTTCTGACGGCCGTCAGAATGTGTGACCCACAGAAAAAAAACGATTTTATATGTTTTCCCACCTTTACTGCTTCCCAAAGCTAATAAAACTTCGAAAGATGATTTGGGGTAATTATTTCATCAACTCAAACTAATCTGGAGCAATGTTTTCCGATTTGGAGTAATTATAGAGCCATTACCACATAGGTCACCATTTCTGACGGCTGTCAGAATGTGTGACCCACAGAAAAAAAACGATCTTGTAAGATTATATGTTCCCACCGTTACTGCTTCCCAAAGCTACTAAAACTTTGAAAGATGGTTGTGGGTAGTTATTTCATCAATTCATACTTTTCTTGAACGTTTTTTTTCCCCATTTAGAGTCATCATAGAGCCATTACCACATAGGTCACCATTTCTGACGGCCGTCAGAATGTGTGACCCACAGAAAAAAAACGATTTTATATGTTTTCCCACCTTTACTGCTTCCCAAAGCTAATAAAACTTCGAAAGATGGTTTGGGGTAGTTATTTCATCAATTTACACTAATCTGGAGCAATGTTTTCCCATTTAGAGTCATCATAGAGCCATTTCCACATAGGTCACCATTTCTGACGGCCGTCAGAATGTGTGACCCACAGAAAAAAAAAAACGATTTGTAAGAATGTATGTTCCCACCGTTACTGCTTGCCAAAGCTAATAAAACTTCGAAAGATGATTTGGGGTAATTATATCATCAACTCAAACTAATCTGGAGCAATGTTTTCCGATTTGGAGTAATTATAGAGCCATTACCACATAGGTCACCATTTCTGACGGCCGTCAGAATGTGTGACCCACAGGAAAAAAAACGATTTTATATGTTTTCCCACCTTTACTGCTTCCCAAAGCTAATACAACTTCGAAAGATGATTTGGGGTAATTATTTCATCAACTCAAACTAATCTGGAGCAATGTTTTCCGATTTGGAGTAATTATAGAGCCATTACCACATAGGTCACCATTTCTGACAGCCGTCAGAATGTGTGACCCACATAAAAAAAACGATCTTGTAAGATTATATGTTCCCACTGTTACTGCTTCCCAAAGCTAATAAAACTTCGAAAGATGGTTGTGGGTAGTTATTTCATCAATTCATACTTTTCTTGAACGTTTTTTTTCCCCATTTAGAGTCATCATAGAGCCATTACCACATAGGTCACCATTTCTGACGGCCGTCAGAATGTGTGACCCACAGAAAAAAAACGATTTTATATGTTTTCCCACCTTTACTGCTTCCCAAAGCTAATAAAACTTCGAAAGATGGTTTGGGGTAGTTATTTCATCAATTTACACTAATCTGGAGCAATGTTTTCCCATTTAGAGTCATCATAGAGCCATTACCACATAGGTCACCATTTCTGACGGCCGTCAGAATGTGTGACCCACAGAAAAAAAAAAACGATTTGCAAGAATGTATGTTCCCACGTTACTGCTTGCCAAAGCTAATAAAACTTCGAAAGATGATTTGGGGTAATTATATCATCAACTCAAACTAATCTGGAGCAATGTTTTCCGATTTGGAGTAATTATAGAGCCATTACCACATAGGTCACCATTTCTGACGGCCGTCAGAATGTGTGACCCACAGAAAAAAAACGATTTTGTAAGAATATATTTTCCCACCGTTACTGCTTCCCAAAGCTAATAAAACTTCGAAAGATGGTTTGGGGTAGTTATTTCATCAATTCACAGTAATCTGGAGCAATGTTTTCCCATTTAGAGTCATCATAGAGCCATTACCACATAGGTCACCATTTCTGACAGCCGTCAGAATGTGTGACCCACATAAAAAAAACGATCTTGTAAGATTATATGTTCCCACCGTTACTGATTCCCAAAGCTACTAAAACTTTGAAAGATGGTTGTGGGTAGTTATTTCATCAATTCATACTTTTCTTGAACGTTTTTTTTCCCCATTTAGAGTCATCATAGAGCCATTACCACATAGGTCACCATTTCTGACGGCCGTCAGAATGTGTGACCCACAGAAAAAAAACGATTTAATATGTTTTCCCACCTTTACTGCTTCCCAAAGCTAATACAACTTCGAAAGATGGTTTGGGGTGGTTATTTCATCAATTCACACTAATCTGGAGCAATGTTTTCCGATTTATAGTCATTATAGAGCCATTACCACCTAGGTCACCATTTCTGACGGCCGTCGGAATGTGTGACCCACAGAAAAAAACCGATTTTGTAAGAATATATGTTCCCACCGTTACTGCTTCCCAAAGCTAATAAAACTTCGAAAGATGGTTTGGGGTGGTTATTTCATCAATTCACACTAATCTGGAGCAATGTTTTCCGATTTATAGTCATTATAGAGCCATTACCACATAGGTCACCATTTCTGACGGCCGTCAGAATGTGTGACCCACAGAAAAAAAACGATTTAATATGTTTTCCCACCTTTACTGCTTCCCAAAGCTAATAAAACTTCGAAAGATGATTTGGGGTAATTATTTCATCAACTCAAACTAATCTGGAGCAATGTTTTCCGATTTGGAGTAATTATAGAGCCATTACCACATAGGTCACCATTTCTGACGGCCGTCAGAATGTGTGACCCACAGGAAAAAAAACGATTCAATATGTTTTCCCACCTTTACTGCTTCCCAAAGCTAATACAACTTCGAAAGATGATTTGGGGTAATTATTTCATCAACTCAAACTAATCTGGAGCAATGTTTTCCGATTTGGAGTAATTATAGAGCCATTACCACATAGGTCACCATTTCTGACGGCCGTCAGAATGTGTGACCCACAGGAAAAAAAACGATTTAATATGTTTTCCCACCTTTACTGCTTCCCAAAGCTAATACAACTTCGAAAGATGATTTGGGGTAATTATTTCATCAACTCAAACTAATCTGGAGCAATGTTTTCCGATTTGGAGTAATTATAGAGCCATTACCACATAGGTCACCATTTCTGACGGCCGTCAGAATGTGTGACCCACAGAAAAAAAACGATTTTGTAAGAATATATTTTCCCACCGTTACTGCTTCCCAAAGCTAATAAAACTTCGAAAAATGGTTTGGGGTAATTATTTCATCAATTCACACTAACCTGGAGCAATGTTTTCCGATTTATAGTCATTATAGAGCCATTACCACATAGGTCACCATTTCTGACGGCCGTCAGAATGTGTGACCCACATAAAAAAAACGATCTTGTAAGATTATATGTTCCCACCGTTACTGCTTCCCAAAGCTAATAAAACTTCGAAAGATGGTTTGGGGTAGTTATTTCATCAATTCACACTAATCTGGAGCAATGTTTTCCTATTTAGAGTAATTATAGAGCCATTACCACATAGGTCACCATTTCTGACGGCCGTCAGAATGTGTGACCCACAGAAAAAAAACGATTTAATATGTTTTCCCACCTTTACTGCTTCCCAAAGCTACTAAAACTTCGAAAGATGGTTTGGGGTGGTTATTTCATCAATTCACACTAATCTGGAGCAATGTTTTCCGATTTATAGTCATTATAGAGCCATTACCACCTAGGTCACCATTTCTGACGGCCGTCGGAATGTGTGACCCACAGAAAAAAAACGATTTTGTAAGAATATATTTTCCCACCGTTACTGCTTCCCAAAGCTAATAAAACTTCGAAAGATGGTTTGGGGTAATTATTTCATCAACTCAAACTAATCTGGAGCAATGTTTTCCGATTTGGAGTAATTATAGAGCCATTACCACATAGGTCACCATTTCTGACGGCAGTCAGAATGTGTGACCCACATAAAAAAAACGATTTTGTAAGAATATATGTTCCCACCGTTACTGCTTCCCAAAGCTAATAAAACTTCGAAAGATGGTTTGGGGTAGTTATTTCATCAATTCATACTACTCTTGAACGTTTTTTTCCCATTTAGAGTCATCATAGAGCCATTACCACATAGGTCACCATTTCTGACGGCCGTCAGAATGTGTGACCCACAGGAAAAAAAACGATTTTGTAAGAATATATGTTCCCACCGTTACTGCTTCCCAAAGCTAATAAAACTTCGAAAGATGGTTGTGGGTAGTTATTTCATCAATTCACACTATTCTTGAACGTTTTTTTCCCATTTAGAGTCATCATAGAGCCATTACCACATAGGTCACCATTTCTGACGGCCGTCAGAATGTGTGACCCACAGAAAAAAAACGATTTAATGTGTTTTCCCACCTTTACTGCTTCCCAAAGCTAATAAAACTTCGAAAGAAGATTTGGGGTAATTATTTCATCAATTCAAACTAATCTGGAGCAATGTTTTCCTATTTAGAGTAATTATAGAGCCATTACCACATAGGTCACCATTTCTGACGGCCGTCAGAATGTGTGACCCACAAAAAAAAAAACGATTTTGTAAGAATGTATGTTCCCACCGTTACTGCTTCCCAAAGCTAATAAAACTTCGAAAGATGGTTTGGGGTAGTTATTTCATCAATTCATACTACTCTTGAACGTTTTTTTCCCATTTATAGTCATTATAGAGCCATTACCACATAGGTCACCATTTTTGACGGCTGTCAGAATGTGTGACCCACAGAAAAAAAACATTTTTATATGTTTTCCCACCTTTACTGCTTCCCAAAGCTAATAAAACTTCGAAAGATGATTTGGGGTAATTATTTCATCAACTCAAACTAATCTGGAGCAATGTTTTCCGATTTGGAGTAATTATAGAGCCATTACCACATAGGTCACCATTTCTGACGGCTGTCAGAATGTGTGACCCACAGAAAAAAAACGATTTTGTAAGAATATATTTTCCCACCGTTACTGCTTCCCAAAGCTAATAAAACTTCGAAAGATGGTTTGGGGTAGTTATTTCATCAATTCACACTAATCTGGAGCAATGTTTTCCTATTTAGAGTAATTATAGAGCCATTACCACATAGGTCACCATTTCTGACGGCCGTCAGAATGTGTGACCCACAGAAAAAAAAACGATTTTGTAAGAATATATGTTCCCACCGTTACTGCTTCCCAAAGCTAATAAAACTTCGAAAGATGGTTTGGGGTAGTTATTTCATCAATTCATACTACTCTGGAACGTTTTTTTCCCATTTATAGTCATTATAGAGCCATTACCACATAGGTCACCATTTCTGACGGCCGTCAGAATGTGTGACCCACAGAAAAAAAACGATTTTATATGTTTTCCCACCTTTACTGCTTCCCAAAGCTAATAAAACTTCGAAAGATGATTTGGGGTAATTATTTCATCAACTCAAACTAATCTGGAGCAATGTTTTCCGATTTGGAGTAATTATAGAGCCATTACCACATAGGTCACCATTTCTGACGGCTGTCAGAATGTGTGACCCACAGAAAAAAAACGATCTTGTAAGATTATATGTTCCCACCGTTACTGCTTCCCAAAGCTACTAAAACTTTGAAAGATGGTTGTGGGTAGTTATTTCATCAATTCATACTTTTCTTGAACGTTTTTTTTCCCCATTTAGAGTCATCATAGAGCCATTACCACATAGGTCACCATTTCTGACGGCCGTCAGAATGTGTGACCCACAGAAAAAAAACGATTTTATATGTTTTCCCACCTTTACTGCTTCCCAAAGCTAATAAAACTTCGAAAGATGGTTTGGGGTAGTTATTTCATCAATTTACACTAATCTGGAGCAATGTTTTCCCATTTAGAGTCATCATAGAGCCATTTCCACATAGGTCACCATTTCTGACGGCCGTCAGAATGTGTGACCCACAGAAAAAAAAAAACGATTTGTAAGAATGTATGTTCCCACCGTTACTGCTTGCCAAAGCTAATAAAACTTCGAAAGATGATTTGGGGTAATTATATCATCAACTCAAACTAATCTGGAGCAATGTTTTCCGATTTGGAGTAATTATAGAGCCATTACCACATAGGTCACCATTTCTGACGGCCGTCAGAATGTGTGACCCACAGGAAAAAAAACGATTTTATATGTTTTCCCACCTTTACTGCTTCCCAAAGCTAATACAACTTCGAAAGATGATTTGGGGTAATTATTTCATCAACTCAAACTAATCTGGAGCAATGTTTTCCGATTTGGAGTAATTATAGAGCCATTACCACATAGGTCACCATTTCTGACAGCCGTCAGAATGTGTGACCCACATAAAAAAAACGATCTTGTAAGATTATATGTTCCCACTGTTACTGCTTCCCAAAGCTAATAAAACTTCGAAAGATGGTTGTGGGTAGTTATTTCATCAATTCATACTTTTCTTGAACGTTTTTTTTCCCCATTTAGAGTCATCATAGAGCCATTACCACATAGGTCACCATTTCTGACGGCCGTCAGAATGTGTGACCCACAGAAAAAAAACGATTTTATATGTTTTCCCACCTTTACTGCTTCCCAAAGCTAATAAAACTTCGAAAGATGGTTTGGGGTAGTTATTTCATCAATTTACACTAATCTGGAGCAATGTTTTCCCATTTAGAGTCATCATAGAGCCATTACCACATAGGTCACCATTTCTGACGGCCGTCAGAATGTGTGACCCACAGAAAAAAAAAAACGATTTGTAAGAATGTATGTTCCCACCGTTACTGCTTGCCAAAGCTAATAAAACTTCGAAAGATGATTTGGGGTAATTATATCATCAACTCAAACTAATCTGGAGCAATGTTTTCCGATTTGGAGTAATTATAGAGCCATTACCACATAGGTCACCATTTCTGACGGCCGTCAGAATGTGTGACCCACAGAAAAAAAACGATTTTGTAAGAATATATTTTCCCACCGTTACTGCTTCCCAAAGCTAATAAAACTTCGAAAGATGGTTTGGGGTAGTTATTTCATCAATTCACAGTAATCTGGAGCAATGTTTTCCCATTTAGAGTCATCATAGAGCCATTACCACATAGGTCACCATTTCTGACAGCCGTCAGAATGTGTGACCCACATAAAAAAAACGATCTTGTAAGATTATATGTTCCCACCGTTACTGATTCCCAAAGCTACTAAAACTTTGAAAGATGGTTGTGGGTAGTTATTTCATCAATTCATACTTTTCTTGAACGTTTTTTTTCCCCATTTAGAGTCATCATAGAGCCATTACCACATAGGTCACCATTTCTGACGGCCGTCAGAATGTGTGACCCACAGAAAAAAAACGATTTAATATGTTTTCCCATCTTTACTGCTTCCCAAAGCTAATAAAACTTCGAAAGATGGTTTGGGGTGGTTATTTCATCAATTCACACTAATCTGGAGCAATGTTTTCCGATTTATAGTCATTATAGAGCCATTACCACCTAGGTCACCATTTCTGACGGCCGTCGGAATGTGTGACCCACAGAAAAAAACCGATTTTGTAAGAATATATGTTCCCACCGTTACTGCTTCCCAAAGCTAATAAAACTTCGAAAGATGGTTTGGGGTGGTTATTTCATCAATTCACACTAATCTGGAGCAATGTTTTCCGATTTATAGTCATTATAGAGCCATTACCACATAGGTCACCATTTCTGACGGCCGTCAGAATGTGTGACCCACAGAAAAAAAACGATTTAATATGTTTTCCCACCTTTACTGCTTCCCAAAGCTAATAAAACTTCGAAAGATGATTTGGGGTAATTATTTCATCAACTCAAACTAATCTGGAGCAATGTTTTCCGATTTGGAGTAATTATAGAGCCATTACCACATAGGTCACCATTTCTGACGGCCGTCAGAATGTGTGACCCACAGGAAAAAAAACGATTCAATATGTTTTCCCACCTTTACTGCTTCCCAAAGCTAATACAACTTCGAAAGATGATTTGGGGTAATTATTTCATCAACTCAAACTAATCTGGAGCAATGTTTTCCGATTTGGAGTAATTATAGAGCCATTACCACATAGGTCACCATTTCTGACGGCCGTCAGAATGTGTGACCCACAGGAAAAAAAACGATTTAATATGTTTTCCCACCTTTACTGCTTCCCAAAGCTAATACAACTTCGAAAGATGATTTGGGGTAATTATTTCATCAACTCAAACTAATCTGGAGCAATGTTTTCCGATTTGGAGTAATTATAGAGCCATTACCACATAGGTCACCATTTCTGACGGCCGTCAGAATGTGTGACCCACAGAAAAAAAACGATTTTGTAAGAATATATTTTCCCACCGTTACTGCTTCCCAAAGCTAATAAAACTTCGAAAAATGGTTTGGGGTAATTATTTCATCAATTCACACTAACCTGGAGCAATGTTTTCCGATTTATAGTCATTATAGAGCCATTACCACATAGGTCACCATTTCTGACGGCCGTCAGAATGTGTGACCCACATAAAAAAAACGATCTTGTAAGATTATATGTTCCCACCGTTACTGCTTCCCAAAGCTAATAAAACTTCGAAAGATGGTTTGGGGTAGTTATTTCATCAATTCACACTAATCTGGAGCAATGTTTTCCTATTTAGAGTAATTATAGAGCCATTACCACATAGGTCACCATTTCTGACGGCCGTCAGAATGTGTGACCCACAGAAAAAAAACGATTTAATATGTTTTCCCACCTTTACTGCTTCCCAAAGCTAATAAAACTTCGAAAGATGGTTTGGGGTGGTTATTTCATCAATTCACACTAATCTGGAGCAATGTTTTCCGATTTATAGTCATTATAGAGCCATTACCACCTAGGTCACCATTTCTGACGGCCGTCGGAATGTGTGACCCACAGAAAAAAACCGATTTTGTAAGAATATATGTTCCCACCGTTACTGCTTCCCAAAGCTAATAAAACTTCGAAAGATGGTTTGGGGTGGTTATTTCATCAATTCACACTAATCTGGAGCAATGTTTTCCGATTTATAGTCATTATAGAGCCATTACCACATAGGTCACCATTTCTGACGGCCGTCAGAATGTGTGACCCACAGAAAAAAAACGATTTAATATGTTTTCCCACCTTTACTGCTTCCCAAAGCTAATAAAACTTCGAAAGATGATTTGGGGTAATTATTTCATCAACTCAAACTAATCTGGAGCAATGTTTTCCGATTTGGAGTAATTATAGAGCCATTACCACATAGGTCACCATTTCTGACGGCCGTCAGAATGTGTGACCCACAGGAAAAAAAACGATTCAATATGTTTTCCCACCTTTACTGCTTCCCAAAGCTAATACAACTTCGAAAGATGATTTGGGGTAATTATTTCATCAACTCAAACTAATCTGGAGCAATGTTTTCCGATTTGGAGTAATTATAGAGCCATTACCACATAGGTCACCATTTCTGACGGCCGTCAGAATGTGTGACCCACAGGAAAAAAAACGATTTAATATGTTTTCCCACCTTTACTGCTTCCCAAAGCTAATACAACTTCGAAAGATGATTTGGGGTAATTATTTCATCAACTCAAACTAATCTGGAGCAATGTTTTCCGATTTGGAGTAATTATAGAGCCATTACCACATAGGTCACCATTTCTGACGGCCGTCAGAATGTGTGACCCACAGAAAAAAAACGATTTTGTAAGAATATATTTTCCCACCGTTACTGCTTCCCAAAGCTAATAAAACTTCGAAAGATGGTTTGGGGTAGTTATTTCATCAATTCACACTAATCCGGAGCAAAGTTTTCCGATTTATAGTCATTATAGAGCCATTACCACATAGGTCACCATTTCTGACGGCCGTCAGAATGTGTGACCCACATAAAAAAAACGATCTTGTAAGATTATATGTTCCCACCGTTACTGCTTCCCAAAGCTACTAAAACTTCGAAAGATGGTTGTGGGTAGTTATTTCATCAATTCATAATATTCTTGAACGTTTTTTTTCCCATTTAGAGTCATCATAGAGCCATTACCACATAGGTCACCATTTCTGACGGCCGTCAGAATGTGTGACCCACAGAAAAAAAACGATTTAATATGTTTTCCCACCTTTACTGCTTCCCAAAGCTAATAAAACTTCGAAAGATGATTTGGGGTAATTATTTCATCAACTCAAACTAATCTGGAGCAATGTTTTCCGATTTGGAGTAATTATAGAGCCATTACCACATAGGTCACCATTTCTGACGGCCGTCAGAATGTGTGACCCACAGGAAAAAAAACGATTCAATATGTTTTCCCACCTTTACTGCTTCCCAAAGCTAATACAACTTCGAAAGATGATTTGGGGTAATTATTTCATCAACTCAAACTAATCTGGAGCAATGTTTTCCGATTTGGAGTAATTATAGAGCCATTACCACATAGGTCACCATTTCTGACGGCCGTCAGAATGTGTGACCCACAGGAAAAAAAACGATTTAATATGTTTTCCCACCTTTACTGCTTCCCAAAGCTAATACAACTTCGAAAGATGATTTGGGGTAATTATTTCATCAACTCAAACTAATCTGGAGCAATGTTTTCCGATTTGGAGTAATTATAGAGCCATTACCACATAGGTCACCATTTCTGACGGCCGTCAGAATGTGTGACCCACAGAAAAAAAACGATTTTGTAAGAATATATTTTCCCACCGTTACTGCTTCCCAAAGCTAATAAAACTTCGAAAGATGGTTTGGGGTAGTTATTTCATCAATTCACACTAATCCGGAGCAAAGTTTTCCGATTTATAGTCATTATAGAGCCATTACCACATAGGTCACCATTTCTGACGGCCGTCAGAATGTGTGACCCACATAAAAAAAACGATCTTGTAAGATTATATGTTCCCACCGTTACTGCTTCCCAAAGCTACTAAAACTTCGAAAGATGGTTGTGGGTAGTTATTTCATCAATTCATAATATTCTTGAACGTTTTTTTTCCCATTTAGAGTCATCATAGAGCCATTACCACATAGGTCACCATTTCTGACGGCCGTCAGAATGTGTGACCCACAGAAAAAAAACGATTTAATATGTTTTCCCACCTTTACTGCTTCCCAAAGCTAATAAAACTTCGAAAGATGATTTGGGGTAATTATTTCATCAACTCAAACTAATCTGGAGCAATGTTTTCCGATTTGGAGTAATTATAGAGCCATTACCACATAGGTCACCATTTCTGACGGCCGTCAGAATGTGTGACCCACAGGAAAAAAAACGATTTAATATGTTTTCCCACCTTTACTGCTTCCCAAAGCTAATACAACTTCGAAAGATGATTTGGGGTAATTATTTCATCAACTCAAACTAATCTGGAGCAATGTTTTCCGATTTGGAGTAATTATAGAGCCATTACCACATAGGTCACCATTTCTGACGGCCGTCAGAATGTGTGACCCACAGAAAAAAAACGATTTTGTAAGAATATATTTTCCCACCGTTACTGCTTCCCAAAGCTAATAAAACTTCGAAAGATGGTTTGGGGTAGTTATTTCATCAATTCACACTAATCCGGAGCAAAGTTTTCCGATTTATAGTCATTATAGAGCCATTACCACATAGGTCACCATTTCTGACGGCCGTCAGAATGTGTGACCCACATAAAAAAAACGATCTTGTAAGATTATATGTTCCCACCGTTACTGCTTCCCAAAGCTACTAAAACTTCGAAAGATGGTTGTGGGTAGTTATTTCATCAATTCATAATATTCTTGAACGTTTTTTTTCCCATTTAGAGTCATCATAGAGCCATTACCACATAGGTCACCATTTCTGACGGCCGTCAGAATGTGTGACCCACAGAAAAAAAACGATTTAATATGTTTTCCCACCTTTACTGCTTCCCAAAGCTAATAAAACTTCGAAAGATGATTTGGGGTAATTATTTCATCAACTCAAACTAATCTGGAGCAATGTTTTCCGATTTGGAGTAATTATAGAGCCATTACCACATAGGTCACCATTTCTGACGGCCGTCAGAATGTGTGACCCACAGGAAAAAAAACGATTTAATATGTTTTCCCACCTTTACTGCTTCCCAAAGCTAATACAACTTCGAAAGATGATTTGGGGTAATTATTTCATCAACTCAAACTAATCTGGAGCAATGTTTTCCGATTTGGAGTAATTATAGAGCCATTACCACATAGGTCACCATTTCTGACGGCCGTCAGAATGTGTGACCCACAGAAAAAAAACGATTTTGTAAGAATATATTTTCCCACCGTTACTGCTTCCCAAAGCTAATAAAACTTCGAAAGATGGTTTGGGGTAGTTATTTCATCAATTCACACTAATCTGGAGCAAAGTTTTCCGATTTATAGTCATTATAGAGCCATTACCACATAGGTCACCATTTCTGACGGCCGTCAGAATGTGTGACCCACATAAAAAAAACGATCTTGTAAGATTATATGTTCCCACCGTTACTGCTTCCCAAAGCTACTAAAACTTCGAAAGATGGTTGTGGGTAGTTATTTCATCAATTCATAATATTCTTGAACGTTTTTTTTCCCATTTAGAGTCATCATAGAGCCATTACCACATAGGTCACCATTTCTGACGGCCGTCAGAATGTGTGACCCACAGAAAAAAAAACGATTTAATATGTTTTCCCACCTTTACTGCTTCCCAAAGCTAATAAAACTTCGAAAGATGATTTGGGGTAATTATTTCATCAACTCAAACTAATCTGGAGCAATGTTTTCCGATTTGGAGTAATTATAGAGCCATTACCACATAGGTCACCATTTCTGACGGCCGTCAGAATGTGTGACCCACAGAAAAAAAAACGATTTTGTAAGAATATATGTTCCCACCGTTACTGCTTCCCAAAGCTACTAAAACTTCGAAAAATGGTTTGGGGTAATTATTTCATCAATTCACACTAACCTGGAGCAATGTTTTCCGATTTATAGTCATTATAGAGCCATTACCACATAGGTCACCATTTCTGACGGCCGTCAGAATGTGTGACCCACATAAAAAAAACGATCTTGTAAGATTATATGTTCCCACCGTTACTGCTTCCCAAAGCTAATAAAACTTCGAAAGATGGTTTGGGGTAGTTATTTCATCAATTCACACTAATCTGGAGCAATGTTTTCCTATTTAGAGTAATTATAGAGCCATTACCACATAGGTCACCATTTCTGACGGCCGTCAGAATGTGTGACCCACAGAAAAAAAACGATTTTGTAAGAATATATGTTCCCACCGTTACTGCTTCCCAAAGCCAATAAAACTTCGAAAGATGGTTTGGGGTAGTTATTTCATCAATTCATACTACTCCTGAACGTTTTTTTCCCATTTAGAGTCATCATAGAGCCATTACCACATAGGTCACCATTTCTGACGGCCGTCAGAATGTGTGACCCACAGAAAAAAAACGATTTTGTTAGAATATATGTTCCCACCGTTACTGCTTCCCAAAGCTAATAAAACTTCGAAAGATGGTTGTGGGTAGTTATTTCATCAATTCACACTATTCTTGAACGTTTTTTTCCCATTTAGAGTCATCATAGAGCCATTACCACATAGGTCACCATTTCTGACGGCCGTCAGAATGTGTGACCCACAGAAAAAAAACGATTTAATATGTTTTCCCACCTTTACTGCTTCCCAAAGCTAATAAAACTTCGAAAGAAGATTTGGGGTAATTATTTCATCAATTCAAACTAATCTGGAGCAATGTTTTCCTATTTAGAGTAATTATAGAGCCATTACCACATAGGTCACCATTTCTGACAGCCGTCAGAATGTGTGACCCACAGAAAAAAAAAAAACGATTTGTAAGAATGTATGTTCCCACCGTTACTGCTTGCCAAAGCCAATAAAACTTCGAAAGATGATTTGGGGTAATTATATCATCAACTCAAACTAATCTGGAGCAATGTTTTCCGATTTGGAGTAATTATAGAGCCATTACCACCTAGGTCACCATTTCTGACGGCCGTCAGAATGTGTGACCCACAGAAAAAAAACGATTTTGTAAGAATATATTTTCCCACCGTTACTGCTTCCCAAAGCTAATAAAACTTCGAAAGGTGGTTTGGGGTAGTTATTTCATCAATTCACACTAATCTGGAGCAATGTTTTCCGATTTATAGTCATTATAGAGCCATTACCACATAGGTCACCATTTCTGACGGCCGTCAGAATGTGTGACCCACATAAAAAAAACGATCTTGTAAGATTATATGTTCCCACCGTTACTGCTTCCCAAAGCTACTAAAACTTCGAAAGATGGTTGTGGGTAGTTATTTCATCAATTCATAATATTCTTGAACGTTTTTTTCCCCATTTAGAGTCATCATAGAGCCATTACCACATAGGTCACCA
Organism: Hypomesus nipponensis; assembly: GCF_054491055.1. Taxonomy (NCBI): domain Eukaryota; kingdom Metazoa; phylum Chordata; class Actinopteri; order Osmeriformes; family Osmeridae; genus Hypomesus; species Hypomesus nipponensis. Next base: position 6,276,017 of record NC_140383.1, on the reverse strand, counting down.
TTTCTGACGGCCGTCAGATTGTGTGACCCACAGAAAAAAAACGATTTAATATGTTTTCCCACCTTTACTGCTTCCCAAAGCTAATAAAACTTCGAAAGATGATTTGGGGTAATTATTTCATCAATTCACACTATTCTTGAACGTTTTTTTCCCATTTAGAGTCATCATAGAGCCATTACCACATAGGTCACCATTTCTGACGGCCGTCAGAATGTGTGACCAACAGAAAAAAAAACGATTTTGTAAGAATATATGTTCCCACCGTTACTGCTTCCCAAAGCTACTAAAACTTCGAAAGATGGTTGTGGGTAGTTATTTCATCAATTCATACTACTCTTGAACGTTTTTTTTCCCATTTAGAGTCATCATAGAGCCATTACCACGTAGGTCACCATTTCTGACGGCCGTCAGAATGTGTGACCCACAGAAAAAAACCGATTTTGTAAGAATATATTTTCCCACCGTTACTGCTTCCCAAAGCTAATAAAACTTCGAAAGATGGTTTGGGGTGGTTATTTCATCAATTCACACTAATCTGGAGCAATGTTTTCCGATTTATAGTCATTATAGAGCCATTACCACATAGGTCACCATTTCTGACGGCCGTCAGAATGTGTGACCCACAGAAAAAAAACGATTTTGTAAGAATATATGTTCCCACCGTTACTGCTTCCCAAAGCTAATAAAACTTCGAAAGATGGTTTGGGGTAGTTATTTCATCAATTCATACTACTCCTGAACGTTTTTTTCCCATTTAGAGTCATCATAGAGCCATTACCACATAGGTCACCATTTCTGACGGCCGTCAGAATGTGTGACCCACAGAAAAAAAACGATTTAATATGTTTTCCCACCTTTACTGCTTCCCAAAGCTAATAAAACTTCGAAAGAAGATTTGGGGTAATTATTTCATCAATTCAAACTAATCTGGAGCAATGTTTTCCTATTTAGAGTAATTATAGAGCCATTACCACATAGGTCACCATTTCTGACAGCCGTCAGAATGTGTGACCCACATAAAAAAAACGATCTTGTAAGATTATATGTTCCCACCGTTACTGCTTCCCAAAGCTACTAAAACTTTGAAAGATGGTTGTGGGTAGTTATTTCATCAATTCATACTTTTCTTGAACGTTTTTTTTCCCCATTTAGAGTCATCATAGAGCCTATACCACATAGGTCACCATTTCTGACGGCTGTCAGAATGTGTGACCCACAGGAAAAAAAAGATTTTATATGTTTTCCCACCTTTACTGCTTCCCAAAGCTATTAAAACTTCGAAAGATGGTTTGGGGTAGTTATTTCATCAATTCACATTAATCTGGAGCAATGTTTTCCCATTTAGAGTCATCATAGAGCCATTACCACATAGGTCACCATTTCTGACGGCCGTCAGAATGTGTGACCCACAGAAAAAAAAACCGATTTGTAAGAATGTATGTTCCCACCGTTACTGCTTCCCAAAGCTAATAAAACTTCGAAAGATGATTTGGGGTAATTATATCATCAACTCAAACTAATCTGGAGCAATGTTTTCCGATTTGGAGTAATTATAGAGCCATTACCACATAGGTCATCATTTCTGACGGCCGTCAGAATGTGTGACCCACAGGAAAAAAAACGATTTTATATGTTTTCCCACCTTTACTGCTTCCCAAAGCTAATACAACTTCGAAAGATGATTTGGGGTAATTATTTCATCAACTCAAACTAATCTGGAGCAATGTTTTCCGATTTGGAGTAATTATAGAGCCATTACCACATAGGTCACCATTTCTGACGGCCGTCAGAATGTGTGACCCACAGAAAAAAAAAAACGATTTGTAAGAATGTATGTTCCCACCGTTACTGCTTCCCAAAGCTAATAAAACTTCGAAAGATGATTTGGGGTAATTATATCATCAACTCAAACTAATCTGGAGCAATGTTTTCCGATTTGGAGTAATTATAGAGCCATTACCACATAGGTCATCATTTCTGACGGCCGTCAGAATGTGTGACCCACAGGAAAAAAAACGATTTTATATGTTTTCCCACCTTTACTGCTTCCCAAAGCTAATACAACGAAAGATGATTTGGGGTAATTATTTCATCAATTCACACTAATCTGGAGCAATGTTTTCCGATTTATAGACATCATAGAGCCATTACCACATAGGTCACCATTTCTGACGGCCGTCAGAATGTGTGACCCACAGAAAAAAAACGATTTTGTAAGAATATATGTTCCCACCGTTACTGCTTCCCAAAGCCAATAAAACTTCGAAAGATGGTTTGGGGTAGTTATTTCATCAATTCATACTACTCCTGAACGTTTTTTTCCCATTTAGAGTAATCATAGAGCCATTACCACATAGGTCACCATTTCTGACGGCCGTCAGAATGTGTGACCCACAGAAAAAAAACGATTTTGTTAGAATATATGTTCCCACCGTTACTGCTTCCCAAAGCTAATAAAACTTCGAAAGATGGTTGTGGGTAGTTATTTCATCAATTCACACTATTCTTGAACGTTTTTTTCCCATTTAGAGTCATCATAGAGCCATTACCACATAGGTCACCATTTCTGACGGCCGTCAGAATGTGTGACCCACAGAAAAAAAACGATTTAATATGTTTTCCCACCTTTACTGCTTCCCAAAGCTAATAAAACTTCGAAAGAAGATTTGGGGTAATTATTTCATCAATTCAAACTAATCTGGAGCAATGTTTTCCTATTTAGAGTAATTATAGAGCCATTACCACATAGGTCACCATTTCTGACAGCCGTCAGAATGTGTGACCCACAGAAAAAAAACGATTTTGTAAGAATATATTTTCCCACCGTTACTGCTTCCCAAAGCTAATAAAACTTCGAAAGGTGGTTTGGGGTAGTTATTTCATCAATTCACACTAATCTGGAGCAATGTTTTCCGATTTATAGTCATTATAGAGCCATTACCACATAGGTCACCATTTCTGACGGCCGTCAGAATGTGTGACCCACATAAAAAAAACGATCTTGTAAGATTATATGTTCCCACCGTTACTGCTTCCCAAAGCTACTAAAACTTCGAAAGATGGTTGTGGGTAGTTATTTCATCAATTCATAATATTCTTGAACGTTTTTTTCCCCATTTAGAGTCATCATAGAGCCATTACCACATAGGTCACCATTTCTGACGGCCGTCAGATTGTGTGACCCACAGAAAAAAAACGATTTAATATGTTTTCCCACCTTTACTGCTTCCCAAAGCTAATAAAACTTCGAAAGATGATTTGGGGTAATTATTTCATCAATTCACACTATTCTTGAACGTTTTTTTCCCATTTAGAGTCATCATAGAGCCATTACCACATAGGTCACCATTTCTGACGGCCGTCAGAATGTGTGACCAACAGAAAAAAAAACGATTTTGTAAGAATATATGTTCCCACCGTTACTGCTTCCCAAAGCTACTAAAACTTCGAAAGATGGTTGTGGGTAGTTATTTCATCAATTCATACTACTCTTGAACGTTTTTTTTCCCATTTAGAGTCATCATAGAGCCATTACCACGTAGGTCACCATTTCTGACGGCCGTCAGAATGTGTGACCCACAGAAAAAAACCGATTTTGTAAGAATATATTTTCCCACCGTTACTGCTTCCCAAAGCTAATAAAACTTCGAAAGATGGTTTGGGGTGGTTATTTCATCAATTCACACTAATCTGGAGCAATGTTTTCCGATTTATAGTCATTATAGAGCCATTACCACATAGGTCACCATTTCTGACGGCCGTCAGAATGTGTGACCCACAGAAAAAAAACGATTTTGTAAGAATATATGTTCCCACCGTTACTGCTTCCCAAAGCTAATAAAACTTCGAAAGATGGTTTGGGGTAGTTATTTCATCAATTCATACTACTCCTGAACGTTTTTTTCCCATTTAGAGTCATCATAGAGCCATTACCACATAGGTCACCATTTCTGACGGCCGTCAGAATGTGTGACCCACAGAAAAAAAACGATTTTGTAAGAATATATGTTCCCACCGTTACTGCTTCCCAAAGCTAATAAAACTTCGAAAGATGGTTGTGGGTAGTTATTTCATCAATTCACACTATTCTTGAACGTTTTTTTCCCATTTAGAGTCATCATAGAGCCATTACCACATAGGTCACCATTTCTGACGGCCGTCAGAATGTGTGACCCACAGAAAAAAAACGATTTAATATGTTTTCCCACCTTTACTGCTTCCCAAAGCTAATAAAACTTCGAAAGAAGATTTGGGGTAATTATTTCATCAATTCAAACTAATCTGGAGCAATGTTTTCCTATTTAGAGTAATTATAGAGCCATTACCACATAGGTCACCATTTCTGACAGCCGTCAGAATGTGTGACCCACATAAAAAAAACGATCTTGTAAGATTATATGTTCCCACCGTTACTGCTTCCCAAAGCTACTAAAACTTTGAAAGATGGTTGTGGGTAGTTATTTCATCAATTCATACTTTTCTTGAACGTTTTTTTTCCCCATTTAGAGTCATCATAGAGCCTATACCACATAGGTCACCATTTCTGACGGCTGTCAGAATGTGTGACCCACAGGAAAAAAAAGATTTTATATGTTTTCCCACCTTTACTGCTTCCCAAAGCTATTAAAACTTCGAAAGATGGTTTGGGGTAGTTATTTCATCAATTCACATTAATCTGGAGCAATGTTTTCCCATTTAGAGTCATCATAGAGCCATTACCACATAGGTCACCATTTCTGACGGCCGTCAGAATGTGTGACCCACAGAAAAAAAAAAACGATTTGTAAGAATGTATGTTCCCACCGTTACTGCTTCCCAAAGCTAATAAAACTTCGAAAGATGATTTGGGGTAATTATATCATCAACTCAAACTAATCTGGAGCAATGTTTTCCGATTTGGAGTAATTATAGAGCCATTACCACATAGGTCATCATTTCTGACGGCCGTCAGAATGTGTGACCCACAGGAAAAAAAACGATTTTATATGTTTTCCCACCTTTACTGCTTCCCAAAGCTAATACAACTTCGAAAGATGATTTGGGGTAATTATTTCATCAACTCAAACTAATCTGGAGCAATGTTTTCCGATTTGGAGTAATTATAGAGCCATTACCACATAGGTCACCATTTCTGACGGCCGTCAGAATGTGTGACCCACAGAAAAAAAACGATTTTGTAAGAATATATTTTCCCACCGTTACTGCTTCCCAAAGCTAATAAAACTTCGAAAGATGGTTTGGGGTAGTTATTTCATCAATTCACACTAATCTGGAGCAATGTTTTCCGATTTATAGACATCATAGAGCCATTACCACATAGGTCACCATTTCTGACGGCCGTCAGAATGTGTGACCCACATAAAAAAAAAACGATCTTGTAAGATTATATGTTCCCACCGTTACTGCTTCCCAAAGCTACTAAAACTTCGAAAGATGGTTGTGGGTAGTTATTTCATCAATTCATAATATTCATGAAAGTTTTTTTTCCCATTTAGAGTCATCATAGAGCCATTACCACATAGGTCACCATTTCTGACGGCCGTCAGAATGTGTGACCCACAGAAAAAAAACGATTTAATATGTTTTCCCACCTTTACTGCTTCCCAAAGCTAATAAAACTTCGAAAGATGATTTGGGGTAATTATTTCATCAACTCAAACTAATCTGGAGCAATGTTTTCCGATTTGGAGTAATTATAGAGCCATTACCACATAGGTCACCATTTCTGACGGCTGTCAGAATGTGTGACCCACAGAAAAAAAACGATTTTGTAAGAATATATTTTCCCACCGTTACTGCTTCCCAAAGCTAATAAAACTTCGAAAGATGGTTTGGGGTAGTTATTTCATCAATTCATACTTTTCTTGAACGTTTTTTTTCCCCATTTAGAGTCATCATAGAGCCATTACCACATAGATCACCATTTCTGACGGCCGTCAGAATGTGTGACCCACAGAAAAAAAACGATTTTGTAAGAATATATTTTCCCACCGTTACTGCTTCCCAAAGCTAATAAAACTTCGAAAGATGGTTTGGGGTAGTTATTTCATCAATTCACACTAATCTGGAGCAATGTTTTCCCATTTAGAGTCATCATAGAGCCATTACCACATAGGTCACCATTTCTGACGGCCGTCAGAATGTGTGACCCACAGAAAAAAAAACGATTTTGTAAGAATATATTTTCCCACCGTTACTGCTTCCCAAAGCTAATAAAACTTCGAAAGATGGTTTGGGGTAGTTATTTCATCAATTCACACTAATCTGGAGCAATGTTTTCCCATTTAGAGTCATCATAGAGCCATTACCACATAGGTCACCATTTCTGACGGCCGTCAGAATGTGTGACCCACAGAAAAAAAAACGATTTTGTAAGAATATATTTTCCCACCGTTACTGCTTCCCAAAGCTAATAAAACTTCGAAAGATGGTTTGGGGTAGTTATTTCATCAATTCACACTAATCTGGAGCAATGTTTTCCCATTTAGAGTCATCATAGAGCCATTACCACATAGGTCACCATTTCTGACGGCCGTCAGAATGTGTGACCCACAGAAAAAAAAAACGATTTGTAAGAATGTATGTTCCCACCGTTACTGCTTCCCAAAGCTACTAAAACTTCGAAAGATGGTTGTGGGTAGTTATTTCATCAATTCATAATATTCTTGAACGTTTTTTTTCCCATTTAGAGTCATCATAGAGCCATTACCACATAGGTCACCATTTCTGACGGCCGTCAGAATGTGTGACCCACAGAAAAAAAACGATTTAATATGTTTTCCCACTTTTACTGCTTCCCAAAGCTAATACAACTTCGAAAGATGATTTGGGGTAATTATTTCATCAATTCACACTATTCTTGAACGTTTTTTTCCCATTTAGAGTCATCATAGAGCCATTACCACATAGGTCACCATTTCTGACGGCCGTCAGAATGTGTGACCCACAGAAAAAAAACGATTTAATATGTTTTCCCACCTTTACTGCTTCCCAAAGCTAATAAAACTTCGAAAGATGGTTTGGGGTAGTTATTTCATCAATTCACACTAATCTGGAGCAATGTTTTCCCATTTAGAGTCATCATAGAGCCATTACCACATAGGTCACCATTTCTGACGGCCGTCAGAATGTGTGACCCACAGAAAAAAAAACGATTTTGTAAGAATATATTTTCCCACCGTTACTGCTTCCCAAAGCTAATAAAACTTCGAAAGATGGTTTGGGGTAGTTATTTCATCAATTCACACTAATCTGGAGCAATGTTTTCCCATTTAGAGTCATCATAGAGCCATTACCACATAGGTCATCATTTCTGACGGCCGTCAGAATGTGTGACCCACAGGAAAAAAAACGATTTTATATGTTTTCCCACCTTTACTGCTTCCCAAAGCTAATACAACTTCGAAAGATGATTTGGGGTAATTATTTCATCAACTCAAACTAATCTGGAGCAATGTTTTCCGATTTGGAGTAATTATAGAGCCATTACCACATAGGTCACCATTTCTGACGGCCGTCAGAATGTGTGACCCACAGAAAAAAAACGATTTTGTAAGAATATATTTTCCCACCGTTACTGCTTCCCAAAGCTAATAAAACTTCGAAAGATGGTTTGGGGTAGTTATTTCATCAATTCACACTAATCTGGAGCAATGTTTTCCGATTTATAGACATTATAGAGCCATTACCACATAGGTCACCATTTCTGACGGCCGTCAGAATGTGTGACCCACATAAAAAAAAAACGATCTTGTAAGATTATATGTTCCCACCGTTACTGCTTCCCAAAGCTACTAAAACTTCGAAAGATGGTTGTGGGTAGTTATTTCATCAATTCATAATATTCTTGAACGTTTTTTTTCCCATTTAGAGTCATCATAGAGCCATTACCACATAGGTCACCATTTCTGACGGCAGTCAGAATGTGTGACCCACAGAAAAAAAACGATTTAATATGTTTTCCCACCTTTACTGCTTCCCAAAGCTAATAAAACTTCGAAAGATGATTTGGGGTAATTATTTCTTCAACTCAAACTAATCTGGAGCAATGTTTTCAGATTTGGAGTAATTATAGAGCCATTACCACATAGGTCACCATTTCTGACGGCTGTCAGAATGTGTGACCCACAGAAAAAAAACGATTTTGTAAGAATATATTTTCCCACCGTTACTGCTTCCCAAAGCTAATAAAACTTCGAAAGATGGTTTGGGGTAGTTATTTCATCAATTCATACTTTTCTTGAACGTTTTTTTTCCCCATTTAGAGTCATCATAGAGCCATTACCACATAGATCACCATTTCTGACGGCCGTCAGAATGTGTGACCCACAGAAAAAAAAACGATTTTGTAAGAATATATTTTCCCACCGTTACTGCTTCCCAAAGCTAATAAAACTTCGAAAGATGGTTTGGGGTAGTTATTTCATCAATTCACACTAATCTGGAGCAATGTTTTCCCATTTAGAGTCATCATAGAGCCATTACCACATAGGTCACCATTTCTGACGGCCGTCAGAATGTGTGACCCACAGAAAAAAAAACGATTTTGTAAGAATATATTTTCCCACCGTTACTGCTTCCCAAAGCTAATAAAACTTCGAAAGATGGTTTGGGGTAGTTATTTCATCAATTCACACTAATCTGGAGCAATGTTTTCCCATTTAGAGTCTTCATAGAGCCATTACCACATAGGTCACCATTTCTGACGGCCGTCAGAATGTGTGACCCACAGAAAAAAAAACGATTTTGTAAGAATATATTTTCCCACCGTTACTGCTTCCCAAAGCTAATAAAACTTCGAAAGATGGTTTGGGGTAGTTATTTCATCAATTCACACTAATCTGGAGCAATGTTTTCCCATTTAGAGTCATCATAGAGCCATTACCACATAGGTCACCATTTCTGACGGCCGTCAGAATGTGTGACCCACAGAAAAAAAAAACGATTTGTAAGAATGTATGTTCCCACCGTTACTGCTTCCCAAAGCTACTAAAACTTCGAAAGATGGTTGTGGGTAGTTATTTCATCAATTCATAATATTCTTGAACGTTTTTTTTCCCATTTAGAGTCATCATAGAGCCATTACCACATAGGTCACCATTTCTGACGGCCGTCAGAATGTGTGACCCACAGAAAAAAAACGATTTAATATGTTTTCCCACTTTTACTGCTTCCCAAAGCTAATACAACTTCGAAAGATGATTTGGGGTAATTATTTCATCAATTCACACTATTCTTGAACGTTTTTTTCCCATTTAGAGTCATCATAGAGCCATTACCACATAGGTCACCATTTCTGACGGCCGTCAGAATGTGTGACCCACAGAAAAAAAACGATTTAATATGTTTTCCCACCTTTACTGCTTCCCAAAGCTAATAAAACTTCGAAAGATGGTTTGGGGTAGTTATTTCATCAATTCACACTAATCTGGAGCAATGTTTTCCCATTTAGAGTCATCATAGAGCCATTACCACATAGGTCACCATTTCTGACGGCCGTCAGAATGTGTGACCCACAGAAAAAAAAACGATTTTGTAAGAATATATTTTCCCACCGTTACTGCTTCCCAAAGCTAATAAAACTTCGAAAGATGGTTTGGGGTAGTTATTTCATCAATTCACACTAATCTGGAGCAATGTTTTCCCATTTAGAGTCATCATAGAGCCATTACCACATAGGTCATCATTTCTGACGGCCGTCAGAATGTGTGACCCACAGGAAAAAAAACGATTTTATATGTTTTCCCACCTTTACTGCTTCCCAAAGCTAATACAACTTCGAAAGATGATTTGGGGTAATTATTTCATCAACTCAAAGTAATCTGGAGCAATGTTTTCCGATTTGGAGTAATTATAGAGCCATTACCACATAGGTCACCATTTCTGACGGCCGTCAGAATGTGTGACCCACAGAAAAAAAACGATTTTGTAAGAATATATTTTCCCACCGTTACTGCTTCCCAAAGCTAATAAAACTTCGAAAGATGGTTTGGGGTAGTTATTTCATCAATTCACACTAATCTGGAGCAATGTTTTCCGATTTATAGACATTATAGAGCCATTACCACATAGGTCACCATTTCTGACGGCCGTCAGAATGTGTGACCCACATAAAAAAAAAACGATCTTGTAAGATTATATGTTCCCACCGTTACTGCTTCCCAAAGCTACTAAAACTTCGAAAGATGGTTGTGGGTAGTTATTTCATCAATTCATAATATTCTTGAACGTTTTTTTTCCCATTTAGAGTCATCATAGAGCCATTACCACATAGGTCACCATTTCTGACGGCCGTCAGAATGTGTGACCCACAGAAAAAAAACGATTTAATATGTTTTCCCACCTTTACTGCTTCCCAAAGCTAATAAAACTTCGAAAGATGATTTGGGGTAATTATTTCATCAACTCAAACTAATCTGGAGCAATGTTTTCCGATTTGGAGTAATTATAGAGCCATTACCACATAGGTCACCATTTCTGACGGCTGTCAGAATGTGTGACCCACAGAAAAAAAACGATTTTGTAAGAATATATTTTCCCACCGTTACTGCTTCCCAAAGCTAATAAAACTTCGAAAGATGGTTTGGGGTAGTTATTTCATCAATTCATACTTTTCTTGAACGTTTTTTTTCCCCATTTAGAGTCATCATAGAGCCATTACCACATAGATCACCATTTCTGACGGCCGTCAGAATGTGTGACCCACAGAAAAAAACGATTTAATATGTTTTCCCACCTTTACTGCTTCCCAAAGCTAATAAAACTTCGAAAGATGGTTTGGGGTAGTTATTTCATCAATTCACACTAATCTGGAGCAATGTTTTCCCATTTAGAGTCATCATAGAGCCATTACCACATAGGTCACCATTTCTGACGGCCGTCAGAATGTGTGACCCACAGAAAAAAAAACGATTTTGTAAGAATATATTTTCCCACCGTTACTGCTTCCCAAAGCTAATAAAACTTCGAAAGATGGTTTGGGGTAGTTATTTCATCAATTCACACTAATCTGGAGCAATGTTTTCCCATTTAGAGTCATCATAGAGCCATTACCACATAGGTCACCATTTCTGACGGCCGTCAGAATGTGTGACCCACAGAAAAAAAAAACGATTTGTAAGAATGTATGTTCCCACCGTTACTGCTTCCCAAAGCTAATAAAACTTCGAAAGATGATTTGGGGTAATTATATCATCAACTCAAACTAATCTGGAGCAATGTTTTCCGATTTGGAGTAATTATAGAGCCATTACCACATAGGTCACCATTTCTGACGGCCGTCAGAATGTGTGACCCACAGGAAAAAAAACGACTTTATATGTTTTCCCACCTTTACTGCTTCCCAAAGCTAATAAAACTTCGAAAGATGATTTGGGGTAATTATTTCATCAACTCAAACTAATCTGGAGCAATGTTTTCCGATTTGGAGTAATTATAGAGCCATTACAACATAGGTCACCATTTCTGACGGCCGTCAGAATGTGTGACCCACATAAAAAAAACGATCTTGTAAGATTATATGTTCCCACCGTTACTGCTTCCCAAAGCTACTAAAACTTCGAAAGATGGTTGTGGGTAGTTATTTCATCAATTCATAATATTCTTGAACGTTTTTTTTCCCATTTAGAGTCATCATAGAGCCATTACCACATAGGTCACCATTTCTGACGGCCGTCAGAATGTGTGACCCACAGAAAAAAAACGATTTAATATGTTTTCCCACTTTTACTGCTTCCCAAAGCTAATACAACTTCGAAAGATGATTTGGGGTAATTATTTCATCAATTCACACTATTCTTGAACGTTTTTTTCCCATTTAGAGTCATCATAGAGCCATTACCACATAGGTCACCATTTCTGACGGCCGTCAGAATGTGTGACCCACAGAAAAAAAAACGATTTTGTAAGAATATATGTTCCCACCGTTACTGCTTCCCAAAGCTAATAAAACTTTGAAAGATGGTTTGGGGTAGTTATTTCATCAATTCATACTACTCTTGAACGTTTTTTTTCCCATTTAGAGTCATCATAGAGCCATTACCACGTAGGTCACCATTTCTGACGGCCGTCAGAATGTGTGACCCACAGAAAAAAACCGATTTTATATGTTTTCCCACCTTTACTGCTTCCCAAAGCTAATAAAACTTCGAAAGATGATTTGGGGTAATTATTTCATCAACTCAAACTAATCTGGAGCAATGTTTTCCGATTGGAGTAATTATAGAGCCATTACAACATAGGTCACCATTTCTGACGGCCGTCAGAATGTGTGACCCACAGAAAAAAAACGATTTTGTAAGAATATATTTTCCCACCGTTACTGCTTCCCAAACCTAATAAAACTTCGAAAGATGGTTTGGGGTAGTTATTTCATCAATTCACACTAATCTGGAGCAACGTTTTCCGATTTATAGACATTATAGAGCCATTACCACATAGGTCACCATTTCTGACGGCCGTCAGAATGTGTGACCCACATAAAAAAAACGATCTTGTAAGATTATATGTTCCCACCGTGACTGCTTCCCAAAGCTACTAAAACTTCGAAAGATGGTTGTGGGTAGTTATTTCATCAATTCATAATATTCTTGAACGTTTCTTTTCCCATTTAGAGTCATCATAGAGCAATTACCACATAGGTCACCATTTCTGACGGCCGTCAGAATGTGTGACCCACAGAAAAAAAACGATTTAATATGTTTTCCCACCTTTACTGCTTCCCAAAGCTAATACAACTTCGAAAGATGATTTGGGGTAATTATTTCATCAATTCACACTATTCTTGAACGTTTTTTTCCCATTTAGAGTCATCATAGAGCCATTACCACATAGGTCACCATTTCTGACGGCCGTCAGAATGTGTGACCCACAGAAAAAAAAACGATTTTGTAAGAATATATGTTCCCACCGTTACTGCTTCCCAAAGCTAATAAAACTTCGAAAGATGGTTTGGGGTAGTTATTTCATCAATTCATACTACTCTTGAACGTTTTTTTCCCATTTAGAGTCATCATAGAGCCATTACCACATAGGTCACCATTTCTGACGGCCGTCAGAATGTGTGACCCACAGAAAAAAACGATTTTGTAAGAATTTGTTTTCCCACCTTTACTGCTTCCCAAAGCTAATACAACTTCGAAAGATGATTTGGGGTAATTATTTCATCAATTCACACTATTCTTGAACGTTTTTTTCCCATTTAGAGTCATCATAGAGCCATTACCACATAGGTCACCATTTCTGACGGCCGTCAGAATGTGTGACCCACAGAAAAAAAAACGATTTTGTAAAAATATATGTTCCCACCGTTACTGCTTCCCAAAGCTAATAAAACTTTGAAAGATGGTTTGGGGTAGTTATTTCATCAATTCATACTACTCTTGAACGTTTTTTTTCCCATTTAGAGTCATCATAGAGCCATTACCACGTAGGTCACCATTTCTGACGGCCGTCAGAATGTGTGACCCACAGAAAAAAAACGATTTTGTAAGAATATATTTTCCCACCGTTACTGCTTCCCAAAGCTAATAAAACTTCGAAAGATGGTTTGGGGTGGTTATTTCATCAATTCACACTAATCTGGAGCAATGTTTTCCGATTTATAGTCATTATAGAGCCATTACCACATAGGTCACCATTTCTGACGGCCGTCAGAATGTGTGACCCACAGAAAAAAATCGATTTTGTAAGAATATATGTTCCCACCGTTACTGCTTCCCAAAGCTAATAAAACTTCGAAAGATGGTTTGGGGTAGTTATTTCATCAATTCATACTACTCTTGAACGTTTTTTTCCCATTTAGAGTAATCATAGAGCCATTACCACATAGGTCACCATTTCTGACGGCCGTCAGAATGTGTGACCCACAGGAAAAAAACGATTTTGTAAGATTATATGTTCCCACCGTTACTGCTTCCCAAAGCTACTAAAACTTTGAAAGATGGTTGTGGGTAGTTATTTCATCAATTCATACTTTTCTTGAACGTTTTTTTTCCCCATTTAGAGTCATCATAGAGCCTATACCACATAGGTCACCATTTCTGACGGCCGTCAGAATGTGTGACCCACAGAAAAAAAACGATTTTGTAAGAATATATTTTCCCACCGTTACTGCTTCCCAAAGCTAATAAAACTTCGAAAGATGGTTTGGGGTAGTTATTTCATCAATTCACACTAATCTGGAGCAATGTTTTCCGATTTATAGACATTATAGAGCCATTACCACATAGGTCACCATTTCTGACGGCCGTCAGAATGTGTGACCCACAGAAAAAAAAAAACGATTTGTAAGAATATATGTTCCCACCGTTACTGCTTCCCAAAGCTAATAAAACTTCGAAAGATGGTTGTGGGTAGTTATTTAATCAATTCACACTATTCTTGAACGTTTTTTTCCCATTTAGAGTCATCTTAGAGCCATTACCACATAGGTCACCATTTCTGACAGCCGTCAGAATGTGTGACCCACAGAAAAAAAACGATTTAATATGTTTTCCCACCTTTACTGCTTCCCAAAGCTAATAAAACTTCGAAAGAAGATTTGGGGTAATTATTTCATCAATTCAAACTAATCTGGAGCAATGTTTTCCTATTTAGAGTAATTATAGAGCCATTACCACATAGGTCACCATTTCTGACAGCCGTCAGAATGTGTGACCCACATAAAAAAAACGATCTTGTAAGATTATATGTTCCCACCATTACTGCTTCCCAAAGCTACTAAAACTTTGAAAGATGGTTGTGGGTAGTTATTTCATCAATTCATACTTTTCTTGAACGTTTTTTTTCCCCATTTAGAGTCATCATAGAGCCTATACCACATAGGTCACCATTTCTGACGGCCGTCAGAATGTGTGACCCACAGGAAAAAAAACGATTTTATATGTTTTCCCACCTTTACTGCTTCCCAAAGCTAATACAACTTCGAAAGATGGTTTGGGGTAGTTATTTCATCAATTCACACTAATCTGGAGCAATGTTTTCCCATTTAGAGTCATCATAGAGCCATTACCACATAGGTCACCATTTCTGACGGCCGTCAGAATGTGTGACCCACAGAAAAAAAAAAACGATTTGTAAGAATGTATGTTCCCACCGTTACTGCTTCCCAAAGCTAATAAAACTTCGAAAGATGATTTGGGGTAATTATATCATCAACTCAAACTAATCTGGAGCAATGTTTTCCGATTTGGAGTAATTATAGAGCCATTACCACATAGGTCACCATTTCTGACGGCTGTCAGAATGTGTGACCCACAGAAAAAAAACGATTTTGTAAGAATATATTTTCCCACCGTTACTGCTTCCCAAAGCTAATAAAACTTCGAAAGATGGTTTGGGGTAGTTATTTCATCAATTCATACTTTTCTTGAACGTTTTTTTTCCCCATTTAGAGTCATCATAGAGCCATAACCACATAGATCACCATTTCTGACGGCCGTCAGAATGTGTGACCCACAGAAAAAAAACGATTTAATATGTTTTCCCACCTTTACTGCTTCCCAAAGCTAATAAAACTTCGAAAGATGGTTTGGGGTAGTTATTTCATCAATTCACACTAATCTGGAGCAATGTTTTCCCATTTAGAGTCATCATAGAGCCATTACCACATAGGTCACCATTTCTGACGGCCGTCAGAATGTGTGACCCACAGAAAAAAAAACGGTTTTGTAAGAATATATTTTCCCACCGTTACTGCTTCCCAAAGCTAATAAAACTTCGAAAGATGGTTTGGGGTAGTTATTTCATCAATTCACACTAATCTGGAGCAATGTTTTCCCATTTAGAGTCATCATAGAGCCATAACCACATAGGTCATCATTTCTGACGGCCGTCAGAATGTGTGACCCACAGGAAAAAAAACGATTTTATATGTTTTCCCACCTTTACTGCTTCCCAAAGCTAATACAACTTCGAAAGATGATTTGGGGTAATTATTTCATCAACTCAAACTAATCTGGAGCAATGTTTTCCGATTTGGAGTAATTATAGAGCCATTACCACATAGGTCACCATTTCTGACGGCCGTCAGAATGTGTGACCCACATAAAAAAAATGATCTTGTAAGATTATATGTTCCCACCGTTACTGCTTCCCAAAGCTACTAAAACTTCGAAAGATGGTTGTGGGTAGTTATTTCATCAATTCATAATATTCTTGAACGTTTTTTTTCCCATTTAGAGTCATCATAGAGCCATTACCACATAGGTCACCATTTCTGACGGCCGTCAGAATGTGTGACCCACAGAAAAAAAACGATTTAATATGTTTTCCCACCTTTACTGCTTCCCAAAGCTAATAAAACTTCGAAAGATGATTTGGGGTAATTATTTCATCAACTCAAACTAATCTGGAGCAATGTTTTCCGATTTGGAGTAATTATAGAGCCATTACCACATAGGTCACCATTTCTGACGGCTGTCAGAATGTGTGACCCACAGAAAAAAAACGATTTTGTAAGAATATATTTTCCCACCGTTACTGCTTCCCAAAGCTAATAAAACTTCGAAAGATGGTTTGGGGTAGTTATTTCATCAATTCATACTTTTCTTGAACGTTTTTTTTCCCCATTTAGAGTCATCATAGAGCCATTACCACATAGATCACCATTTCTGACGGCCGTCAGAATGTGTGACCCACAGAAAAAAACGATTTAATATGTTTTCCCACCTTTACTGCTTCCCAAAGCTAATAAAACTTCGAAAGATGGTTTGGGGTAGTTATTTCATCAATTCACACTAATCTGGAGCAATGTTTTCCCATTTAGAGTCATCATAGAGCCATTACCACATAGGTCACCATTTCTGACGGCCGTCAGAATGTGTGACCCACAGAAAAAAAAACGATTTTGTAAGAATATATTTTCCCACCGTTACTGCTTCCCAAAGCTAATAAAACTTCGAAAGATGGTTTGGGGTAGTTATTTCATCAATTCACACTAATCTGGAGCAATGTTTTCCCATTTAGAGTCATCATAGAGCCATTACCACATAGGTCACCATTTCTGACGGCCGTCAGAATGTGTGACCCACAGAAAAAAAAAACGATTTGTAAGAATGTATGTTCCCACCGTTACTGCTTCCCAAAGCTAATAAAACTTCGAAAGATGATTTGGGGTAATTATATCATCAACTCAAACTAATCTGGAGCAATGTTTTCCGATTTGGAGTAATTATAGAGCCATTACCACATAGGTCACCATTTCTGACGGCCGTCAGAATGTGTGACCCACAGGAAAAAAAACGACTTTATATGTTTTCCCACCTTTACTGCTTCCCAAAGCTAATAAAACTTCGAAAGATGATTTGGGGTAATTATTTCATCAACTCAAACTAATCTGGAGCAATATTTTCCGATTTGGAGTAATTATAGAGCCATTACAACATAGGTCACCATTTCTGACGGCCGTCAGAATGTGTGACCCACATAAAAAAAACGATCTTGTAAGATTATATGTTCCCACCGTTACTGCTTCCCAAAGCTACTAAAACTTCGAAAGATGGTTGTGGGTAGTTATTTCATCAATTCATAATATTCTTGAACGTTTTTTTTCCCATTTAGAGTCATCATAGAGCCATTACCACATAGGTCACCATTTCTGACGGCCGTCAGAATGTGTGACCCACAGAAAAAAAACGATTTAATATGTTTTCCCACTTTTACTGCTTCCCAAAGCTAATACAACTTCGAAAGATGATTTGGGGTAATTATTTCATCAATTCACACTATTCTTGAACGTTTTTTTCCCATTTAGAGTCATCATAGAGCCATTACCACATAGGTCACCATTTCTGACGGCCGTCAGAATGTGTGACCCACAGAAAAAAAAACGATTTTGTAAGAATATATGTTCCCACCGTTACTGCTTCCCAAAGCTAATAAAACTTTGAAAGATGGTTTGGGGTAGTTATTTCATCAATTCATACTACTCTTGAACGTTTTTTTCCCATTTAGAGTCATCATAGAGCCATTACCACGTAGGTCACCATTTCTGACGGCCGTCAGAATGTGTGACCCACAGAAAAAAACCGATTTTATATGTTTTCCCACCTTTACTGCTTCCCAAAGCTAATAAAACTTCGAAAGATGATTTGGGGTAATTATTTCATCAACTCAAACTAATCTGGAGCAATGTTTTCCGATTGGAGTAATTATAGAGCCATTACAACATAGGTCACCATTTCTGACGGCCGTCAGAATGTGTGACCCACAGAAAAAAAACGATTTTGTAAGAATATATTTTCCCACCGTTACTGCTTCCCAAAGCTAATAAAACTTCGAAAGATGGTTTGGGGTAGTTATTTCATCAATTCACACTAATCTGGAGCAATGTTTTCCGATTTATAGACATTATAGAGCCATTACCACATAGGTCACCATTTCTGACGGCCGTCAGAATGTGTGACCCACATAAAAAAAACGATCTTGTAAGATTATATGTTCCCACCGTGACTGCTTCCCAAAGCTACTAAAACTTCGAAAGATGGTTGTGGGTAGTTATTTCATCAATTCATAATATTCTTGAACGTTTCTTTTCCCATTTAGAGTCATCATAGAGCAATTACCACATAGGTCACCATTTCTGACGGCCGTTAGAATGTGTGACCCACAGAAAAAAAACGATTTAATATGTTTTCCCACCTTTACTGCTTCCCAAAGCTAATACAACTTCGAAAGATGATTTGGGGTAATTATTTCATCAATTCACACTATTCTTGAACGTTTTTTTCCCATTTAGAGTCATCATAGAGCCATTACCACATAGGTCACCATTTCTGACGGCCGTCAGAATGTGTGACCCACAGAAAAAAAAACGATTTTGTAAGAATATATGTTCCCACCGTTACTGCTTCCCAAAGCTAATAAAACTTCGAAAGATGGTTTGGGGTAGTTATTTCATCAATTCATACTACTCTTGAACGTTTTTTTCCCATTTAGAGTCATCATAGAGCCATTACCACATAGGTCACCATTTCTGACGGCCGTCAGATTGTGTGACCCACAGAAAAAAACGATTTTGTAAGAATTTGTTTTCCCACCTTTACTGCTTCCCAAAGCTAATACAACTTCGAAAGATGATTTGGGGTAATTATTTCATCAATTCACACTATTCTTGAACGTTTTTTTCCCATTTAGAGTCATCATAGAGCCATTACCACATAGGTCACCATTTCTGACGGCCGTCAGAATGTTTGACCCACAGAAAAAAAAACGATTTTGTAAGAATATATGTTCCCACCGTTACTGCTTCCCAAAGCTAATAAAACTTTGAAAGATGGTTTGGGGTAGTTATTTCATCAATTCATACTACTCTTGAACGTTTTTTTTCCCATTTAGAGTCATCATAGAGCCATTACCACGTAGGTCACCATTTCTGACGGCCGTCAGAATGTGTGACCCACAGAAAAAAAACGATTTTGTAAGAATATATTTTCCCACCGTTACTGCTTCCCAAAGCTACTAAAACTTTGAAAGATGGTTGTGGGTAGTTATTTCATCAATTCATACTTTTCTTGAACGTTTTTTTTCCCCATTTAGAGTCATCATAGAGCCTATACCACATAGGTCACCATTTCTGACGGCCGTCAGAATGTGTGACCCACAGGAAAAAAACGATTTTGTAAGAATATATTTTCCCACCGTTACTGCTTCCCAAAGCTAATAAAACTTCGAAAGATGGTTTGGGGTAGTTATTTCATCAATTCACACTAATCTGGAGCAATGTTTTCCGATTTATAGACATTATAGAGCCATTACCACATAGGTCACCATTTCTGACGGCCGTCAGAATGTGTGACCCACAGAAAAAAAAAAACGATTTGTAAGAATATATGTTCCCACCGTTACTGCTTCCCAAAGCTAATAAAACTTCGAAAGATGGTTGTGGGTAGTTATTTCATCAATTCACACTATTCTTGAACGTTTTTTTCCCATTTAGAGTCATCATAGAGCCATTACCACATAGGTCACCATTTCTGACGGCCGTCAGAATGTGTGACCCACAGAAAAAAAACGATTTAATATGTTTTCCCACCTTTACTGCTTCCCAAAGCTAATAAAACTTCGAAAGAAGATTTGGGGTAATTATTTCATCAATTCAAACTAATCTGGAGCAATGTTTTCCGATTTGGAGTAATTATAGAGCCATTACCACATAGGTCACCATTTCTGACGGCCGTCAGAATGTGTGACCCACAGAAAAAAACGATTTTGTAAGAATATATTTTCCCACCGTTACTGCTTCCCAAAGCTAATAAAACTTCGAAAGATGGTTTGGGGTAGTTATTTCATCAATTCACACTAATCTGGAGCAATGTTTTCCGATTTATAGACATTATAGAGCCATTACCACATAGGTCACCATTTCTGACGGCCGTCAGAATGTGTGACCCACATAAAAAAAACGATCTTGTAAGATTATATGTTCCCACCGTTACTGCTTCCCAAAGCTAATAAAACTTCGAAAGATGGTTGTGGGTAGTTATTTCATCAATTCATAATATTCTTGAACGTTTTTTTTCCCATTTAGAGTCATCATAGAGCCATTACCACATAGGTCACCATTTCTGACGGCCGTCAGAATGTGTGACCCACAGAAAAAAAACGATGAAATATGTTTTCCCACCTTTACTAATTCCCAAAGCTAATAAAACTTCGAAAGATGGTTTGGGGTAGTTATTTCATCAATTCACACTAATCTGGAGCAATGTTTTCCCATTTAGAGTCATCATAGAGCCATTACCACATAGGTCACCATTTCTGACGGCCGTCAGAATGTGTGACCCACAGAAAAAAAACGATTTAATATGTTTTCCCACCTTTACTGCTTCCCAAAGCTAATAAAACTTCGAAAGATGATTTGGGGTAATTATTTCATCAACTCAAACTAATCTGGAGCAATGTTTTCCGATTTGGAGTAATTATAGAGCCATTACCACATAGGTCACCATTTCTGACGGCCGTCAGAATGTGTGACCCACAGGAAAAAAAACGATTTTATATGTTTTCCCACCTTTACTGCTTCCCAAAGCTAATACAACTTCGAAAGATGATTTGGGGTAATTATTTCATCAACTCAAACTAATCTGGAGCAATGTTTTCCGATTTGGAGTAATTATAGAGCCATTACCACATAGGTCACCATTTCTGACGGCCGTCAGAATGTGTGACCCACAGAAAAAAAAACGATTTTGTAAGAATATATGTTCCCACCGTTACTGCTTCCCAAAGCTAATAAAACTTCGAAAGATGGTTTGGGGTAGTTATTTCATCAATTCATACTACTCTTGAACGTTTTTTTCCCATTTAGAGTCATCATAGAGCCATTACCACGTAGGTCACCATTTCTGACGGCCGTCAGAATGTGTGACCCACAGAAAAAAACCGATTTTGTAAGAATATATGTTCCCACCGTTACTGCTTCCCAAAGCTAATAAAACTTCGAAAGATGGTTTGGGGTGGTTATTTCATCAATTCACACTAATCTGGAGCAATGTTTTCCGATTTGGAGTAATTATAGAGCCATTACCACATAGGTCACCATTTCTGACGGCCGTCAGAATGTGTGACCCACAGGAAAAAAAACGATTTTATATGTTTTCCCACCTTTACTGCTTCCCAAAGCTACTAAAACTTCGAAAGATGGTTGTGGGTAGTTATTTCATCAATTCATAATATTCTTGAACGTTTTTTTTCCCATTTAGAGTCATCATAGAGCCATTACCACATAGGTCACCATTTCTGACGGCCGTCAGAATGTGTGACCCACAGAAAAAAAACGATTTAATATGTTTTCCCACCTTTACTAATTCCCAAAGCTAATAAAACTTCGAAAGATGGTTTGGGGTAGTTATTTCATCAATTCACACTAATCTGGAGCAATGTTTTCCCATTTAGAGTCATCATAGAGCCATTACCACATAGGTCACCATTTCTGACGGCTGTCAGAATGTGTGACCCACAGAAAAAAAACGATTTAATATGTTTTCCCATCTTTACTGCTTCCCAAAGCTAATAAAACTTCGAAAGATGATTTGGGGTAATTATTTCATCAACTCAAACTAATCTGGAGCAATGTTTTCCGATTTGGAGTAATTATAGAGCCATTACCACATAGGTCACCATTTCTGACGGCCGTCAGAATGTGTGACCCACAGAAAAAAAACGATTTTGTAAGAATATGTGTTCCCACCGTTACTGCTTCCCAAAGCTAATAAAACTTCGAAAGATGGTTTGGGGTGGTTATTTCATCAATTCACACTAATCTGGAGCAATGTTTTCCGATTTGGAGTAATTATAGAGCCATTACCACATAGGTCACCATTTCTGACGGCCGTCAGAATGTGTGACCCACAGGAAAAAAAACGATTTTATATGTTTTCCCACCTTTACTGCTTCCCAAAGCTAATACAACTTCGAAAGATGATTTGGGGTAATTATTTCATCAACTCAAACTAATCTGGAGCAATGTTTTCCGATTTGGAGTAATTATAGAGCCATTACCACATAGGTCACCATTTCTGACGGCCGTCAGAATGTGTGACCCACAGAAAAAAAAAGATTTAATATGTTTTCCCACCTTTACTGCTTCCCAAAGCTAATACAACTTCGAAAGATGATTTGGGGTAATTATTTCATCAACTCAAACTAATCTGGAGCAATGTTTTCCGATTTGGAGTAATTATAGAGCCATTACCACATAGGTCACCATTTCTGACGGCCGTCAGAATGTGTGACCCACAGAAAAAAAAAACGATTTTGTAAGATTATATGTTCCCACCGTTACTGCTTCCCAAAGCTAATAAAACTTCGAAAGATGGTTTGGGGTAGTTATTTCATCAATTCATACTACTCTTGAACGTTTTTTTCCCATTTAGAGTCATCATAGAGCCATTACCACATAGGTCACCATTTCTGACGGCCGTCAGAATGTGTGACCCACAGAAAAAAAACGATTTTGTAAGAATATATTTTCCCACCGTTACAGCTTCCCAAAGCTAATAAAACTTCGAAAGAAGATTTGGGGTAATTATTTCATCAATTCAAACTAATCTGGAGCAATGTTTTCCGATTTATAGTAATTATAGAGCCATTACCACATAGGTCACCATTTCTGACAGCCGTCAGAATGTGTGACCCACATAAAAAAACCGATCTTGTAAGATTATATGTTCCCACCGTTACTGCTTCCCAAAGCTACTAAAACTTTGAAAGATGGTTGTGGGTAGTTATTTCATCAATTCATACTTTTCTTGAACGTTTTTTTTCCCCATTTAGAGTCATCATAGAGCCTATACCACATAGGTCACCATTTCTGACGGCCGTCAGAATGTGTGACCCACAGGAAAAAAAACGATTTTATATGTTTTCCCACCTTTACTGCTTCCCAAAGCTAATAAAACTTCGAAAGATGGTTTGGGGTAGTTATTTCATCAATTCACACTAATCTGGAGAATTGTTTTCCCATTTAGAGTCATCATAGAGCCATTACCACATAGGTCACCATTTCTGACGGCCGTCAGAATGTGTGACCCACAGAAAAAAAAACGATTTTGTAAGAATATATGTTCCCACCGTTACTGCTTCCCAAAGCTAATAAAACTTCGAAAGATGGTTTGGGGTAGTTATTTCATCAATTCATACTACTCTTGAACGTTTTTTTCCCATTTAGAGTCATCATAGAGCTATTACCACGTAGGTCACCATTTCTGACGGCCGTCAGAATGTGTGACCCACAGAAAAAAACCGATTTTGTAAGAATATATTTTCCCACCGTTACTGCTTCCCAAAGCTAATAAAACTTCGAAAGATGGTATGGGGTGGTTATTTCATCAATTCACACTAATCTGGAGCAATGTTTTCCGATTTATAGTCATTATAGAGCCATTACCACATAGGTCACCATTTCTGACGGCCGTCAGAATGTGTGACCCACAGAAAAAAAAAGATTTAATATGTTTTCCCACCTTTACTGCTTCCCAAAGCTAATACAACTTCGAAAGATGATTTGGGGTAATTATTTCATCAACTCAAACTAATCTGGAGCAATGTTTTCCGATTTGGAGTAATTATAGAGCCATTACCACATAGGTCACCATTTCTGACGGCCGTCAGAATGTGTGACCCACAGAAAAAAAAACGATTTTGTAAGAATATATGTTCCCACCGTTACTGCTTCCCAAAGCTAATAAAACTTCGAAAGATGGTTTGGGGTAGTTATTTCATCAATTCATACTACTCTTGAACGTTTTTTTCCCATTTAGAGTCATCATAGAGCCATTACCACGTAGGTCACCATTTCTGACGGCCGTCAGAATGTGTGACCCACAGAAAAAAACCGATTTTGTAAGAATATATTTTCCCACCGTTACTGCTTCCCAAAGCTAATAAAACTTCGAAAGATGGTTTGGGGTGGTTATTTCATCAATTCACACTAATCTGGAGCAATGTTTTCCGATTTGGAGTAATTATAGAGCCATTACCACATAGGTCACCATTTCTGACGGCCGTCAGAATGTGTGACCCACAGGAAAAAAAACGATTTAATATGTTTTCCCACCTTTACTGCTTCCCAAAGCTAATACAACTTCGAAAGATGATTTGGGGTAATTATTTCATCAACTCAAACTAATCTGGAGCAATGTTTTCCGATTTGGAGTAATTATAGAGCCATTACCACATAGGTCACCATTTCTGACGGCCGTCAGAATGTGTGACCCACAGAAAAAAAAAGATTTAATATGTTTTCCCACCTTTACTGCTTCCCAAAGCTAATACAACTTCGAAAGATGATTTGGGGTAATTATTTCATCAACTCAAACTAATCTGGAGCAATGTTTTCCGATTTGGAGTAATTATAGAGCCATTACCACATAGGTCACCATTTCTGACGGCCGTCAGAATGTGTGACCCACAGAAAAAAAAACGATTTTGTAAGATTATATGTTCCCACCGTTACTGCTTCCCAAAGCTAATAAAACTTCGAAAGATGGTTTGGGGTAGTTATTTCATCAATTCATACTACTCTTGAACGTTTTTTTCCCATTTAGAGTCATCATAGAGCCATTACCACATAGGTCACCATTTCTGACGGCCGTCAGAATGTGTGACCCACAGAAAAAAAAAACGATTTTGTAAGATTATATGTTCCCACCGTTACTGCTTCCCAAAGCTAATAAAACTTCGAAAGATGGTTTGGGGTAGTTATTTCATCAATTCATACTACTCTTGAACGTTTTTTTCCCATTTAGAGTCATCATAGAGCCATTACCACATAGGTCACCATTTCTGACGGCCGTCAGAATGTGTGACCCACAGAAAAAAAACGATTTTGTAAGAATATATTTTCCCACCGTTACAGCTTCCCAAAGCTAATAAAACTTCGAAAGAAGATTTGGGGTAATTATTTCATCAATTCAAACTAATCTGGAGCAATGTTTTCCGATTTATAGTAATTATAGAGCCATTACCACATAGGTCACCATTTCTGACAGCCGTCAGAATGTGTGACCCACATAAAAAAACCGATCTTGTAAGATTATATGTTCCCACCGTTACTGCTTCCCAAAGCTACTAAAACTTTGAAAGATGGTTGTGGGTAGTTATTTCATCAATTCATACTTTTCTTGAACGTTTTTTTTCCCCATTTAGAGTCATCATAGAGCCTATACCACATAGGTCACCATTTCTGACGGCCGTCAGAATGTGTGACCCACAGGAAAAAAAACAATTTTATATGTTTTCCCACCTTTACTGCTTCCCAAAGCTAATAAAACTTCGAAAGATGGTTTGGGGTAGTTATTTCATCAATTCACACTAATCTGGAGAATTGTTTTCCCATTTAGAGTCATCATAGAGCCATTACCACATAGGTCACCATTTCTGACGGCCGTCAGAATGTGTGACCCACAGAAAAAAAAACGATTTTGTAAGAATATATGTTCCCACCGTTACTGCTTCCCAAAGCTAATAAAACTTCGAAAGATGGTTTGGGGTAGTTATTTCATCAATTCATACTACTCTTGAACGTTTTTTTCCCATTTAGAGTCATCATAGAGCTATTACCACGTAGGTCACCATTTCTGACGGCCGTCAGAATGTGTGACCCACAGAAAAAAACCGATTTTGTAAGAATATATTTTCCCACCGTTACTGCTTCCCAAAGCTAATAAAACTTCGAAAGATGGTTTGGGGTGGTTATTTCATCAATTCACACTAATCTGGAGCAATGTTTTCCGATTTATAGTCATTATAGAGCCATTACCACATAGGTCACCATTTCTGACGGCCGTCAGAATGTGTGACCCACAGAAAAAAAAAGATTTAATATGTTTTCCCACCTTTACTGCTTCCCAAAGCTAATACAACTTCGAAAGATGATTTGGGGTAATTATTTCATCAACTCAAACTAATCTGGAGCAATGTTTTCCGATTTGGAGTAATTATAGAGCCATTACCACATAGGTCACCATTTCTGACGGCCGTCAGAATGTGTGACCCACAGAAAAAAAAAGATTTAATATGTTTTCCCACCTTTACTGCTTCCCAAAGCTAATACAACTTCGAAAGATGATTTGGGGTAATTATTTCATCAACTCAAACTAATCTGGAGCAATGTTTTCCGATTTGGAGTAATTATAGAGCCATTACCACATAGGTCACCATTTCTGACGGCCGTCAGAATGTGTGACCCACAGAAAAAAAAAAACGATTTTGTAAGATTATATGTTCCCACCGTTACTGCTTCCCAAAGCTAATAAAACTTCGAAAGATGGTTTGGGGTAGTTATTTCATCAATTCATACTACTCTTGAACGTTTTTTTCCCATTTAGAGTCATCATAGAGCCATTACCACATAGGTCACCATTTCTGACGGCCGTCAGAATGTGTGACCCACAGAAAAAAAAAACGATTTTGTAAGATTATATGTTCCCACCGTTACTGCTTCCCAAAGCTAATAAAACTTCGAAAGATGGTTTGGGGTAGTTATTTCATCAATTCATACTACTCTTGAACGTTTTTTTCCCATTTAGAGTCATCATAGAGCCATTACCACATAGGTCACCATTTCTGACGGCCGTCAGAATGTGTGACCCACAGAAAAAAAACGATTTTGTAAGAATATATTTTCCCACCGTTACAGCTTCCCAAAGCTAATAAAACTTCGAAAGAAGATTTGGGGTAATTATTTCATCAATTCAAACTAATCTGGAGCAATGTTTTCCGATTTATAGTAATTATAGAGCCATTACCACATAGGTCACCATTTCTGACAGCCGTCAGAATGTGTGACCCACATAAAAAAACCGATCTTGTAAGATTATATGTTCCCACCGTTACTGCTTCCCAAAGCTACTAAAACTTTGAAAGATGGTTGTGGGTAGTTATTTCATCAATTCATACTTTTCTTGAACGTTTTTTTTCCCCATTTAGAGTCATCATAGAGCCTATACCACATAGGTCACCATTTCTGACGGCCGTCAGAATGTGTGACCCACAGGAAAAAAAACGATTTTATATGTTTTCCCACCTTTACTGCTTCCCAAAGCTAATAAAACTTCGAAAGATGGTTTGGGGTAGTTATTTCATCAATTCACACTAATCTGGAGAATTGTTTTCCCATTTAGAGTCATCATAGAGCCATTACCACATAGGTCACCATTTCTGACGGCCGTCAGAATGTGTGACCAACAGAAAAAAAAACGATTTTGTAAGAATATATGTTCCCACCGTTACTGCTTCCCAAAGCTAATAAAACTTCGAAAGATGGTTTGGGGTAGTTATTTCATCAATTCATACTACTCTTGAACGTTTTTTTCCCATTTAGAGTCATCATAGAGCTATTACCACGTAGGTCACCATTTCTGACGGCCGTCAGAATGTGTGACCCACAGAAAAAAAACGATTTTGTAAGAATATATTTTCCCACCGTTACTGCTTCCCAAAGCTAATAAAACTTCGAAAGATGGTATTGGGTGGTTATTTCATCAATTCACACTAATCTGGAGCAATGTTTTCCGATTTATAGTCATTATAGAGCCATTACCACATAGGTCACCATTTCTGACGGCCGTCAGAATGTGTGACCCACAGAAAAAAAAAGATTTAATATGTTTTCCCACCTTTACTGCTTCCCAAAGCTAATACAACTTCGAAAGATGATTTGGGGTAATTATTTCATCAACTCAAACTAATCTGGAGCAATGTTTTCCGATTTGGAGTAATTATAGAGCCATTACCACATAGGTCACCATTTCTGACGGCCGTCAGAATATGTGACCCACAGAAAAAAAAACGATTTTGTAAGAATATATGTTCCCACCGTTACTGCTTCCCAAAGCTAATAAAACTTCGAAAGATGGTTTGGGGTAGTTATTTCATCAATTCATACTACTCTTGAACGTTTTTTTCCCATTTAGAGTCATCATAGAGCCATTACCACGTAGGTCACCATTTCTGATGGCCGTCAGAATGTGTGACCCACAGAAAAAAACCGATTTTGTAAGAATATATTTTCCCACCGTTACTGCTTCCCAAAGCTAATAAAACTTCGAAAGATGGTTTGGGGTGGTTATTTCATCAATTCACACTAATCTGGAGCAATGTTTTCCGATTTATAGTCATTATAGAGCCATTACCACATAGGTCACCATTTCTGACGGCCGTCAGAATGTGTGACCCACAGAAAAAAACCGATTTTGTAAGAATATATGTTCCCACCGTTACTGCTTCCCAAAGCTAATAAAACTTCGAAAGATGGTTTGGGGTGGTTATTTCATCAATTCACACTAATCTGGAGCAATGTTTTCCGATTTGGAGTAATTATAGAGCCATTACCACATAGGTCACCATTTCTGACGGCCGTCAGAATGTGTGACCCACAGGAAAAAAAACGATTTTATATGTTTTCCCACCTTTACTGCTTCCCAAAGCTAATACAACTTCGAAAGATGATTTGGGGTAATTATTTCATCAACTCAAACTAATCTGGAGCAATGTTTTCCGATTTGGAGTAATTATAGAGCCATTACCACATAGGTCACCATTTCTGACGGCCGTCAGAATGTGTGACCCACAGAAAAAAAAAGATTTAATATGTTTTCCCACCTTTACTGCTTCCCAAAGCTAATACAACTTCGAAAGATGATTTGGGGTAATTATTTCATCAACTCAAACTAATCTGGAGCAATGTTTTCCGATTTGGAGTAATTATAGAGCCATTACCACATAGGTCACCATTTCTGACGGCCGTCAGAATGTGTGACCCACAGAAAAAAAAAACGATTTTGTAAGATTATATGTTCCCACCGTTACTGCTTCCCAAAGCTAATAAAACTTCGAAAGATGGTTTGGGGTAGTTATTTCATCAATTCATACTACTCTTGAACGTTTTTTTCCCATTTAGAGTCATCATAGAGCCATTACCACATAGGTCACCATTTCTGACGGCCGTCAGAATGTGTGACCCACAGAAAAAAAAAACGATTTTGTAAGATTATATGTTCCCACCGTTACTGCTTCCCAAAGCTAATAAAACTTCGAAAGATGGTTTGGGGTAGTTATTTCATCAATTCATACTACTCTTGAACGTTTTTTTCCCATTTAGAGTCATCATAGAGCCATTACCACATAGGTCACCATTTCTGACGGCCGTCAGAATGTGTGACCCACAGAAAAAAAACGATTTTGTAAGAATATATTTTCCCACCGTTACAGCTTCCCAAAGCTAATAAAACTTCGAAAGAAGATTTGGGGTAATTATTTCATCAATTCAAACTAATCTGGAGCAATGTTTTCCGATTTATAGTAATTATAGAGCCATTACCACATAGGTCACCATTTCTGACAGCCGTCAGAATGTGTGACCCACATAAAAAAACCGATCTTGTAAGATTATATGTTCCCACCGTTACTGCTTCCCAAAGCTACTAAAACTTTGAAAGATGGTTGTGGGTAGTTATTTCATCAATTCATACTTTTCTTGAACGTTTTTTTTCCCCATTTAGAGTCATCATAGAGCCTATACCACATAGGTCACCATTTCTGACGGCCGTCAGAATGTGTGACCCACAGGAAAAAAAACGATTTTATATGTTTTCCCACCTTTACTGCTTCCCAAAGCTAATAAAACTTCGAAAGATGGTTTGGGGTAGTTATTTCATCAATTCACACTAATCTGGAGAATTGTTTTCCCATTTAGAGTCATCATAGAGCCATTACCACATAGGTCACCATTTCTGACGGCCGTCAGAATGTGTGACCCACAGAAAAAAAAACGATTTTGTAAGAATATATGTTCCCACCGTTACTGCTTCCCAAAGCTAATAAAACTTCGAAAGATGGTTTGGGGTAGTTATTTCATCAATTCATACTACTCTTGAACGTTTTTTTCCCATTTAGAGTCATCATAGAGCTATTACCACGTAGGTCACCATTTCTGACGGCCGTCAGAATGTGTGACCCACAGAAAAAAACCGATTTTGTAAGAATATATTTTCCCACCGTTACTGCTTCCCAAAGCTAATAAAACTTCGAAAGATGGTTTGGGGTGGTTATTTCATCAATTCACACTAATCTGGAGCAATGTTTTCCGATTTATAGTCATTATAGAGCCATTACCACATAGGTCACCATTTCTGACGGCCGTCAGAATGTGTGACCCACAGAAAAAAAAAGATTTAATATGTTTTCCCACCTTTACTGCTTCCCAAAGCTAATACAACTTCGAAAGATGATTTGGGGTAATTATTTCATCAACTCAAACTAATCTGGAGCAATGTTTTCCGATTTGGAGTAATTATAGAGCCATTACCACATAGGTCACCATTTCTGACGGCCGTCAGAATGTGTGACCCACAGAAAAAAAAAGATTTAATATGTTTTCCCACCTTTACTGCTTCCCAAAGCTAATACAACTTCGAAAGATGATTTGGGGTAATTATTTCATCAACTCAAACTAATCTGGAGCAATGTTTTCCGATTTGGAGTAATTATAGAGCCATTACCACATAGGTCACCATTTCTGACGGCCGTCAGAATGTGTGACCCACAGAAAAAAAAAAACGATTTTGTAAGATTATATGTTCCCACCGTTACTGCTTCCCAAAGCTAATAAAACTTCGAAAGATGGTTTGGGGTAGTTATTTCATCAATTCATACTACTCTTGAACGTTTTTTTCCCATTTAGAGTCATCATAGAGCCATTACCACATAGGTCACCATTTCTGACGGCCGTCAGAATGTGTGACCCACAGAAAAAAAAAACGATTTTGTAAGATTATATGTTCCCACCGTTACTGCTTCCCAAAGCTAATAAAACTTCGAAAGATGGTTTGGGGTAGTTATTTCATCAATTCATACTACTCTTGAACGTTTTTTTCCCATTTAGAGTCATCATAGAGCCATTACCACATAGGTCACCATTTCTGACGGCCGTCAGAATGTGTGACCCACAGAAAAAAAACGATTTTGTAAGAATATATTTTCCCACCGTTACAGCTTCCCAAAGCTAATAAAACTTCGAAAGAAGATTTGGGGTAATTATTTCATCAATTCAAACTAATCTGGAGCAATGTTTTCCGATTTATAGTAATTATAGAGCCATTACCACATAGGTCACCATTTCTGACAGCCGTCAGAATGTGTGACCCACATAAAAAAACCGATCTTGTAAGATTATATGTTCCCACCGTTACTGCTTCCCAAAGCTACTAAAACTTTGAAAGATGGTTGTGGGTAGTTATTTCATCAATTCATACTTTTCTTGAACGTTTTTTTTCCCCATTTAGAGTCATCATAGAGCCTATACCACATAGGTCACCATTTCTGACGGCCGTCAGAATGTGTGACCCACAGGAAAAAAAACGATTTTATATGTTTTCCCACCTTTACTGCTTCCCAAAGCTAATAAAACTTCGAAAGATGGTTTGGGGTAGTTATTTCATCAATTCACACTAATCTGGAGAATTGTTTTCCCATTTAGAGTCATCATAGAGCCATTACCACATAGGTCACCATTTCTGACGGCCGTCAGAATGTGTGACCAACAGAAAAAAAAACGATTTTGTAAGAATATATGTTCCCACCGTTACTGCTTCCCAAAGCTAATAAAACTTCGAAAGATGGTTTGGGGTAGTTATTTCATCAATTCATACTACTCTTGAACGTTTTTTTCCCATTTAGAGTCATCATAGAGCTATTACCACGTAGGTCACCATTTCTGACGGCCGTCAGAATGTGTGACCCACAGAAAAAAACCGATTTTGTAAGAATATATTTTCCCACCGTTACTGCTTCCCAAAGCTAATAAAACTTCGAAAGATGGTATGGGGTGGTTATTTCATCAATTCACACTAATCTGGAGCAATGTTTTCCGATTTATAGTCATTATAGAGCCATTACCACATAGGTCACCATTTCTGACGGCCGTCAGAATGTGTGACCCACAGAAAAAAAAAGATTTAATATGTTTTCCCACCTTTACTGCTTCCCAAAGCTAATACAACTTCGAAAGATGATTTGGGGTAATTATTTCATCAACTCAAACTAATCTGGAGCAATGTTTTCCGATTTGGAGTAATTATAGAGCCATTACCACATAGGTCACCATTTCTGACGGCCGTCAGAATGTGTGACCCACAGAAAAAAAAACGATTTTGTAAGAATATATGTTCCCACCGTTACTGCTTCCCAAAGCTAATAAAACTTCGAAAGATGGTTTGGGGTAGTTATTTCATCAATTCATACTACTCTTGAACGTTTTTTTCCCATTTAGAGTCATCATAGAGCCATTACCACGTAGGTCACCATTTCTGATGGCCGTCAGAATGTGTGACCCACAGAAAAAAACCGATTTTGTAAGAATATATTTTCCCACCGTTACTGCTTCCCAAAGCTAATAAAACTTCGAAAGATGGTTTGGGGTGGTTATTTCATCAATTCACACTAATCTGGAGCAATGTTTTCCGATTTATAGTCATTATAGAGCCATTACCACATAGGTCACCATTTCTGACGGCCGTCAGAATGTGTGACCCACAGAAAAAAACCGATTTTGTAAGAATATATGTTCCCACCGTTACTGCTTCCCAAAGCTAATAAAACTTCGAAAGATGGTTTGGGGTGGTTATTTCATCAATTCACACTAATCTGGAGCAATGTTTTCCGATTTGGAGTAATTATAGAGCCATTACCACATAGGTCACCATTTCTGACGGCCGTCAGAATGTGTGACCCACAGGAAAAAAAACGATTTTATATGTTTTCCCACCTTTACTGCTTCCCAAAGCTAATACAACTTCGAAAGATGATTTGGGGTAATTATTTCATCAACTCAAACTAATCTGGAGCAATGTTTTCCGATTTGGAGTAATTATAGAGCCATTACCACATAGGTCACCATTTCTGACGGCCGTCAGAATGTGTGACCCACAGAAAAAAAAAGATTTAATATGTTTTCCCACCTTTACTGCTTCCCAAAGCTAATACAACTTCGAAAGATGATTTGGGGTAATTATTTCATCAACTCAAACTAATCTGGAGCAATGTTTTCCGATTTGGAGTAATTATAGAGCCATTACCACATAGGTCACCATTTCTGACGGCCGTCAGAATGTGTGACCCACAGAAAAAAAAAACGATTTTGTAAGATTATATGTTCCCACCGTTACTGCTTCCCAAAGCTAATAAAACTTCGAAAGATGGTTTGGGGTAGTTATTTCATCAATTCATACTACTCTTGAACGTTTTTTTCCCATTTAGAGTCATCATAGAGCCATTACCACATAGGTCACCATTTCTGACGGCCGTCAGAATGTGTGACCCACAGAAAAAAACGATTTTGTAAGAATATATTTTCCCACCGTTACAGCTTCCCAAAGCTAATAAAACTTCGAAAGAAGATTTGGGGTAATTATTTCATCAATTCAAACTAATCTGGAGCAATGTTTTCCGATTTATAGTAATTATAGAGCCATTACCACATAGGTCACCATTTCTGACAGCCGTCAGAATGTGTGACCCACATAAAAAAACCGATCTTGTAAGATTATATGTTCCCACCGTTACTGCTTCCCAAAGCTACTAAAACTTTGAAAGATGGTTGTGGGTAGTTATTTCATCAATTCATACTTTTCTTGAACGTTTTTTTTCCCCATTTAGAGTCATCATAGAGCCTATACCACATAGGTCACCATTTCTGACGGCCGTCAGAATGTGTGACCCACAGAAAAAAAACGATTTAATATGTTTTCCCACCTTTACTGCTTCCCAAAGCTAATAAAACTTCGAAAGATGGTTTGGGGTAGTTATTTCATCAACTCAAACTAATCTGGAGCAATGTTTTCCGATTTGGAGTAATTATAGAGCCATTACCACATAGGTCACCATTTCTGACGGCCGTCAGAATGTGTGACCCACAGGAAAAAAAAACGATTTTGTAAGATTATATGTTCCCACCGTTACTGCTTCCCAAAGCTAATAAAACTTCGAAAGATGGTTTGGGGTAGTTATTTCATCAATTCATACTACTCTTGAACGTTTTTTTCCCATTTAGAGTCATCATAGAGCCATTACCACATAGGTCACCATTTCTGACGGCCGTCAGAATGTGTGACCCACAGAAAAAAAAAACGATTTTGTAAGATTATATGTTCCCACCGTTACTGCTTCCCAAAGCTAATAAAACTTCGAAAGATGGTTTGGGGTAGTTATTTCATCAATTCATACTACTCTTGAACGTTTTTTTCCCATTTAGAGTCATCATAGAGCCATTACCACATAGGTCACCATTTCTGACGGCCGTCAGAATGTGTGACCCACAGAAAAAAACGATTTTGTAAGAATATATTTTCCCACCGTTACAGCTTCCCAAAGCTAATAAAACTTCGAAAGATGATTTGGGGTAATTATTTCATCAATTCAAACTAATCTGGAGCAATGTTTTCCGATTTATAGTAATTATAGAGCCATTACCACATAGGTCACCATTTCTGACAGCCGTCAGAATGTGTGACCCACATAAAAAAACCGATCTTGTAAGATTATATGTTCCCACCGTTACTGCTTCCCAAAGCTACTAAAACTTTGAAAGATGGTTGTGGGTAGTTATTTCATCAATTCATACTTTTCTTGAACGTTTTTTTTCCCCATTTAGAGTCATCATAGAGCCTATACCACATAGGTCACCATTTCTGACGGCCGTCAGAATGTGTGACCCACAGGAAAAAAAACGATTTTATATGTTTTCCCACCTTTACTGCTTCCCAAAGCTAATAAAACTTCGAAAGATGGTTTGGGGTAGTTATTTCATCAATTCACACTAATCTGGAGAATTGTTTTCCCATTTAGAGTCATCATAGAGCCATTACCACATAGGTCACCATTTCTGACGGCCGTCAGAATGTGTGACCCACAGAAAAAAAAACGATTTTGTAAGAATATATGTTCCCACCGTTACTGCTTCCCAAAGCTAATAAAACTTCGAAAGATGGTTTGGGGTAGTTATTTCATCAATTCATACTACTCTTGAACGTTTTTTTCCCATTTAGAGTCATCATAGAGCTATTACCACGTAGGTCACCATTTCTGACGGCCGTCAGAATGTGTGACCCACAGAAAAAAACCGATTTTGTAAGAATATATTTTCCCACCGTTACTGCTTCCCAAAGCTAATAAAACTTCGAAAGATGGTTTGGGGTGGTTATTTCATCAATTCACACTAATCTGGAGCAATGTTTTCCGATTTATAGTCATTATAGAGCCATTACCACATAGGTCACCATTTCTGACGGCCGTCAGAATGTGTGACCCACAGAAAAAAACCGATTTTGTAAGAATATATGTTCCCACCGTTACTGCTTCCCAAAGCTAATAAAACTTCGAAAGATGGTTTGGGGTGGTTATTTCATCAATTCACACTAATCTGGAGCAATGTTTTCCGATTTGGAGTAATTATAGAGCCATTACCACATAGGTCACCATTTCTGACGGCCGTCAGAATGTGTGACCCACAGGAAAAAAAACGATTTTATATGTTTTCCCACCTTTACTGCTTCCCAAAGCTAATACAACTTCGAAAGATGATTTGGGGTAATTATTTCATCAACTCAAACTAATCTGGAGCAATGTTTTCCGATTTGGAGTAATTATAGAGCCATTACCACATAGGTCACCATTTCTGACGGCCGTCAGAATGTGTGACCCACAGAAAAAAAAAGATTTAATATGTTTTCCCACCTTTACTGCTTCCCAAAGCTAATACAACTTCGAAAGATGATTTGGGGTAATTATTTCATCAACTCAAACTAATCTGGAGCAATGTTTTCCGATTTGGAGTAATTATAGAGCCATTACCACATAGGTCACCATTTCTGACGGCCGTCAGAATGTGTGACCCACAGAAAAAAAAAACGATTTTGTAAGATTATATGTTCCCACCGTTACTGCTTCCCAAAGCTAATAAAACTTCGAAAGATGGTTTGGGGTAGTTATTTCATCAATTCATACTACTCTTGAACGTTTTTTTCCCATTTAGAGTCATCATAGAGCCATTACCACATAGGTCACCATTTCTGACGGCCGTCAGAATGTGTGACCCACAGAAAAAAAAAACGATTTTGTAAGATTATATGTTCCCACCGTTACTGCTTCCCAAAGCTAATAAAACTTCGAAAGATGGTTTGGGGTAGTTATTTCATCAATTCATACTACTCTTGAACGTTTTTTTCCCATTTAGAGTCATCATAGAGCCATTACCACATAGGTCACCATTTCTGACGGCCGTCAGAATGTGTGACCCACAGAAAAAAACGATTTTGTAAGAATATATTTTCCCACCGTTACAGCTTCCCAAAGCTAATAAAACTTCGAAAGAAGATTTGGGGTAATTATTTCATCAATTCAAACTAATCTGGAGCAATGTTTTCCGATTTATAGTAATTATAGAGCCATTACCACATAGGTCACCATTTCTGACAGCCGTCAGAATGTGTGACCCACATAAAAAAAACGATCTTGTAAGATTATATGTTCCCACCGTTACTGCTTCCCAAAGCTACTAAAACTTTGAAAGATGGTTGTGGGTAGTTATTTCATCAATTCATACTTTTCTTGAACGTTTTTTTTCCCCATTTAGAGTCATCATAGAGCCTATACCACATAGGTCACCATTTCTGACGGCCGTCAGAATGTGTGACCCACAGGAAAAAAAACGATTTAATATGTTTTCCCACCTTTACTGCTTCCCAAAGCTAATAAAACTTCGAAAGATGGTTTGGGGTAGTTATTTCATCAATTCACACTAATCTGGAGAATTGTTTTCCCATTTAGAGTCATCATAGAGCCATTACCACATAGGTCACCATTTCTGACGGCCGTCAGAATGTGTGACCCACAGAAAAAAAAACGATTTTGTAAGAATATATGTTCCCACCGTTACTGCTTCCCAAAGCTAATAAAACTTCGAAAGATGGTTTGGGGTAGTTATTTCATCAATTCATACTACTCTTGAACGTTTTTTTCCCATTTAGAGTCATCATAGAGCTATTACCACGTAGGTCACCATTTCTGACGGCCGTCAGAATGTGTGACCCACAGAAAAAAACCGATTTTGTAAGAATATATTTTCCCACCGTTACTGCTTCCCAAAGCTAATAAAACTTCGAAAGATGGTTTGGGGTGGTTATTTCATCAATTCACACTAATCTGGAGCAATGTTTTCCGATTTATAGTCATTATAGAGCCATTACCACATAGGTCACCATTTCTGACGGCCGTCAGAATGTGTGACCCACAGAAAAAAAAAGATTTAATATGTTTTCCCACCTTTACTGCTTCCCAAAGCTAATACAACTTCGAAAGATGATTTGGGGTAATTATTTCATCAACTCAAACTAATCTGGAGCAATGTTTTCCGATTTGGAGTAATTATAGAGCCATTACCACATAGGTCACCATTTCTGACGGCCGTCAGAATGTGTGACCCACAGAAAAAAAAAACGATTTTGTAAGATTATATGTTCCCACCGTTACTGCTTCCCAAAGCTAATAAAACTTCGAAAGATGGTTTGGGGTAGTTATTTCATCAATTCATACTACTCTTGAACGTTTTTTTCCCATTTAGAGTCATCATAGAGCCATTACCACATAGGTCACCATTTCTGACGGCCGTCAGAATGTGTGACCCACAGAAAAAAAAAACGATTTTGTAAGATTATATGTTCCCACCGTTACTGCTTCCCAAAGCTAATAAAACTTCGAAAGATGGTTTGGGGTAGTTATTTCATCAATTCATACTACTCTTGAACGTTTTTTTCCCATTTAGAGTCATCATAGAGCCATTACCACATAGGTCACCATTTCTGACGGCCGTCAGAATGTGTGACCCACAGAAAAAAAACGATTTTGTAAGAATATATTTTCCCACCGTTACAGCTTCCCAAAGCTAATAAAACTTCGAAAGAAGATTTGGGGTAATTATTTCATCAATTCAAACTAATCTGGAGCAATGTTTTCCGATTTATAGTAATTATAGAGCCATTACCACATAGGTCACCATTTCTGACAGCCGTCAGAATGTGTGACCCACAGAAAAAAAAACGATTTTATATGTTTTCCCACCTTTACTGCTTCCCAAAGCTAATAAAACTTCGAAAGATGGTTTGGGGTAGTTATTTCATCAATTCACACTAATCTGGAGAATTGTTTTCCCATTTAGAGTCATCATAGAGCCATTACCACATAGGTCACCATTTCTGACGGCCGTCAGAATGTGTGACCCACAGAAAAAAAAACGATTTTGTAAGAATATATGTTCCCACCGTTACTGCTTCCCAAAGCTAATAAAACTTCGAAAGATGGTTTGGGGTGGTTATTTCATCAATTCACACTAATCTGGAGCAATGTTTTCCGATTTATAGTCATTATAGAGCCATTACCACATAGGTCACCATTTCTGACGGCCGTCAGAATGTGTGACCCACAGAAAAAAAAAGATTTAATATGTTTTCCCTCCTTTACTGCTTCCCAAAGCTAATACAACTTCGAAAGATGATTTGGGGTAATTATTTCATCAACTCAAACTAATCTGGAGCAATGTTTTCCGATTTGGAGTAATTATAGAGCCATTACCACATAGGTCACCATTTCTGACGTTCGTCAGAATGTGTGACCCACAGAAAAAAAACGATTTAATATGTTTTCCCACCTTTACTGCTTCCCAAAGCTAATAAAACTTTGAAAGATGATTTGGGGTAATTATTTCATCAACTCAAACTAATCTGGAGCAATGTTTTCCGATTTGGAGTAATTATAGAGCCATTACCACATAGGTCACCATTTCTGACGGCCGTCAGAATGTGTGACCCACAGGAAAAAAAACGATTTAATATGTTTTCCCACCTTTACTGCTTCCCAAAGCTAATACAACTTTGAAAGATGATTTGGGGTGATTATTTCATCAACTCAAACTAATCTGGAGCAATGTTTTCCGATTTGGAGTAATTATAGAGCCATTACCACATAGGTCACCATTTCTGACGGCCGTCAGAATGTGTGACCCACAGGAAAAAAAACGATTTAATATGTTTTCCCACCTTTACTGCTTCCCAAAGCTAATACAACTTCGAAAGATGATTTGGGGTAATTATTTCATCAACTCAAACTAATCTGGAGCAATGTTTTCCGATGTGGAGTAATTATAGAGCCATTACCACATAGGTCACCATTTCTGACGGCCGTCAGAATGTGTGACCCACATAAAAAAAACGATCTTGTAAGATTATATGTTCCCACCGTTACTGCTTCCCAAAGCTACTAAAACTTCGAAAGATGGTTGTGGGTAGTTATTTCATCAATTCATAATATTCTTGAACGTTTTTTTTCCCCATTTAGAGTCATCATAGAGCCTATACCACATAGGTCACCATTTCTGACGGCCGTCAGAATGTGTGACCCACAGGAAAAAAAACGATTTTATATGTTTTCCCACCTTTACTGCTTCCCAAAGCTAATAAAACTTCGAAAGATGGTTTGGGGTAGTTATTTCATCAATTCACACTAATCTGGAGAATTGTTTTCCCATTTAGAGTCATCATAGAGCCATTACCACATAGGTCACCATTTCTGACGGCCGTCAGAATGTGTGACCCACAGAAAAAAAAACGATTTTGTAAGAATATATGTTCCCACCGTTACTGATTCCCAAAGCTAATAAAACTTCGAAAGATGGTTTGGGGTAGTTATTTCATCAATTCATACTACTCTTGAACGTTTTTTTCCCATTTAGAGTCATCATAGAGCTATTACCACGTAGGTCACCATTTCTGACGGCCGTCAGAATGTGTGACCCACAGAAAAAAACCGATTTTGTAAGAATATATTTTCCCACCGTTACTGCTTCCCAAAGCTAATAAAACTTCGAAAGATGGTTTGGGGTGGTTATTTCATCAATTCACACTAATCTGGAGCAATGTTTTCCGATTTATAGTCATTATAGAGCCATTACCACATAGGTCACCATTTCTGACGGCCGTCAGAATGTGTGACCCACAGAAAAAAACCGATTTTGTAAGAATATATGTTCCCACCGTTACTGCTTCCCAAAGCTAATAAAACTTCGAAAGATGGTTTGGGGTGGTTATTTCATCAATTCACACTAATCTGGAGCAATGTTTTCCGATTTGGAGTAATTATAGAGCCATTACCACATAGGTCACCATTTCTGACGGCCGTCAGAATGTGTGACCCACAGAAAAAAAACGATTTAATATGTTTTCCCACCTTTACTGCTTCCCAAAGCTAATAAAACTTCGAAAGATGATTTGGGGTAATTATTTCATCAACTCAAACTAATCTGGAGCAATGTTTTCCGATTTGGAGTAATTATAGAGCCATTACCACATAGGTCACCATTTCTGACGGCTGTCAGAATGTGTGACCCACAGGAAAAAAAACGATTTAATATGTTTTCCCACCTTTACTGCTTCCCAAAGCTAATACAACTTTGAAAGATGATTTGGGGTAATTATTTCATCAACTCAAACTAATCTGGAGCAATGTTTTCCGATTTGGAGTAATTATAGAGCCATTACCACATAGGTCACCATTTCTGACGGCCGTCAGAATGTGTGACCCACAGGAAAAAAAACGATTTAATATGTTTTCCCACCTTTACTGCTTCCCAAAGCTAATACAACTTCGAAAGATGATTTGGGGTAATTATTTCATCAACTCAAACTAATCTGGAGCAATGTTTTCCGATTTGGAGTAATTATAGAGCCATTACCACATAGGTCACCATTTCTGACGGCCGTCAGAATGTGTGACCCACATAAAAAAAACGATCTTGTAAGATTATATGTTCCCACCGTTACTGCTTCCCAAAGCTACTAAAACTTCGAAAGATGGTTGTGGGTAGTTATTTCATCAATTCATAATATTCTTGAACGTTTTTTTTCCCCATTTAGAGTCATCATAGAGCCTATACCACATAGGTCACCATTTCTGACGGCCGTCAGAATGTGTGACCCACAGGAAAAAAAACGATTTTATATGTTTTCCCACCTTTACTGCTTCCCAAAGCTAATAAAACTTCGAAAGATGGTTTGGGGTAGTTATTTCATCAATTCACACTAATCTGGAGAATTGTTTTCCATTTAGAGTCATCATAGAGCCATTACCACATAGGTCACCATTTCTGACGGCCGTCAGAATGTGTGACCCACAGAAAAAAAAACGATTTTGTAAGAATATATGTTCCCACCGTTACTGATTCCCAAAGCTAATAAAACTTCGAAAGATGGTTTGGGGTAGTTATTTCATCAATTCATACTACTCTTGAACGTTTTTTTCCCATTTAGAGTCATCATAGAGCTATTACCACGTAGGTCACCATTTCTGAC
Organism: Hypomesus nipponensis; assembly: GCF_054491055.1. Lineage (NCBI taxonomy): Eukaryota > Metazoa > Chordata > Actinopteri > Osmeriformes > Osmeridae > Hypomesus > Hypomesus nipponensis. The sequence goes on along the minus strand of NC_140383.1, from coordinate 6,234,123 downwards.
GGCCGTCAGAATGTGTGACCCACAGAAAAAAACCGATTTTGTAAGAATATATTTTCCCACCGTTACTGCTTCCCAAAGCTAATAAAACTTCGAAAGATGGTTTGGGGTGGTTATTTCATCAATTCACACTAATCTGGAGCAATGTTTTCCGATTTATAGTCATTATAGAGCCATTACCACATAGGTCACCATTTCTGACGGCCGTCAGAATGTGTGACCCACAGAAAAAAACCGATTTTGTAAGAATATATGTTCCCACCGTTACTGCTTCCCAAAGCTAATAAAACTTCGAAAGATGGTTTGGGGTGGTTATTTCATCAATTCACACTAATCTGGAGCAATGTTTTCCGATTTGGAGTAATTATAGAGCCATTACCACATAGGTCACCATTTCTGACGGCCGTCAGAATGTGTGACCCACAGAAAAAAAACGATTTAATATGTTTTCCCACCTTTACTGCTTCCCAAAGCTAATAAAACTTCGAAAGATGATTTGGGGTAATTATTTCATCAACTCAAACTAATCTGGAGCAATGTTTTCCGATTTGGAGTAATTATAGAGCCATTACCACATAGGTCACCATTTCTGACGGCTGTCAGAATGTGTGACCCACAGGAAAAAAAACGATTTAATATGTTTTCCCACCTTTACTGCTTCCCAAAGCTAATACAACTTTGAAAGATGATTTGGGGTAATTATTTCATCAACTCAAACTAATCTGGAGCAATGTTTTCCGATTTGGAGTAATTATAGAGCCATTACCACATAGGTCACCATTTCTGACGGCCGTCAGAATGTGTGACCCACAGGAAAAAAAACGATTTAATATGTTTTCCCACCTTTACTGCTTCCCAAAGCTAATACAACTTCGAAAGATGATTTGGGGTAATTATTTCATCAACTCAAACTAATCTGGAGCAATGTTTTCCGATTTGGAGTAATTATAGAGCCATTACCACATAGGTCACCATTTCTGACGGCCGTCAGAATGTGTGACCCACAGAAAAAAAACGATTTTGTAAGAATATATTTTCCCACCGTTACTGCTTCCCAAAGCTAATAAAACTTCGAAAGATGGTTTGGGGTAGTTATTTCATCAATTCACACTAATCTGGAGCAATGTTTTCCGATTTATAGTCATTATAGAGCCATTACCACATAGGTCACCATTTCTGACGGCCGTCAGAATGTGTGACCCACATAAAAAAAACGATCTTGTAAGATTATATGTTCCCACCGTTACTGCTTCCCAAAGCTACTAAAACTTCGAAAGATGGTTGTGGGTAGTTATTTCATCAATTCATAATATTCTTGAACGTTTTTTTTCCCATTTAGAGTCATCATAGAGCCATTACCATATAGGTCACCATTTCTGACGGCCGTCAGAATGTGTGACCCACAGGAAAAAAAACGATTTTATATGTTTTCCCACCTTTACTGCTTCCCAAAGCTAAAAAAACTTCGAAAGATGGTTTGGGGTAGTTATTTCATCAATTCACACTAATCTGGAGAATTGTTTTCCCATTTAGAGTCATCATAGAGCCATTACCACATAGGTCACCATTTCTGACGGCCGTCAGAATGTGTGACCCACAGAAAAAAAAAACGATTTTGTAAGAATATATGTTCCCACCGTTACTGCTTCCCAAAGCTAATAAAACTTCGAAAGATGGTTTGGGGTAGTTATTTCATCAATTCATACTACTCTTGAACGTTTTTTTCCCATTTAGAGTCATCATAGAGCTATTACCACGTAGGTCACCATTTCTGACGGCCGTCAGAATGTGTGACCCACAGAAAAAAACCGATTTTGTAAGAATATATTTTCCCACCGTTACTGCTTCCCAAAGCTAATAAAACTTCGAAAGATGGTTTGGGGTGGTTATTTCATCAATTCACACTAATCTGGAGCAATGTTTTCCGATTTATAGTCATTATAGAGCCATTACCACATAGGTCACCATTTCTGACGGCCGTCAGAATGTGTGACCCACAGAAAAAAAACGATTTTGTAAGAATATATGTTCCCACCGTTACTGCTTCCCAAAGCTAATAAAACTTCGAAAGATGGTTTGGGGTGGTTATTTCATCAATTCACACTAATCTGGAGCAATGTTTTCCGATTTGGAGTAATTATAGAGCCATTACCACATAGGTCACCATTTCTGACGGCCGTCAGAATGTGTGACCCACAGAAAAAAAACGATTTAATATGTTTTCCCACCTTTACTGCTTCCCAAAGCTAATAAAACTTCGAAAGATGATTTGGGGTAATTATTTCATCAACTCAAACTAATCTGGAGCAATGTTTTCTGATTTGGAGTAATTATAGAGCCATTACCACATAGGTCACCATTTCTGACGGCTGTCAGAATGTGTGACCCACAGGAAAAAAAACGATTTAATATGTTTTCCCACCTTTACTGCTTCCCAAAGCTAATACAACTTCGAAAGATGATTTGGGGTAATTATTTCATCAACTCAAACTAATCTGGAGCAATGTTTTCCGATTTGGAGTAATTATAGAGCCATTACCACATAGGTCACCATTTCTGACGGCCGTCAGAATGTGTGACCCACAGGAAAAAAAACGATTTAATATGTTTTCCCACCTTTACTGCTTCCCAAAGCTAATAAAACTTCGAAAGATGATTTGGGGTAATTATTTCATCAACTCAAACTAATCTGGAGCAATGTTTTCCGATTTGGAGTAATTATAGAGCCATTACCACATAGGTCACCATTTCTGACGGCCGTCAGAATGTGTGACCCACAGAAAAAAAAACGATTTTGTAAGAATATATGTTCCCACCGTTACTGCTTCCCAAAGCTACTAAAACTTAGAAAGATGGTTGTGGGTAGTTATTTCATCAATTCATAATATTCTTGAACGTTTTTTTTCCCATTTAGAGTCATCATAGAGCCATTACCACATGGGTCACCATTTCTGACGGCCGTCAGAATGTGTGACCCACAGAAAAAAAACGATTTTATATGTTTTCCCACCTTTACTGCTTCCCAAAGCTAATAAAACTTCGAAAGATGATTTGGGGTAATTATTTCATCAACTCAAACTAATCTGGAGCAATGTTTTCCGATTTGGAGTAATTATAGAGCCATTACCACATAGGTCACCATTTCTGACGGCCGTCAGAATGTGTGACCCACAGAAAAAAAAACGATTTTGTAAGAATATATGTTCCCACCGTTACTGCTTCCCAAAGCTACTAAAACTTAGAAAGATGGTTGTGGGTAGTTATTTCATCAATTCATAATATTCTTGAACGTTTTTTTTCCCATTTAGAGTCATCATAGAGCCATTACCATATAGGTCACCATTTCTGACGGCCGTCAGAATGTGTGACCCACAGGAAAAAAAACGATTTTATATGTTTTCCCACCTTTACTGCTTCCCAAAGCTAAAAAAACTTCGAAAGATGGTTTGGGGTAGTTATTTCATCAATTCACACTAATCTGGAGAATTGTTTTCCCATTTAGAGTCATCATAGAGCCATTACCACATAGGTCACCATTTCTGACGGCCGTCAGAATGTGTGACCCACAGAAAAAAAAAACGATTTTGTAAGAATATATGTTCCCACCGTTACTGCTTCCCAAAGCTAATAAAACTTCGAAAGATGGTTTGGGGTAGTTATTTCATCAATTCATACTACTCTTGAACGTTTTTTTCCCATTTAGAGTCATCATAGAGCTATTACCACGTAGGTCACCATTTCTGACGGCCGTCAGAATGTGTGACCCACAGAAAAAAACCGATTTTGTAAGAATATATTTTCCCACCGTTACTGCTTCCCAAAGCTAATAAAACTTCGAAAGATGGTTTGGGGTGGTTATTTCATCAATTCACACTAATCTGGAGCAATGTTTTCCGATTTATAGTCATTATAGAGCCATTACCACATAGGTCACCATTTCTGACGGCCGTCAGAATGTGTGACCCACAGAAAAAAACCGATTTTGTAAGAATATATGTTCCCACCGTTACTGCTTCCCAAAGCTAATAAAACTTCGAAAGATGGTTTGGGGTGGTTATTTCATCAATTCACACTAATCTGGAGCAATGTTTTCCGATTTGGAGTAATTATAGAGCCATTACCACATAGGTCACCATTTCTGACGGCCGTCAGAATGTGTGACCCACAGAAAAAAAACGATTTAATATGTTTTCCCACCTTTACTGCTTCCCAAAGCTAATAAAACTTCGAAAGATGATTTGGGGTAATTATTTCATCAACTCAAACTAATCTGGAGCAATGTTTTCTGATTTGGAGTAATTATAGAGCCATTACCACATAGGTCACCATTTCTGACGGCTGTCAGAATGTGTGACCCACAGGAAAAAAAACGATTTAATATGTTTTCCCACCTTTACTGCTTCCCAAAGCTAATACAACTTCGAAAGATGATTTGGGGTAATTATTTCATCAACTCAAACTAATCTGGAGCAATGTTTTCCGATTTGGAGTAATTATAGAGCCATTACCACATAGGTCACCATTTCTGACGGCCGTCAGAATGTGTGACCCACAGGAAAAAAAACGATTTAATATGTTTTCCCACCTTTACTGCTTCCCAAAGCTAATAAAACTTCGAAAGATGATTTGGGGTAATTATTTCATCAACTCAAACTAATCTGGAGCAATGTTTTCCGATTTGGAGTAATTATAGAGCCATTACCACATAGGTCACCATTTCTGACGGCCGTCAGAATGTGTGACCCACAGAAAAAAAAACGATTTTGTAAGAATATATGTTCCCACCGTTACTGCTTCCCAAAGCTACTAAAACTTAGAAAGATGGTTGTGGGTAGTTATTTCATCAATTCATAATATTCTTGAACGTTTTTTTTCCCATTTAGAGTCATCATAGAGCCATTACCACATGGGTCACCATTTCTGACGGCCGTCAGAATGTGTGACCCACAGAAAAAAAACGATTTTATATGTTTTCCCACCTTTACTGCTTCCCAAAGCTAATAAAACTTCGAAAGATGATTTGGGGTAATTATTTCATCAACTCAAACTAATCTGGAGCAATGTTTGCCGATTTGGAGTAATTATAGAGCCATTACCACATAGGTCACCATTTCTGACGGCCGTCAGAATGTGTGACCCACAGAAAAAAAAACGATTTTGTAAGAATATATGTTCCCACCGTTACTGCTTCCCAAAGCTAATAAAACTTCGAAAGATGGTTTGGGGTGGTTATTTCATCAATTCACACTAATCTGGAGCAATGTTTTCCGATTTATAGTCATTATAGAGCCATTACCACATAGGTCACCATTTCTGACGGCCGTCAGAATGTGTGACCCACAGAAAAAAAACCGATTTTGTAAGAATATATGTTCCCACCGTTACTGCTTCCCAAAGCTAATAAAACTTCGAAAGATGGTTTGGGGTGGTTATTTCATCAATTCACACTAATCTGGAGCAATGTTTTCCGATTTGGAGTAATTATAGAGCCATTACCACATAGGTCACCATTTCTGACGGCCGTCAGAATGTGTGACCCACAGAAAAAAAACGATTTAATATGTTTTCCCACCTTTACTGCTTCCCAAAGCTAATAAAACTTCGAAAGATGATTTGGGGTAATTATTTCATCAACTCAAACTAATCTGGAGCAATGTTTTCCGATTTGGAGTAATTATAGAGCCATTACCACATAGGTCACCATTTCTGACGGCTGTCAGAATGTGTGACCCACAGGAAAAAAAACGATTTAATATGTTTTCCCACCTTTACTGCTTCCCAAAGCTAATACAACTTCGAAAGATGATTTGGGGTAATTATTTCATCAACTCAAACTAATCTGGAGCAATGTTTTCCGATTTGGAGTAATTATAGAGCCATTACCACATAGGTCACCATTTCTGACGGCCGTCAGAATGTGTGACCCACAGAAAAAAAAACGATTTTGTAAGAATATATGTTCCCACCGTTACTGCTTCCCAAAGCTACTAAAACTTAGAAAGATGGTTGTGGGTAGTTATTTCATCAATTCATAATATTCTTGAACGTTTTTTTTCCCATTTAGAGTCATCATAGAGCCATTACCACATGGGTCACCATTTCTGACGGCCGTCAGAATGTGTGACCCACAGAAAAAAAACGATTTTATATGTTTTCCCACCTTTACTGCTTCCCAAAGCTAATAAAACTTCGAAAGATGATTTGGGGTAATTATTTCATCAACTCAAACTAATCTGGAGCAATGTTTTCCGATTTGGAGTAATTATAGAGCCATTACCACATAGGTCACCATTTCTGACGGCCGTCAGAATGTGTGACCCACAGAAAAAAAAACGATTTTGTAAGAATATATGTTCCCACCGTTACTGCTTCCCAAAGCTAATAAAACTTCGAAAGATGATTTGGGGTAATTATTTCATCAACTCAAACTAATCTGGAGCAATGTTTTCCGATTTGGAGTAATTATAGAGCCATTACCACATAGGTCACCATTTCTGACGGCTGTCAGAATGTGTGACCCACAGGAAAAAAAACGATTTAATATGTTTTCCCACCTTTACTGCTTCCCAAAGCTAATACAACTTCGAAAGATGATTTGGGGTAATTATTTCATCAACTCAAACTAATCTGGAGCAATGTTTTCCGATTTGGAGTAATTATAGAGCCATTACCACATAGGTCACCATTTCTGACGGCCGTCAGAATGTGTGACCCACAGAAAAAAAAACGATTTTGTAAGAATATATGTTCCCACCGTTACTGCTTCCCAAAGCTACTAAAACTTAGAAAGATGGTTGTGGGTAGTTATTTCATCAATTCATAATATTCTTGAACGTTTTTTTTCCCATTTAGAGTCATCATAGAGCCATTACCACATGGGTCACCATTTCTGACGGCCGTCAGAATGTGTGACCCACAGAAAAAAAACGATTTTATATGTTTTCCCACCTTTACTGCTTCCCAAAGCTAATAAAACTTCGAAAGATGATTTGGGGTAATTATTTCATCAACTCAAACTAATCTGGAGCAATGTTTTCCGATTTGGAGTAATTATAGAGCCATTACCACATAGGTCACCATTTCTGACGGCCGTCAGAATGTGTGACCCACAGAAAAAAAAACGATTTTGTAAGAATATATGTTCCCACCGTTACTGCTTCCCAAAGCTAATAAAACTTCGAAAGATGGTTTGGGGTGGTTATTTCATCAATTCACACTAATCTGGAGCAATGTTTTCCGATTTATAGTCATTATAGAGCCATTACCACATAGGTCACCATTTCTGACGGCCGTCAGAATGTGTGACCCACAGAAAAAAAACCGATTTTGTAAGAATATATGTTCCCACCGTTACTGCTTCCCAAAGCTAATAAAACTTCGAAAGATGGTTTGGGGTGGTTATTTCATCAATTCACACTAATCTGGAGCAATGTTTTCCGATTTGGAGTAATTATAGAGCCATTACCACATAGGTCACCATTTCTGACGGCCGTCAGAATGTGTGACCCACAGAAAAAAAACGATTTAATATGTTTTCCCACCTTTACTGCTTCCCAAAGCTAATAAAACTTCGAAAGATGATTTGGGGTAATTATTTCATCAACTCAAACTAATCTGGAGCAATGTTTTCCGATTTGGAGTAATTATAGAGCCATTACCACATAGGTCACCATTTCTGACGGCTGTCAGAATGTGTGACCCACAGGAAAAAAAACGATTTAATATGTTTTCCCACCTTTACTGCTTCCCAAAGCTAATACAACTTTGAAAGATGATTTGGGGTAATTATTTCATCAACTCAAACTAATCTGGAGCAATGTTTTCCGATTTAGAGTAATTATAGAGCCATTACCACATAGGTCACCATTTCTGACGGCCGTCAGAATGTGTGACCCACAGAAAAAAAACGATTTAATATGTTTTCCCACCTTTACTGCTTCCCAAAGCTAATACAACTTCGAAAGATGATTTGGGGTAATTATTTCATCAACTCAAACTAATCTGGAGCAATGTTTTCCGATTTGGAGTAATTATAGAGCCATTACCACATAGGTCACCATTTCTGACGGCCGTCAGAATGTGTGACCCACAGAAAAAAAACGATTTTGTAAGAATATATTTTCCCACCGTTACTGCTTCCCAAAGCTAATAAAACTTCGAAAGATGGTTTGGGGTAGTTATTTCATCAATTCACACTAATCTGGAGCAATGTTTTCCGATTTATAGTCATTATAGAGCCATTACCACATAGGTCACCATTTCTGACGGCCGTCAGAATGTGTGACCCACATAAAAAAAACGATCTTGTAAGATTATATGTTCCCACCGTTACTGCTTCCCAAAGCTACTAAAACTTCGAAAGATGGTTGTGGGTAGTTATTTCATCAATTCATAATATTCTTGAAGGTTTTTTTTCCCATTTAGAGTCATCATAGAGCCATTACCATATAGGTCACCATTTCTGACGGCCGTCAGAATGTGTGACCCACAGAAAAAAAAACGATTTAATATGTTTTCCCACCTTTACTGCTTCCCAAAGCTAATACAACTTCGAAAGATGATTTGGGGTAATTATTTCATCAATTCACACTATTCTTGAACGTTTTTTTCCCATTTAGAGTCATCATAGAGCCATTACCACATAGGTCACCATTTCTGACGGCCGTCAGAATGTGTGACCCACAGAAAAAAAACGATTTTGTAAGAATATATTTTCCCACCGTTACAGCTTCCCAAAGCTAATAAAACTTCGAAAGAAGATTTGGGGTAATTATTTCATCAATTCAAACTAATCTGGAGCAATGTTTTCCGATTTATAGTAATTATAGAGCCATTACCACATAGGTCACCATTTCTGACGGCCGTCAGAATGTGTGACCCACAGAAAAAAAAAACGATTTTGTAAAATTATATGTTCCCACCGTTACTGCTTCCCAAAGCTAATAAAACTTCGAAAGATGATTTGGGGTAATTATTTCATCAACTCAAACTAATCTGGAGCAATGTTTTCCGATTTGGAGTAATTATAGAGCCATTACCACATAGGTCACCATTTCTGACATCTGTCAGAATGTGTGACCCACAGGAAAAAAAAACGATTTAATATGTTTTCCCACCTTTACTGCTTCCCAAAGCTAATACAACTTCGAAAGATGATTTGGGGTAATTATTTCATCAACTCAAACTAATCTGGAGCAATGTTTTCCGATTTGGAGTAATTATAGAGCCATTACCACATAGGTCACCATTTCTGACGGCCGTCAGAATGTGTGACCCACAGAAAAAAAACGATTTTGTAAGAATATATTTTCCCACCGTTACTGCTTCCCAAAGCTAATAAAACTTCGAAAGATGGTTTGGGGTAGTTATTTCATCAATTCACACTAATCTGGAGCAATGTTTTCCGATTTATAGTCATTATAGAGCCATTACCACATAGGTCACCATTTCTGACGGCCGTCAGAATGTGTGACCCACATAAAAAAAACGATCTTGTAAGATTATATGTTCCCACCGTTACTGCTTCCCAAAGCTACTAAAACTTCGAAAGATGGTTGTGGGTAGTTATTTCATCAATTCATAATATTCTTGAACGTTTTTTTTCCCATTTAGAGTCATCATAGAGCCATTACCACATAGGTCACCATTTCTGACGGCCGTCAGAATGTGTGACCCACAGAAAAAAAACGATTTTATATGTTTTCCCACCTTTACTGCTTCCCAAAGCTAATAAAACTTCGAAAGATGATTTGGGGTAATTATTTCATCAACTCAAACTAATCTGGAGCAATGTTTTCCGATTTGGAGTAATTATAGAGCCATTACCACATAGGTCACCATTTCTGACGGCCGTCAGAATGTGTGACCCACAGAAAAAAAACGATTTAATATGTTTTCCCACCTTTACTGCTTCCCAAAGCTAATACAACTTCGAAAGATGATTTGGGGTAATTATTTCATCAACTCAAACTAATCTGGAGCAATGTTTTCCGATTTGGAGTAATTATAGAGCCATTACCACATAGGTCACCATTTCTGACGGCCGTCAGAATGTGTGACCCACAGAAAAAAAAAACGATTTTGTAAGATTATATGTTCCCACCGTTACTGCTTCCCAAAGCTAATAAAACTTCGAAAGATGGTTTGGGGTAGTTATTTCATCAATTCATACTACTCTTGAACGTTTTTTTCCCATTTAGAGTCATCATAGAGCCATTACCACATAGGTCACCATTTCTGACGGCCGTCAGAATGTGTGACCCACAGAAAAAAAACGATTTTGTAAGAATATATTTTCCCACCGTTACAGCTTCCCAAAGCTAATAAAACTTCGAAAGAAGATTTGGGGTAATTATTTCATCAATTCAAACTAATCTGGAGCAATGTTTTCCGATTTATAGTCATTATAGAGCCATTACCACATAGGTCACCATTTCTGACAGCCGTCAGAATGTGTGACCCACATAAAAAAACCGATCTTGTAAGATTATATGTTCCCACCGTTACTGCTTCCCAAAGCTACTAAAACTTTGAAAGATGGTTGTGGGTAGTTATTTCATCAATTCATACTTTTCTTGAACGTTTTTTTTCCCCATTTAGAGTCATCATAGAGCCTATACCACATAGGTCACCATTTCTGACGGCCGTCAGAATGTCTGACCCACAGGAAAAAAAACGATTTTATATGTTTTCCCACCTTTACTGCTTCCCAAAGCTAATACAACTTCGAAAGATGGTTTGGGGTAGTTATTTCATCAATTCACACTAATCTGGAGAATTGTTTTCCCATTTAGAGTCATCATAGAGCCATTACCACATAGGTCACCATTTCTGACGGCCGTCAGAATGTGTGACCCACAGAAAAAAAACGATTTTGTAAGAATATATGTTCCCACCGTTACTGCTTCCCAAAGCTAATAAAACTTCGAAAGATGGTTTGGGGTGGTTATTTCATCAATTCACACTAATCTGGAGCAATGTTTTCCGATTTGGAGTAATTATAGAGCCATTACCACATAGGTCACCATTTCTGACGGCCGTCAGAATGTGTGACCCACAGAAAAAAAACGATTTAATATGTTTTCCCACCTTTACTGCTTCCCAAAGCTAATAAAACTTCGAAAGATGATTTGGGGTAATTATTTCATCAACTCAAACTAATCTGGAGCAATGTTTTCCGATTTGGAGTAATTATAGAGCCATTACCACATAGGTCACCATTTCTGACGGCTGTCAGAATGTGTGACCCACAGGAAAAAAAACGATTTAATATGTTTTCCCACCTTTACTGCTTCCCAAAGCTAATACAACTTCGAAAGATGATTTGGGGTAATTATTTCATCAACTCAAACTAATCTGGAGCAATGTTTTCCGATTTGGAGTAATTATAGAGCCATTACCACATAGGTCACCATTTCTGACGGCCGTCAGAATGTGTGACCCACAGGAAAAAAAACGATTTAATATGTTTTCCCACCTTTACTGCTTCCCAAAGCTAATACAACTTCGAAAGATGATTTGGGGTAATTATTTCATCAACTCAAACTAATCTGGAGCAATGTTTTCCGATTTGGAGTAATTATAGAGCCATTACCACATAGGTCACCATTTCTGACGGCCGTCAGAATGTGTGACCCACAGAAAAAAAACGATTTTGTAAGAATATATTTTCCCACCGTTACTGCTTCCCAAAGCTAATACAACTTCGAAAGATGGTTTGGGGTAGTTATTTCATCAAATCACACTAATCTGGAGCAATGTTTTCCGATTTATAGTCATTATAGAGCCATTACCACATAGGTCACCATTTCTGACGGCCGTCAGAATGTGTGACCCACAGAAAAAAACCGATTTTGTAAGAATATATGTTCCCACCGTTACTGCTTCCCAAAGCTAATAAAACTTCGAAAGATGGTTTGGGGTGGTTATTTCATCAATTCACACTAATCTGGAGCAATGTTTTCCGATTTGGAGTAATTATAGAGCCATTACCACATAGGTCACCATTTCTGACGGCCGTCAGAATGTGTGACCCACAGAAAAAAAACGATTTAATATGTTTTCCCACCTTTACTGCTTCCCAAAGCTAATAAAACTTCGAAAGATGATTTGGGGTAATTATTTCATCAACTCAAACTAATCTGGAGCAATGTTTTCCGATTTGGAGTAATTATAGAGCCATTACCACATAGGTCACCATTTCTGACGGCTGTCAGAATGTGTGACCCACAGGAAAAAAAACGATTTAATATGTTTTCCCACCTTTACTGCTTCCCAAAGCTAATACAACTTCGAAAGATGATTTGGGGTAATTATTTCATCAACTCAAACTAATCTGGAGCAATGTTTTCCGATTTGGAGTAATTATAGAGCCATTACCACATAGGTCACCATTTCTGACGGCCGTCAGAATGTGTGACCCACAGGAAAAAAAACGATTTAATATGTTTTCCCACCTTTACTGCTTCCCAAAGCTAATACAACTTCGAAAGATGATTTGGGGTAATTATTTCATCAACTCAAACTAATCTGGAGCAATGTTTTCCGATTTGGAGTAATTATAGAGCCATTACCACATAGGTCACCATTTCTGACGGCCGTCAGAATGTGTGACCCACAGAAAAAAAACGATTTTGTAAGAATATATTTTCCCACCGTTACTGCTTCCCAAAGCTAATACAACTTCGAAAGATGGTTTGGGGTAGTTATTTCATCAATTCACACTAATCTGGAGCAATGTTTTCCGATTTATAGTCATTATAGAGCCATTACCACATAGGTCACCATTTCTGACGGCCGTCAGAATGTGTGACCCACATAAAAAAAACGATCTTGTAAGATTATATGTTCCCACCGTTACTGCTTCCCAAAGCTACTAAAACTTCGAAAGATGGTTGTGGGTAGTTATTTCATCAATTCATAATATTCTTGAACGTTTTTTTTCCCATTTAGAGTCATCATAGAGCCATTACCACATAGGTCACCATTTCTGACGGCCGTCAGAATGTGTGACCCACAGAAAAAAAACGATTTTATATGTTTTCCCACCTTTACTGCTTCCCAAAGCTAATAAAACTTCGAAAGATGATTTGGGGTAATTATTTCATCAACTCAAACTAATCTGGAGCAATGTTTTTCGATTTGGAGTAATTATAGAGCCATTACCACATAGGTCACCATTTCTGACGGCCGTCAGAATGTGTGACCCACAGAAAAAAAAACGATTTTGTAAGAATATATGTTCCCACCGTTACTGCTTCCCAAAGCTAATAAAACTTCGAAAGATGGTTTGGGGTAGTTATTTCATCAATTCATACTACTCTTGAACGTTTTTTTCCCATTTAGAGTCATCATAGAGCCATTACCACATAGGTCACCATTTCTGACGGCCGTCAGAATGTGTGACCCACAGAAAAAAAACGATTTTATATGTTTTCCCACCTTTACTGCTTCCCAAAGCTAATAAAACTTCGAAAGATGATTTGGGGTAATTATTTCATCAACTCAAACTAATCTGGAGCAATGTTTTCCGATTTGGAGTAATTATAGAGCCATTACCACATAGGTCACCATTTCTGACGGCCGTCAGAATGTGTGACCCACAGAAAAAAGAAACGATTTTGTAAGAATATATGTTCCCACCGTTACTGCTTCCCAAAGCTAATAAAACTTCGAAAGATGGTTTGGGGTAGTTATTTCATCAATTCATAATACTCTTGAACGTTTTTTTTTCCATTTAGAGTCATCATAGAGCCATTACCACATAGGTCACCATTTCTGACGGCCGTCAGAATGTGTGACCCACAGAAAAAAAACGATTTAATATGTTTTCCCACCTTTACTGCTTCCCAAAGCTAATACAACTTCGAAAGATGATTTGGGGTAATTATTTCATCAATTCACACTATTCTTGAACGTTTTTTTCCCATTTAGAGTCATCATAGAGCCATTACCACATAGGTCACCATTTCTGACGGCCGTCAGAATGTGTGACCCACAGAAAAAAAAACGATTTTGTAAGAATATATGTTCCCACCGTTACTGCTTCCCAAAGCTAATAAAACTTTGAAAGATGGTTTGGGGTAGTTATTTCATCAATTTATACTACTCTTGAACGTTTTTTTTCCCATTTAGAGTCATCATAGAGCCATTACCACGTAGGTCACCATTTCTGACGGCCGTCAGAATGTGTGACCCACAGAAAAAAACCGATTTTGTAAGAATATATTTTCCCACCGTTACTGCTTCCCAAAGCTAATAAAACTTCGAAAGATGGTTTGGGGTGGTTATTTCATCAATTCACACTAATCTGGAGCAATGTTTTCCGATTTATAGTCATTATAGAGCCATTACCACATAGGTCACCATTTCTGACGGCCGTCAGAATGTGTGACCCACAGAAAAAAAACGATTTAATATGTTTTCCCACCGTTACTGCTTCCCAAAGCTAATAAAACTTCGAAAGATGGTTTGGGGTGGTTATTTCATCAATTCACACTAATCTGGAGCAATGTTTTCCGATTTATAGTCATTATAGAGCCATTACCACATAGGTCACCATTTCTGACGGCCGTCAGAATGTGTGACCCACAGAAAAAAAACGATTTAATATGTTTTCCCACCTTTACTGCTTCCCAAAGCTAATAAAACTTCGAAAGATGATTTGGGGTAATTATTTCATCAACTCAAACTAATCTGGAGCAATGTTTTCCGATTTGGAGTAATTATAGAGCCATTACCACATAGGTCACCATTTCTGACGGCCGTCAGAATGTGTGACCCACAGGAAAAAAAACGATTTAATATGTTTTCCCACCTTTACTGCTTCCCAAAGCTAATACAACTTCGAAAGATGATTTGGGGTAATTATTTCATCAACTCAAACTAATCTGGAGCAATGTTTTCCGATTTGGAGTAATTATAGAGCCATTACCACATAGGTCACCATTTCTGACGGCCGTCAGAATGTGTGACCCACAGAAAAAAAACGATTTTGTAAGAATATATTTTCCCACCGTTACTGCTTCCCAAAGCTAATACAACTTCGAAAGATGGTTTGGGGTAGTTATTTCATCAAATCACACTAATCTGGAGCAATGTTTTCCGATTTATAGTCATTATAGAGCCATTACCACATAGGTCACCATTTCTGACGGCCGTCAGAATGTGTGACCCACAGAAAAAAACCGATTTTGTAAGAATATATGTTCCCACCGTTACTGCTTCCCAAAGCTAATAAAACTTCGAAAGATGGTTTGGGGTGGTTATTTCATCAATTCACACTAATCTGGAGCAATGTTTTCCGATTTGGAGTAATTATAGAGCCATTACCACATAGGTCACCATTTCTGACGGCCGTCAGAATGTGTGACCCACAGAAAAAAAACGATTTAATATGTTTTCCCACCTTTACTGCTTCCCAAAGCTAATAAAACTTCGAAAGATGATTTGGGGTAATTATTTCATCAACTCAAACTAATCTGGAGCAATGTTTTCCGATTTGGAGTAATTATAGAGCCATTACCACATAGGTCACCATTTCTGACGGCTGTCAGAATGTGTGACCCACAGGAAAAAAAACGATTTAATATGTTTTCCCACCTTTACTGCTTCCCAAAGCTAATACAACTTCGAAAGATGATTTGGGGTAATTATTTCATCAACTCAAACTAATCTGGAGCAATGTTTTCCGATTTGGAGTAATTATAGAGCCATTACCACATAGGTCACCATTTCTGACGGCCGTCAGAATGTGTGACCCACAGGAAAAAAAACGATTTAATATGTTTTCCCACCTTTACTGCTTCCCAAAGCTAATACAACTTCGAAAGATGATTTGGGGTAATTATTTCATCAACTCAAACTAATCTGGAGCAATGTTTTCCGATTTGGAGTAATTATAGAGCCATTACCACATAGGTCACCATTTCTGACGGCCGTCAGAATGTGTGACCCACAGAAAAAAAACGATTTTGTAAGAATATATTTTCCCACCGTTACTGCTTCCCAAAGCTAATACAACTTCGAAAGATGGTTTGGGGTAGTTATTTCATCAATTCACACTAATCTGGAGCAATGTTTTCCGATTTATAGTCATTATAGAGCCATTACCACATAGGTCACCATTTCTGACGGCCGTCAGAATGTGTGACCCACATAAAAAAAACGATCTTGTAAGATTATATGTTCCCACCGTTACTGCTTCCCAAAGCTACTAAAACTTCGAAAGATGGTTGTGGGTAGTTATTTCATCAATTCATAATATTCTTGAACGTTTTTTTTCCCATTTAGAGTCATCATAGAGCCATTACCACATAGGTCACCATTTCTGACGGCCGTCAGAATGTGTGACCCACAGAAAAAAAACGATTTTATATGTTTTCCCACCTTTACTGCTTCCCAAAGCTAATAAAACTTCGAAAGATGATTTGGGGTAATTATTTCATCAACTCAAACTAATCTGGAGCAATGTTTTTCGATTTGGAGTAATTATAGAGCCATTACCACATAGGTCACCATTTCTGACGGCCGTCAGAATGTGTGACCCACAGAAAAAAAAACGATTTTGTAAGAATATATGTTCCCACCGTTACTGCTTCCCAAAGCTAATAAAACTTCGAAAGATGGTTTGGGGTAGTTATTTCATCAATTCATACTACTCTTGAACGTTTTTTTCCCATTTAGAGTCATCATAGAGCCATTACCACATAGGTCACCATTTCTGACGGCCGTCAGAATGTGTGACCCACAGAAAAAAAACGATTTTATATGTTTTCCCACCTTTACTGCTTCCCAAAGCTAATAAAACTTCGAAAGATGATTTGGGGTAATTATTTCATCAACTCAAACTAATCTGGAGCAATGTTTTCCGATTTGGAGTAATTATAGAGCCATTACCACATAGGTCACCATTTCTGACGGCCGTCAGAATGTGTGACCCACAGAAAAAAGAAACGATTTTGTAAGAATATATGTTCCCACCGTTACTGCTTCCCAAAGCTAATAAAACTTCGAAAGATGGTTTGGGGTAGTTATTTCATCAATTCATAATATTCTTGAACGTTTTTTTTTCCATTTAGAGTCATCATAGAGCCATTACCACATAGGTCACCATTTCTGACGGCCGTCAGAATGTGTGACCCACAGAAAAAAAACGATTTAATATGTTTTCCCACCTTTACTGCTTCCCAAAGCTAATACAACTTCGAAAGATGATTTGGGGTAATTATTTCATCAATTCACACTATTCTTGAACGTTTTTTTCCCATTTAGAGTCATCATAGAGCCATTACCACATAGGTCACCATTTCTGACGGCCGTCAGAATGTGTGACCCACAGAAAAAAAAACGATTTTGTAAGAATATATGTTCCCACCGTTACTGCTTCCCAAAGCTAATAAAACTTTGAAAGATGGTTTGGGGTAGTTATTTCATCAATTCATACTACTCTTGAACGTTTTTTTTCCCATTTAGAGTCATCATAGAGCCATTACCACGTAGGTCACCATTTCTGACGGCCGTCAGAATGTGTGACCCACAGAAAAAAACCGATTTTGTAAGAATATATTTTCCCACCGTTACTGCTTCCCAAAGCTAATAAAACTTCGAAAGATGGTTTGGGGTGGTTATTTCATCAATTCACACTAATCTGGAGCAATGTTTTCCGATTTATAGTCATTATAGAGCCATTACCACATAGGTCACCATTTCTGACGGCCGTCAGAATGTGTGACCCACAGAAAAAAAACGATTTAATATGTTTTCCCACCGTTACTGCTTCCCAAAGCTAATAAAACTTCGAAAGATGGTTTGGGGTGGTTATTTCATCAATTCACACTAATCTGGAGCAATGTTTTCCGATTTATAGTCATTATAGAGCCATTACCACATAGGTCACCATTTCTGACGGCCGTCAGAATGTGTGACCCACAGAAAAAAAACGATTTAATATGTTTTCCCACCTTTACTGCTTCCCAAAGCTAATAAAACTTCGAAAGATGATTTGGGGTAATTATTTCATCAACTCAAACTAATCTTGAGCAATGTTTTCCGATTTGGAGTAATTATAGAGCCATTACCACATAGGTCACCATTTCTGACGGCCGTCAGAATGTGTGACCCACAGGAAAAAAAACGATTTAATATGTTTTCCCACCTTTACTGCTTCCCAAAGCTAATACAACTTCGAAAGATGATTTGGGGTAATTATTTCATCAACTCAAACTAATCTGGAGCAATGTTTTCCGATTTGGAGTAATTATAGAGCCATTACCACATAGGTCACCATTTCTGACGGCCGTCAGAATGTGTGACCCACAGAAAAAAAACGATTTTGTAAGAATATATTTTCCCACCGTTACTGCTTCCCAAAGCTAATAAAACTTCGAAAGATGGTTTGGGGTAGTTATTTCATCAATTCACACTAATCTGGAGCAAAGTTTTCCGATTTATAGTCATTATAGAGCCATTACCACATAGGTCACCATTTCTGACGGCCGTCAGAATGTGTGACCCACATAAAAAAAACGATCTTGTAAGATTATATGTTCCCACCGTTACTGCTTCCCAAAGCTACTAAAACTTCGAAAGATGGTTGTGGGTAGTTATTTCATCAATTCATAATATTCTTGAACGTTTTTTTCCCCATTTAGAGTCATCATAGAGCCATTACCACATAGGTCACCATTTCTGACGGCCGTCAGAATGTGTGACCCACAGAAAAAAAACGATTTAATATGTTTTCCCACCTTTACTGCTTCCCAAAGCTAATAAAACTTCGAAAGATGATTTGGGGTAATTATTTCATCAACTCAAACTAATCTGGAGCAATGTTTTCCGATTTGGAGTAATTATAGAGCCATTACCACATAGGTCACCATTTCTGACGGCCGTCAGAATGTGTGACCCACAGAAAAAAAACGATTTAATATGTTTTCCCACCTTTACTGCTTCCCAAAGCTAATACAACTTCGAAAGATGATTTGGGGTAATTATTTCATCAACTCAAACTAATCTGGAGCAATGTTTTCCGATTTGGAGTAATTATAGAGCCATTACCACATAGGTCACCCATTCTGACGGCCGTCAGAATGTGTGACCCACAGAAAAAAAAACGATTTTGTAAGAATATATGTTCCCACCGTTACTGCTTCCCAAAGCTAATAAAACTTCGAAAGATGGTTTGGGGTAGTTATTTCATCAATTCATACTACTCTTGAACGTTTTTTTCCCATTTAGAGTCATCATAGAGCTATTACCACGTAGGTCACCATTTCTGACGGCCGTCAGAATGTGTGACCCACAGAAAAAAACCGATTTTGTAAGAATATATTTTCCCACCGTTACTGCTTCCCAAAGCTAATAAAACTTCGAAAGATGGTTTGGGGTGGTTATTTCATCAATTCACACTAATCTGGAGCAATGTTTTCCGATTTATAGTCATTATAGAGCCATTACCACATAGGTCACCATTTCTGACGGCCGTCAGAATGTGTGACCCACAGAAAAAAACCGATTTTGTAAGAATATATGTTCCCACCGTTACTGCTTCCCAAAGCTAATAAAACTTCGAAAGATGGTTTGGGGTGGTTATTTCATCAATTCACACTAATCTGGAGCAATGTTTTCCGATTTGGAGTAATTATAGAGCCATTACCACATAGGTCACCATTTCTGACGGCCGTCAGAATGTGTGACCCACAGAAAAAAAACGATTTAATATGTTTTCCCACCGTTACTGCTTCCCAAAGCTAATAAAACTTCGAAAGATGATTTGGGGTAATTATTTCATCAACTCAAACTAATCTGGAGCAATGTTTTCCGATTTGGAGTAATTATAGAGCCATTACCACATAGGTCACCATTTCTGACGGCTGTCAGAATGTGTGACCCACAGGAAAAAAAACGATTTAATATGTTTTCCCACCTTTACTGCTTCCCAAAGCTAATACAACTTCGAAAGATGATTTGGGGTAATTATTTCATCAACTCAAACTAATCTGGAGCAATGTTTTCCGATTTGGAGTAATTATAGAGCCATTACCACATAGGTCACCATTTCTGACGGCCGTCAGAATGTGTGACCCACAGAAAAAAAACGATTTAATATGTTTTCCCACCTTTACTGCTTCCCAAAGCTAATAAAACTTCGAAAGATGATTTGGGGTAATTATTTCATCAACTCAAACTAATCTTGAGCAATGTTTTCCGATTTGGAGTAATTATAGAGCCATTACCACATAGGTCACCATTTCTGACGGCCGTCAGAATGTGTGACCCACAGGAAAAAAAACGATTTAATATGTTTTCCCACCTTTACTGCTTCCCAAAGCTAATACAACTTCGAAAGATGATTTGGGGTAATTATTTCATCAACTCAAACTAATCTTGAACGTTTTTTTCCCATTTAGAGTCATCATAGAGCCATTACCACATAGGTCACCATTTCTGACGGCCGTCAGAATGTGTGACCCACAGAAAAAAACCGATTTTGTAAGAATATATTTTCCCACCGTTACAGCTTCCCAAAGCTAATAAAACTTCGAAAGATGATTTGGGGTAATTATTTCATCAATTCACACTAATCTGGAGCAATGTTTTCCGATTTATAGTCATTATAGAGCCTTTACCACATAGGTCACCATTTCTGACGGCCGTCAGAATGTGTGACCCACATAAAAAAAACGATGTTGTAAGATTATATGTTCCCACCGTTACTGCTTCCCAAAGCTAATACAACTTCGAAAGATGGTTTTGGGTAGTTATTTCATCAATTCATAATATTCTTGAACGTTTTTTTTCCCATTTAGAGTCATCATAGAGCCATTACCACATAGGTCACCATTTCTGACGGCCGTCAGAATGTGTGACCCACAGAAAAAAAACGATTTAATATGTTTTCCCACCTTTACTGCTTCCCAAAGCTAATAAAACTTCGAAAGATGATTTGGGGTAATTATTTCATCAACTCAAACTAATCTGGAGCAATGTTTTCCGATTTGGAGTAATTATAGAGCCATTACCACATAGGTCACCATTTCTGACGGCCGTCAGAATGTGTGACCCACATAAAAAAAAACGATTTTGTAAGAATATATGTTCCCACCGTTACTGCTTCCCAAAGCTAATAAAACTTCGAAAGATGGTTTGGGGTAGTTATTTCATCAATTCATACTACTCTTGAACGTTTTTTTCCCATTTGGAGTCATCATAGAGCCATTACCACATAGGTCACCATTTCTGACGGCCGTCAGAATGTGTGACCCACAGGAAAAAAAACGATTTTGTAAGAATATATGTTCCCACCGTTACTGCTTCCCAAAGCTAATAAAACTTCGAAAGATGGTTGTGGGTAGTTATTTCATCAATTCACACTATTCTTGAACGTTTTTTTCCCATTTAGAGTCATCATAGAGCCATTACCACATAGGTCACCATTTCTGACGGCCGTCAGAATGTGTGACCCACAGAAAAAAAACGATTTAATATGTTTTCCCACCTTTACTGCTTCCCAAAGCTAATAAAACTTCGAAAGATGATTTGGGGTAATTATTTCATCAATTCAAACTAATCTGGAGCAATGTTTTCCTATTTAGAGTAATTATAGAGCCATTACCACATAGGTCACCATTTCTGACAGCCGTCAGAATGTGTGACCCACATAAAAAAAACGATCTTGTAAGATTATATGTTCCCACCATTACTGCTTCCCAAAGCTACTAAAACTTTGAAAGATGGTTGTGGGTAGTTATTTCATCAAATCATACTTTTCTTGAACGTTTTTTTCCCCCATTTAGAGTCATCATAGAGCCTATACCACATAGGTCACCATTTCTGACGGCTGCAGAATGTGTGACCCACAGGAAAAAAAACGATTTTATATGTTTTCCCACCTTTACTGCTTCCCAAAGCTAATAAAACTTCGAAAGATGGTTTGGGGTAGTTATTTCATCAATTCACACTAATCTGGAGCAATGTTTTCCCATTTAGAGTCATCATAGAGCCATTACCACATAGGTCACCATTTCTGACGGCCGTCAGAATGTGTGACCCACAGAAAAAAAAACGATTTTGTAAGAATATATGTTCCCACCGTTACTGCTTCCCAAAGCTAATAAAACTTCGAAAGATGGTTTGGGGTAGTTATTTCATCAATTCATACTACTCTTGAACGTTTTTTTCCCATTTAGAGTCATCATAGAGCCATTACCACGTAGGTCACCATTTCTGACGGCCGTCAGAATGTGTGACCCACAGAAAAAAACCGATTTTGTAAGAATATATTTTCCCACCGTTACTGCTTCCCAAAGCTAATAAAACTTCGAAAGATGGTTTGTGGTGGTTATTTCATCAATTCACACTAATCTGGAGCAATGTTTTCCGATTTATAGTCATTATAGAGCCATTACCACATAGGTCACCATTTCTGACGGCCGTCAGAATGTGTGACCCACAGAAAAAAACCGATTTTGTAAGAATATGTTTTCCCACCGTTACTGCTTTCCAAAGCTACAAAAACTTCGAAAGATGGTTGGGGGTAGTTAATTCATCAACTCACACTAATCTGGAGCGATGTTTTTTCAATTTATAGTCATTATAGAGCCATTACCACATAGGTCACCATTTTTGACAGCCGTCAGAATGTGTGACCCACAGAAAAAATCGATCTTGTAAGAATATATTTTCCCACCGTTACTGCTTCCGAAAGCTACTAAAACTTCGAAAGTTTGTTTGGGATAGTTATTTCATCAATTCACACTAATCTAGAGCAATTTTTTCAGATTTAGAGTCATTATAGAGCCATTACCACAGAGGTCTCCATTTCCTATGGTCGTCAGAATGTGTGACCCACAGAATATTTTTTTTTTAATCTGTGACCCCACCGTAACTGCTTCCCCAAGGAGTTTTATCTTGAAACGATGGATTTGGGTAGTTATATCATCCCTTCACACTAATCTGAAGTCATATTTTATGATTTGGAGCCATCACAGAGCCATTTCTCACAGCCTTCAGAATATTTGACCCAAGAAATAAATCGAAATGCTATGTGACCACACCGTAACTGCTTCTCAAAGGAGTTAATTTTTCAAACGATTGTTTATCATCCCTTCACACTAATCTGGAACCATATTTTCTGATTTGGAGTCATCACAGAGCCAGTACCAAAGAGGTCACCATTTCTGACGGATGTCAGAATGTGTGACCCCCCCCTCCTAAAATGTTTTGTGACCCCACCGTAACTGCTTCCCAAAGGAGTTAAATCTTCAAACTATGGTTCGGGGTAGTTATGTCATTCCTTCACACTAATATGGAACCAAATTTCCTGATTTGGAGCCACCACAGAGCCAGTATCCCCAGAGGTTACCATTTCTGACAGCCGTCAGAATGTGTGACCCCCCAAAAAACTGTGACCCCACCGTAACTGCTTCCCAAAGGAGTTCAAACTTTGTACAATGGTTTGGGGTTGTTCCTTCTCAAAATCACCTTGAGGAGTGTGATGTTCCTTCCCTCGAAGGTTTGTCCATAGACGGAGGAGGAGACGAGATCTGGGTTGTCCTTCACCATCTGGTCCATCCAAGAGGAGATCTGAGGAACACAAAGACAACTGACTGGATCCAACTGTACAGTTGTACATGATGAAGTATCATCACGAATCATCAAATAACTATTTTTATGACTCAAGTGGGACTTTATGGGCTGAGTTGCAAAAACATTCTCAGCATTCCTGTGCCAGTATAACCATTAATAACTTGTACAGTTAATGTTTTGAAATTTCTTACCTCTGATATGGGATGGTACTTGGTGTAATTGTAATTCCATGGAGTATCTTGGTGCTCAACAACTCTATCAAATAGAGTAGATATATATGTATAAACATATTATTAAAGACCAGCAAAGGTAAGACTAAATCATATTGTCAAATATATATATACAGCCAACCAGGTTAATTGTAAAAAAAAAAATAAAAAAAAAGAGCAAAGAGCAAGGGTCAAAGTGCACAATCATAAAATAATGTCCTCTTTGGCATGTTATCTTTTTGCATATTTTTTTCATTTTGCAACATATTACGAGATTGGCTCTTGACTAATTTCCGAAGAATCCTCAAGCGACAAACTAATAGATTTATCCTCAGAATGGCCCGGCTAATGTCAACAAAGTTGGCCTGCAAGGAACAGGTTTGATTGGGAGCAAAGACTGTCTGTGGACATTCACTTGATCCATAATTGTACCTGTTAATAAATACATACTCTACAAACGTTATACCTTCTAGGAGGTAGGTTTACAGGTAAACTCACGTGTCTGAGGTGCCATATGGCATCAACTGTACGAACAGAGCGATGAGAAGTTTCCTGGAGTTCAACATTATTATGTCTTCTCTTTAAGTATCTCAACAGTGACTGCTTGCTTTAGACTGGGGTCAGATACAATTAAACGGGAAAAACATCACCTGACCCACACATCCCTTTCTAATTGCTGGCAGAGCAATAAACAGTCGACTCAGTCCCTCATCTTCGCACAGACACAGTGCGGGGTCGTAGTCCAACACGGACACGCCCTCTCTCAGCCCCGTTCCACCGATGGTGTAGGTCTATAAACGGTCTCCAATTACACACGAACCTTAGGGCACAATTAGCGGGTCGAGAAGGCCAGGCGCTGCATGCTGCCCGCATGAATAAATGGTGTCATTCATTCACTGTCCATGTATCTTCTGTCTAACTGGCTCACGTGTTTCCTAATTCAACACCGCAGCCTTATTCGGACAGATAAGTCGCAAGTTGACAAAAGTAGTGACTGAGGCGGGCAGTTGACAATCTTAGTCTTAGTTTGATGGAAGGAATGAATGCAATCTTCGTAAAACTGCAACCACTGTCGGATCTTACTCTGGGATGATACAGCCAGGTAGTTTATTTTGTTTTCAGGTTGGGCTCAATGGGAGCGTTGTACACTGTCTGTTGCTGTAGGCAGTATTTTCAACATGACGGAGACGAGAAGAACGCTATTTTACGGTAAGTAGCCTACTCCACCAAGTTCTAGGCCACGTTCTACTGCAATTATCGTCGAGTTTAAATACCATACTAACTGGAGTTTTAGTTGCTGTTCCTCCGAATCCAGCCATTATATTATAGGATATGGTTGTGGGCCAATACTTGCGCTGCTACAGTGAACTCAGTAATTGAGTTAATCAAAATAATAAAACGTACAACGTAATAAAATAGCAAATCAGATTCAAAACTAAAAGCAACTGTGTGTTTCCAGGGTGCAGGGTGGCAGGGCCAGTGAGTCCCACGGGAGTGAGCCAAGCCCGGATTGTGTCTCTGGGGAACAGCAGGACTGGAACCCCTGGAAGAGCCCCCAGATGTCCACTGGACCGGTTGCTTCAGACAGGGAGCTGCAGGTGTTCCTCTCCATGAGGAACCAGACAGATAAGGATACTGAGGTGAGTTGATGCAGGATGTATACAGGACTGCTTGGTGGGTGTCATTGCAACCAAAGAAACCCTCACATTGACTGAATTTATCTTCTCAAACACCAAAATATAATTGTTGTAATCTATTTCTGGCCGTTTGAACGCTTACACAATAAGTTATCAATCTCAAATAATGACAGAAATACATTTCCCTTCACATGTCGCAGTCAACAAACTGTCAGAATCTCCTGAAAACACCAGTTCAGACTGGCTAGTGATTAGGTTTACATTAACATAATCCCATTCTCATAAACATAAATTACGATGCACGTATACACTCAATAACACACATACACATAGACCACACGTTTCTTTATTAACTTTCTTTGGTTTAGGCCAATCTAAGGTAACCTAATAGTGTTTGGTCACCTGACAGCTGTTATGAGAGCCATAGACTTCATTCATTCATTCATTCATTCAACCATAACTACACAACTCGATATATATTTATCTACAAAGGTAAAACCCATGTAAATATAAATATTACATAAAATTACTGAAATCGTAAATCATAGCTGCATGTGAAATTATAGAGGATTAAATCATACTTAATTGTCGGCAGAGGCACAATGAAGCTCCATGAGTGCAGAAAGCCATACTATCTGTATGACAACAGCACATAACATTCCCAAGCACAAAATGACAGACATTAAATCTCAAATCCCATGGCACATTCACAGCAAACACACCCTCAATTACCAAGCACCAGCGCATGACTGCACACGTCAGTAGGAGGCTGAGCCAGGATCCTGCCCAGAGTTTCTGCTGAGGGACTCAGCCATCGAGGGAATCTCAGCCTGGGACAGGGACAGTATTGTGCAGAGCTCTGCCATGGTCGAGATGTAGGTCAAGGTTTCATCTCTTTACCCAGGACCCTATCACCAGACCTGGCCTCCTTTTAGTGCATCACCCTCATCTGTGGTTCATTAGTTGTCTCTAACTATGTGTGTTTGTATGTGTGTAAGGAGTGGGAGAAGCTAAACTACGACATCCACACTCTGAGGTGTGCCCGACGAGAGGTCAGCACCAGGTGGAGGAAGATCCTGCAGCAGCTTGGTGAGAGAGCTGTCTCACTTCCTCTACTGCAAAGCCACTTACAGCCAGTCATACAAGCTCTTATCTAGAGCGACTTACATTAAGTACAGGGACCCAAGGCAAGTAGGGTGAAGTGCTTCGCCCAAGGACAGAACGTCATTTGGCACAGCCGGGATTTGAACCGGAAACCCTCTGAGTAATAGGCTGATTCCCTAACCGCTCAGCCAGCTGACTCCCTGTACACCGTCTCTGTGTCTCTGTGAGTCCAGGCTACCAGCGGGAGGTGGAGTCGTTGCTGTGTGTGAATAAAGCGAGCAGCATGAGTTCAAGGAGCCTGGTCCAGGCCAGAGAGCTGCTCCACACCCTTACGGAGGACACCAGCCTGTTCCCACAGGGGGTGTCCCCCCAGGACAGATACCTCTTTGTCATGGTACACACGCACACGTACACACACTTCTGACGCACCGGGGGTTTAATAGTTTAATAGGTGCATAAAGGAATGCTTGTGTTCACCAAAAAGAGTCCTTGGATTATTTTATGAACAGTAGCAGGGATGGAAAAATAGGATAGACATTATATTTTATATATAGGACACTTAGATACGTCTTGTCTAAGGATCGGTGTGTTGCTAGATGAATCTCTTAGATTAGGGCTGGAGGACACAGCAGAGGGAACTTAATGATAGGTTCTTGTCATTTTCTTGACTCTTTGTGTTCTTTTTTTTCCTCCTCAGGATAGACTGGTGTCTCTTGATAGTGCCGAAGACTTCATAACACTGGCCAAGCAGAAGTACCCAAAGAGAGAGGTGTGAATGGGGAGAGAGAGAGATAGAGCAAAGGAAGAGAGTTATTGTGCATGTGAATGAGAGTGAGTGTACGTCTCATTGCTTCACAAAAAAGTGTTTGGTTAAAGTGCTTTTTTTTTTTACCTTAGTGGAGTTCTGTAGCACATCCACAATAAACTTTGTATTTTTTTACTAAAAACTTTTATTTATCAAACAATATGTTTGAATTGCAGATGTAACACATTAATTAGGATGAAATATATTCCAATAAAATATGACATTACAATTTACCATAACGCTCCTCTTGCTACTGTTCTTGTAATAATTGTCTCGTAGAGACATTTACTAAATGTCCAGCAGGGGGGAGTAAATACTGCAACTCCAGAGAGGAAAAAACTTAACAATCCTGGAAACCTGTAGAGTTGCAAGGATGTTAAGATGAGTAGGGCTATGAGGGTTATGAACAGTCATGCACAACATTCCTTCTCTCCTTTTTATGATCAAATTACTTTATTAAATAGTGAGTTTAACTGTGTGTTACAGGTAGTAACATCAGTAACAGTAATATCTTATTCTAACACTGCTAGTGGGTCTGTGCTGCTCAGGGTGACCTACATATAGTTCTCTCCCTGGCCCAATTCAGGGGGTTGGAAACAGATGTGGAACCAAAAGAGGCGAGGCCAGGGGAGAGGGGGAGTTTCATCGGGGGGACCAGCTCCCTGGCAGGGCTTCCATGCATTGTGGAAAGCTGCTTGCTGCACCTTGTTCTCATTACCCCACTGTGTGTATATATATGTGTGTGTGTGTGTGTATGTGTGTGTGTGTGTGTGTGTGAAGGGGGTGGTATACATGTGTGTGTGTGTGTGTGTGTGTGTACTTGGATGACATTGTATTTGCAGGAGTACTGGAAGGGTTCATGACTGAGCGAGGGATCAGGCCCAAGTGTGTGATTGTGTGACCTGATGACGTCAGCTCCTTTCCATGAAACCCTAGCAGCTCCCCAGCACCTCTTCAGACAGCCCTGGCTTTTAGATTGTTTCAGTTTCACTGGGCTGATCAGTCTGACTGGACCTTTCTGCTCTATCCTGGACTGGGGCCCAGGCTGGGGTTGAGACAGGGTCTGGGGTTGAGACTGGGCTGGGGTCAGGGCACAAGACACGTACAAGACTTGGGCGTAATACAAGTCATGATAAGAGAAGCCGAGATGCACAAACGCTACAGTCTCAACTGAATGCGCCGTCAATTGTGCCCTTTTAGCTACACAGATGCGCAATACTGCCTTCACAAAGACACACAGGAAATCCAGTCAAAACAGGAATGGTTTATGTTCCATCCCAGCCCTCACATTCTGCTCGCAGCATGGAGTATCCAAGCCTGGCCAGGCCGGTCTAGTCTGAGGTAGGCAGTTGATGAAGACACCAGACCAGAGACTTAGTGAGAGGAGAGACCCCTTAGGGAAGTCAGGGGCAGAAATGGAGAGAAATAGCATTAAACTAGAATAGGTCTTCCGGTATGGGTCTCAAAACCTCCACTCAGCCGTTTTTGGACCAATCAGAGAACTCTGGCCATGCCTACCAGCTTTTGGCCGGGGAACAGGATGAAGGCTGCGAAAAGGACAGCGGTCTGGGGTCACATGGCCTAACCATTCCAACTGCTTGACTCCCTCTGGTCAAATATTTCACCAGAGAATATGAGGCGTGTTATCCACAGCTGCATGTCTTCAGGGTCTGGATACTCAAACACTCACCACCCCACAGGCACAGAACTACAGTCGAATTACAGTTGCCAGGTTTAGAACGGACTATACTGTCGATTTAAACCGTAACGGATCCTGTGAGCCATTTACTCAGCAAATGTCTGCGCATTTTCCAGATATTGCAGCCCTCATACGCACACGCTCGCACTCACATGCACGCACGCACACAGGCAATGGGGACTATGTGTGTATTGAGGATGGTTTTCTCATCATACAGAGGGGTCTTATGGGGTGTGTTGATGTGTCTGGCAGACTTGCCACTCCTGTCTGTAGGCCTCTCTCTACCCTCTGGTTCCTTATATTCCCTCCATGTCTCCCTCCCTGTCCTCTCTGTGGCTTCAGGCTAAATACTCTCCTCGCTTTCTCTCATCTCACCCCATTCTTGACCTCTATGTCATGCATACAGACTTTCCATTATCTCAATGTTGTAACCTCACTCCCAGTGCTCTATGATTTTCTTCTAGTACCTTCTCCTCCCTCCCCTTGTCCTTTCTACAACCAGCAACTTATCCTCCTGCTTCACGTGACTATGCATGTGTGGTTGGCAGACATCCCAAGTCATCCCAAGTTCCGTGAGTCTCTCGCGTTTCAATAGCGGCTCGCTAACGCCCGCAAATGCTTTATAATCCCCGGAAATCGGGGATTTTGTATTTAGAGCGAGCGAGAGACAGTCCAATGGTAATTTCTGGTGGAGACAGGTACATATCGCACGTCCTAATTGCCTCCCCGGTGCACGGGAGGGGGGTGTACGTGCTGGTTGAGGGTGTACATCATGTGTCCGGACTGCGTCCCGGGGGGGGGGGGGGGGAGTTGATCTGTTCCTGGTCAGGGTGTGTGTGTGCGGAGACTCTTACAATCCACTCAGCTCCCGGAGCCTTAGGCATGTCTTTAGCACCGTGGTCAAGCATCGACCCTGAGACTGGCGTAATTCCCAGATGGGTCATGGGTCGGTCCTCTTGGGCTCTGAGCGCCACCCCTCTGGGGGGAGAGGTACTCCATCATCTGCTCTCCATGTCTGTGGGGTGATTAAAGTGTCACTGAGGAGGGATGCATGATACCATGACATCAGACAGCCTCATCCGTTTGGTATTTAGTGTGAACAGATTGTTGTAAAGACAAGAGAGGAAGATCTAGAAGGTTCTGTGGTCTCCGTCTATGCCGTTTTCTTTCAGATCACAGACCTGTCTGAGGAGAATAGGACAAGGAAGCTACCAGAAAAACCTATCCTCTTCTCCTCCTATTCCTTCTCACAACAGTTGGCTGCAGGAGAGGAGCATTGACCTCTGATATAACTCGGTCACTGTTCAAGGTGGGTTTCATTACTAGCATCCATATGGAGTTTGACAGAATCTTCTCCTCAAGTCTCACAGTGAGATCCACTCCAGGGATGGATGGATCAGTGTGTTTATGGTTGCAACACAACACAAGGCATGGAGGGAATGAAATTGGGGTTGTGGTTCCTCACCAGGATTCAGAGATGGGGAATGGTCGAGATAAGTTAGCCGGTGGATGACAGTCTGTCATACCATTAAAGAAATTTGGCTAGATTCCGAGCTAACTACCATTAGATTCCTTGCTTTGCTTTCAGCTGTTGGGTTCGTAGATTAGAGGCATGTCTATCTTGCTTAGAAACAGTACAACTTATGGTGTAAACACACCCCTATAGACCTGAAATAGCAATTAACATATTTGAAAAGCTCCAGATGTAAATGTGTATCGGTACACACAGGCATTGCACGCTGTCACACAAATGAGACATCTGGAGTGTGTGTGTGTGCTTGCTCTCTGTGTGTGTGTGTGTGTGTGTGTGCATGCGCTCTGTGTGTGACTGTTTGATTGCTGGCCTCGTTGGGAAATCTTGAAGTAGTGAGACATGCCTTGAATTTCTTCTCCCTAGTCTATCGCTGTAGGGTGATTAAAGAGTTTCTCGCTACAGAACATCAGAACTAAACATCCCCCAGACTCCCTGGCTGGCTAAACTCCCTCATCTCCAAGCGTTCATAGCAGGGAAGGCCCCTGGTGTGGAGCTGTTTCTAGAGACCCCCATCTCTCTTCTCTTTTCCCCTTCTTTTCCCTTCGTTTCTCTTCTCCTGTGTGTGTTTGTGTGTGTGTGTGTGTGAGCACTAAGCACGTTCCTGCACGTCTGCGCGTTTGTGTTTTCACAGTTGGCTAGACACAGCCGGAGACAAAGCCATGACAGAGGGTGGGCTCTGAAAGAGAGAGGGGGGTACGCAGACTGTTATCTTTGTTTCGGAGGGCTCTTCAGGGGAGAGGCAGACAGTGACTCACTCCCCCGTGTATCACCTGGTGAAGGCTGGAGACGCTCACCTGTGTGTGGGCTCTCAATATACCAGCCAAACTAGCCGGCACGTGTGTACAGTTGTACACACCACGCACCATCTGCTCCGACTGCTGGTGTTTTCCTGGATACACAGATACACATGGCTCATAATCCAGGGTATTATTAGTGTAAACTGCTTCCATGTGTAGTAGATGAGGGACCTGAAACACACCGACAGGCTTCGACTCAGGGTTCTGAGTGTAAACATCTCTAGCAGGGGAGATTCAGGGCTGGGTCGATCTCTACAGCCACAGTACCACATGCTGGGGCTGGGATATATATATACACTGTACACCACCATCCCAACAAGAAACGTGCTGATGGAACAAGGTTCGACAGTGTGTGTGTGAGTGTGTGTGTCCAGTTAAGTCCAGAGCCAGTGGGGTTTGGGGAGGAGGCGTCAGACACACGGACCATCCCAGAAATAGAACCCCGGGCTTCTGAACCTGTGAGCTCCACCTCTGAACCAGCCCAGACTCCCATGACCTCACCTGTCACATGGCTTGTGAACGGAGGACTAATTCTGGAAGAATCTGTACCTCACGTGGGACGGCGGTGGAAAACGCACCAGTTTTCCAAATATGTATCTGCCACACAGTCTAACAATTGGCGTTGCATTTGTCCCATCTGCTCAATTTGTTACTCATTTTATACATTAAGCAATTCCTTCATACAATTGTCATTTTACATGTATGAAGTACTCCATTCAAAAGTGTTTACTTTATCACAACTCAAAGGTATGGGTGGCGACAGGGAAGGCGCCTGAAGGCGGCTGTGGTCCAGAGGTTGACATCTGTTGTGGCGGGGGTTTCTGCAGGGCATCAGGACGTGTTCCTGCCTCCGCGTGACTAACCGTCCATTAATCCACTCTGGTAGTCCACACTACCATGGCTCTGACATCACCCAGCAACAGCTGCCACACATACTCCCACATCTGGAGGTGTGTGAACGGAGGTGGCTCCCTCCCTCCCTTCCACCCTCCCTTCCACCCTCCCTTTCTTCCACCTTCACTCCCTTCCACCTTCTCTCCCTCCCTCCGTCTCTCTCTGTCTCTTTCTCTCTCACACACACACACTCTGTCTCTCTGCCTGACTCTCTCTGCCCCCCCCCCCCCCCCCCTCTGTGTCATCCTCTGTGGAGGAGGAGATCTTGTGACTCAGTTCATATTTCATTCATCACTCTGCTCCTGGGCCCACCGTTCTATATGCTCGTTTATTATCCTCCACAGACAGCAATCAAGACTCCGTGATCTGATTTCATTATTCATCAAGGAAATTGGCTTTTCCTTTCCTTGTGGCCTGCTGGCACCAGTATACTACAACAATATTTATGGGAATGACATCAGCCTGGCCTGCACCTTTTGAGGCACACACACTCTTTAATTGTGTGTGAACAGAATTTGTGTGTGTGGGGGGTATAGGCAGCTGTGGGTAACATCTGACACAGCAATCTGGAACCTTCTTTCATACTGGCTTGAGGTGGAGACACATGGAGCAGGGGCATGCCCCAGTGTGGTCTGGGGGATGACAGTGATGTTGGGAAAGAGGGGTGGAGAGGATGAGTGTTAGTGGTTGTATGAAAGGAGCGGTGGATGAAGAAGAGGAAAAGTTTGAGGGCTGAGACCACGCCTAAACCCGGGGAAAGATGAGGAGAGAAAAGGGGAGGGGAGGAGTGGAGAGGAGGAGACTTTGGATGTATATTGTGTTTTGTCATATTTATCCTCCCAGCAAGACCAGACCTAGACTCTAGAGGATTTTGCGTAGAGAAGACTAAGATAATCTGGGTGTGAGAGACAAGCTGCATGCTGTTTTTGGTCTCTCTATCAGGTATCTCTATTGGTCTCCGTGGTCTGAGTGCTAGCTGTGAGTTTGCTGCCTCCTAAGCTTGTTTCATGGGCATGACAGCTATTTGGCTTGTTTCTCTCACATATTCACACAGGTAGACCCTGTTTTAAAAACACAACTGTCCTGCTATGTTCAGAGGAAACAGATCGTCTGCAATAGGCTTCAATCATGATCTATTCCAATGACAACGGTAACGTCAGAAGTCATCATGAAAAGTTCATGTCTGTACGCAAAGGGTAAGTAAGGCAAAGTTTGGCCCAGGAAAGACTATGCAGATTATATACAGTAAGAGATAAACAGAAGTGTTTTTTTTGCGTCCCCCTCCCGAGAGAGCAAGAACAGAGGATAAAGGACAGTGTGCGTCACAGGGGGCCTCAACGGGTCGACCCCGGCCTCACCCCCGGCCTCACCCCGGCCTCACCTCCAGCCCTCTCCCAGCAAAGGCTGGCTCTGTCTCCATATATGGTGTGTGTGTGTGTGCTTGTGTGTTTGCTTGTGTGTTTGCTTGTGTGTGTGTGTGTGTGTGTGTGGAATGAGGGGGCGATGGAGACGGATGCTAAACTCCTCTCCCCCTGTTATCTCTCAGCCCAACGCCTACAAGGGAGGATGGAAAGTCGTGCTCCACAGCACCAAACCTCTGGAACCCTCCTGCAGACAGTCCCAACGTTCTTCACGTTCTCTATGTAGAAGAGGGGGTTTGAGGAAAAATCCAAACAAATTCTCAAATCACGAGAATGGTCTCTTGGTCTCATGGTGCTCCTAGGGAGTCGCAGGAGCCACATTTGTCTGGGTGAGGCACAGTATATATTGACCTAAGACATGGTCTGTTCAGACAGTGAGCCAGTCCTGGGAACTGAGGGGGCTAGGATAACATAGAGGGGATGTGGAGTTTGTTATTACTGTGTATGATTCATATAAGCTAATCATGAACCAACCACAACCAATTGTCAAGGCCCAAACATTCTCAGCCTTGCATGAATGCTCAAGAGACTATATAATGTACGTGGAACACATATCAGAGATATTTACTTTTCTAACCAGAAAAGACACAAAATAAGACTGTTAATACCGTGCTATGAAACAATGTTTTGTTAAATAATAATGGGAAATTGCATACTGTAGTTACTGTCAGAGCTCAATATGAAGTGGCAATGAGAGAGGACTTTGGTTTAGCAGCTAGGATTTGTCCTTCATGGTCCTTCATATCTGGGTTGTAGAGGCTGATGGGGAGATAGGAGAGTCTGTCAGACTTCCTTTGATAGTCTCCAGAGGGAAGGTTCTAAAGGGTGGGCAGGGCCAAAAACTAAGAACAACAGTCTAGAAGAAAAGAGGCTTTCAGTCGGGTCTAGCAAGTTCTAGAAATTAGAATTATGTTTGTGATTTTACTTGTAGAACGCAAAATTACAAATGGGGTAATATCATGTGATGATTGTTCATGGATGTTCACACACACACACAAATATATCTAAACTCGAATGCACACAAGGACACACACGGACACACACTCAACCCCAGCTTAGAACTAAAACAGACTTGATGTGTACAGTATATGAACACCATAACGGCCCAGAGCCCAGTGATGAGGTTCCATTTGATATGGCTTCCACAACATTAAACACAAATGTTATGACTGCTGACAATGCCTGCATTGAGGGAGCCAGACCACGTGGGAGTCTCATTGCTGCAGTGCTGACAGGTAAAATCACTATGCGGGAGAGCTGGCGACCTCTTATGTCACTGCGAGTGACCTCTGCTCCCTGCTCATCATCACACTGATTGACGGACACGCAGCGGCTGGATCTCAATAGTCTGTCCTGGACTCCTCTCTCCATTTGTCCTGATTTCAGTGCATTCGGGCCGCTTAGAGTCTGGCCCCTCAGACAAGGAGAGAGGATACAAGGGTTAGTGGACGATTGGACCTCAGCCACGGTCTTATACTACTCTCCTTGCTCCCCCACCAGCGAAACCACGAGAGGAAAGGTTTCTGTGAAAGAAAGAAGAACAGAGTCCTCCTCCACGAGCGCTCCATGTTCTTTGCACGTTTGTCTGTGTTATCTCAAGTGATGACTCAACTCCTGAGTGGAGTGTGATTTGGGGGCAGAGTAATCATGTTCATTAGGGGCTGTAGCGGTTCTTGTTGTGGTCCCGGGGGGGGTCGGGTAATACTTTATGTGTGTGTGCGTGTGTGTGCATGTGTGTGTCTGTATTTGTGTGTGACAGTTTCCTGTTGTAGTTACTCTCCAACAATAGCCTCACAGCTGACCGTGCATTAAGGAGTTTCCCTAAACTATCTTAGCACCTCATTGTTCATCCCGGGGGATGGCAGACTGGGTAGGATGAACAGAGCAGGGAGAGAATTACATACTAGGTGGAGGTGTCTTCTCAATGGCAACATTGCTGGGTCTTCTGTGTTCTAATCCACTAACATCCTTAATATATATTCTTCTGTCATGATGAGAAGGTGACATGATGTCAAGTGGTTCTGATAGAGAAAGGTTGTTTTTGTTGGAGAAAACCCAGGAATGGAAACATTCGGAAATACTTCGATGTCCTCTTTCCTTTTCAGTGGTTTATTTGGAGCATGGGAAAGACACACAGTAAATAAACAAATCCACAGAGGGACATTTTGTCTGGCACCTCTACTATCTGGTCATCAACAACTTTTGTGTCAGACTGAAACTGGCTCAGAGAATGGCCCAGAGCCTGGGGCAGCAGGACAGCTGGGATGACCCCTGGATGGAGAGTCAAGTACAGTTGGTGGTCTACGGACTAATATGTGTCACCAATGCTGTCCTGGTGAAGGAAGCAAACCATCCCAAAATGTTTATTTTGAAGATGAAGGGGCCAGGGAGAAAGTCCCAGAGAGAAAAAAGAAAAAAGAAAGAAAGAAAGAAAGTGAGAAAGGGAGAGAGTCAGAGTCAGAGGGACAAATCAGGGCCTGGTTTTGCCTTTGACACTGACCAGGTCTGTTCTTTGCTGCCTAGAAACCCAAATGGAGGGTTTTTTTTAAAAATCTGGATTGCCAAAATGCTGCCTCTTGAAATTTTGATATTTGATGATGTTATATTTTGAGTATGACAGAAAAGTTCTCTCTCCCCTGAGGACCTGTCTTCAGAAGTCCCTCCCTCCTCTTATCCTCCAGTAGGGTGTATTGTGTGGGCTTGTCTGGACTGGATAGCTGCCTCTTGGCCCTGTAGGTCTCTATGCTGCAGTTTATGTGTTGTGAGAGAGAGGGAGTGACTTCAGACAGCAGACGACGGATCTGAATTACATTTCCCAGATCAAACCAGGACACTCAAGAGGAGGGGGGTGAGAAGAGAGGAGAGGAGAGGAGAGGGGAGGGGAGAGAGAGAGAGAGAGAGAGAGAGAGAGAGAGAGAGAGAGAGAGAGAGAGAGAGAGAGAGAGAGAGAGAGAGAGAGAGAGAGAGAGAGAGAGAGAGAGAGAGAGACAGAGACAGAGAGACAGAGAGCTAGAAGGAAATTGAAAGAGAGAAGGTGACAGAGAGTAATGTGTTTGAGAAAGTTAGACTTGAAGTAATGTGCTTTAATGAATAGATGTCAGTGGTGTGTATATGCTGCGCCCCTCCGTCCTGGCACCCTGCTGGCACCATAGCCCTGCATTCCCAGGCCTGATAAGCTGTGGGAACCAGTGCAGCCGCTGTCATCCACCCATGAAGACTGTCACATCCAACTTAATCACTTTGAAATTGATCCCGGGCTGCTTTAGTGTTTCACGGCTGTCTGCAAGGTTGCAGTTGTGGAAGGGGATGAGCTACTCCCAGATTGTTCCTCAGGCAACTGTACCCTTGGGCCTTATGGCAGAAATCATATAGTGTACTGTATACACTGAACTCAGATCTGTTACTAGGAAAATTGTTATTCTAATAGGTGTTGGTATAAGGCCGTGATGAGCAAACAGTTTGGATGTACGTGTTGAGTTTAAATCCGTAGACCAACTTATTTGTACCATATTTTTTGTTCAATTTCTGAATGTTTGTGTGCAGCTTAAATCTGATGTGTTTCTACACAAGCGTTACCATGGGGTGTCTCTCTGATGGAGAGCAGGAATGCTCCTCGGAGGGGTACAGAGAAGCAAAACAAACACACCTCAGCATGTCTGATCACATTTCCTTTCGAAAACCACAGGGCTTTCAATATCCTGGGTTTACAGCTTAAGTTACACACTATTTGGTGGACGAATAGGTGGAGGGAAGGAAGGAGAGAGGGAGGAGGGGAAAGAGGGGAAAGAGGGAGAGAAGAGAGGAGAGGAGGGTAGAGGTATAGTCACCACCCATACTCTGACATCTCCCCTTTACGAGGCCAGGAGGGATGTACCAGGAGGCATGCACCCAGCAGCCCGGTGGGTCGTGTCAGATCAATCACCACGGCTCTTTCATGTAGTGTAGCGTGTGTGCCCTCAGACCTGTTCCTGTCCTGTCCTGCCCTGCTCGGATCTCATCTCCTCTGAGACAGAAGAGCCAGTGTCTAAAGACCCTGCAGCAGCTGACTGATCAAGGCTCTGTCTGCTGGGATGACTTTACTTGGTTAGTTGCAAAGACTGTCAGAAGCGCACAGCTGTGGAGGATGACACACATACACATTCGGTATGTACACACACACACTTACACACATATACACAAAAATGCATACATATACGCACAGAACTGTGCATTGTGAGGGCTGATTGAGATCATCATTACTGCTAACCTGAACATGGCTCATCGGTTGACTGTAGAACCCCAGAGATTGTGTGGCTCTGACACATGATTTTGTAGCCAGATGAACATCCAGCTGTCCATGGCAGACCTCAACAGAGTAGAATACCCACAGTTGAATGGCCTCTCCTGGGTAGTTACACAATCGTGCCAGCTCTGTGGTGGTTGTTACGTAACCAAGTCTCCATGGAGTTCCAAGATGGCCGTGTCACAACACAGATGATGATGATGACTTTACCTGCAGCTCTTTGGCCTGTCCTTTAGTCCAGTTGTATGGAACCATCTGGAAAATGCCCATACACACTTTTTCATTCTCTCTCCCTATACCAGAACTCACAAGGTCACGTTCGTCTGCTTGTATAATGCATCATGTGCATGTTATGTGAAATGTCGGTATTGTGAAACAGTCTGTGGCAGTGTGTGTTTGTGTGTGTGTGTTTGTGAGTGTTTGCATGAGCTTTCACTTGGATGTGGAAATGCTTGTGTGTTTATGTGGCTGGATCAATTGGTGGGTGTGTGTGGGTGGAGAACTGTGAATGATGTGAATATTTTAGATTTTGTCACATCGTTTTATGCCAATTTGTGGGTTTCTGTTGAGAATTCACAGCCAACCTGCTTGAATTGGCAATTTACCTCTTTTTAATGGGGACTAACAAAACCCAAACCTTGGACAACACAACAGCAGTATTTGTTAGTTCCTCTGAGAAAGCACTAAAAGAACAAAAACATGTTGTCTTGAGAGAGCAAGAGAAACAGAAGATGTAAGTGCAGAGTGGACTCATGTCATTAACTCATGTTGCAGAGGTGGTTCAAGTCTACGCTTTGGTGCTGAGGGGTCTGGAATTTGCAAGCTAAAATGTTAACATGGGAACTCAAAGATTTCATCCAGGTATAATGGTAAAAGTTGAAACACTGTTTTATTCACCTACGTGTCTTGCAGTAGCTGGTTCTAATTGTCCAAAAAGGCTTAAACTGTCTGAGGTTCCTGGTTTGAGTTTATCAGACCTCTCTGCCCTAGAGACAACATCAGACACAGACAGGAAGTGAATGGAAAACACAAGCCAATGGGTGTAATCATTCCACTCCTGTCTGCAGGGCTGAAGATCAGGAGATTGCTCCATAAATACTGCAGTGATAAGGAAACCCATCATCCCAGTCTAAGACAACTGCCAAAGATGACATATGCCTCTACTGTGCATGTGTGTGTGTTGGCGTGTGTGTGTATGTGTGTAGATATGATCTCCAGAGATACAATCTCCCAGTTGCCTTTTATCACCAGGGATTAGGGGTCTCCCTATCAGTTTGGCAGGGGTTTTGCGGTACTGCCTGTGGAGGTGCCATAAAAACCCTCCTTCATTGCAGATCTCTTCATGCATGAGCATACATACATCTTGTAAATATTTAGTCCAACAGAGCGAAGGTCCTATGTTCTCCAATCAGGGAGGTGAGGAGTTTCTCCGTCCCCGGGTCCCCCAGCTACTCCATCTCCAACCTCGACTGAGGAGGTCGGCTCAGCGGCTCACCAAAGCTGCAGTTGTGCTCGGCTCCTCACTGTGTGACTCATCCCAGAGAGGAGAGCCGCTGTCTGCTCCACAGCAGTCACCACTCTGGAATTCTCCCCCTGTGTTATGGTGTAGCCATGGACACCATCCCCCCCCAATCCCTAAAATGAATTACTGCGTTGTATAAAAACGAGACTTTGATTACCGGCTTCTGAGAATTTGGGCCTTTTTAAGTCATTGGAAAACCTTAAATCCCAGAAGGGCGCTTCACCGTTCATTTTCATTAAAAGACAGCGGAAAGGACATGTTGCTTTTTTAGTTGTGTTTTGCTCTGCAGTAGGTAGTGAAGAAATCTCACTGGTAACATCAATCCTTGTTGCATGACACTTTTATTTAAATGAGGCCGTAAACCGGCTGCAGGTCAAATGAGGGACAGAAAGGCTGTCTTCATCATTGTTGGGTCCATGTCCCTTTTTTGACCATCTCCACAATGGCCACTGTCATGTCTCCATGAATCTTCACAGTCCCCTGCCTCTATCCTGGAGACAGCTATAATGCTTGGACAGAGAGTAGCCTTTTCAGTTGCTAACTGCATTCATCAGGGCATCAGTCTTCAAAATTGAGAAAATGTGTTGAAAATTGAAAGGTTTGTGCTCAAACTGTGTCTGTGTGTGTCCTACAGTATGCCTCAGAAGTTCAGATGGGCTGTAAGGAATGATAGTTAACATACCCAGTCCTTATCTAAGTTAACTCACAGTGAGAATTCCCTGGGTACCTCTGTTATCTGTGTGACCCCCACCCTGTACACTCCACTAACACTCACTTCATACACCCCCCCCAACTGCCTTCCTTCCTTCCTTCCTTCCAGCCCAGGTCCCAGGAGAGTGATGCCCCAGTGCATTATGGTCCATCAGTGGAGATAAACCACATGTTGCAGTGTTGACATCAACTGTCTGTTTGTTTACAGGGGGATCGAGGGAGGAATCAAATGGATCTGAACATCCTGACTGAACAAATAAGGGTACCCAATAACCGTTCAGTCGGAGGTGAAATCAGAAATGTGTACTCCGCCCGCAGTTTGCTTTCAGAAAGCAGCTGTTTAGTCTCCAGGCCACTGGCTCAAACATTGTTATTATTCAACCTCTCTGTATCTATTGAGTGGGAAATTAAAATCAGACTACATAGAGATTAGAATCGAGACACAAAACTACATCACACAGCCTCGAAAATGTAAACTTTATTGTTTGTCTTTATGGCTTTGCTTGCCTTTCTTTGCAGATTCCGTGGTGTGTTTAGCTGTTCAAAAGAGCCCCTCTGTCTGGACTGGAGAAGTAGAGATGGTGTGGCTGTAGAGACAGACGAGTTACCAGAGAGGATGACAAATTGGACTCCAGCACACTAAGGATGACTGATAACGTGAAGTTTGTCAACGCGCCGGCAACACAGGCAAAATCAATCTAAACCACCTTGAGATCACCGCCGTTCTCTCATTTTGGACGAGTATTGCACACATAGTCATGCCGAGTCAGCATTTTCGCCTGTTCAGGAGCCTACTGAAACACACAGAAGGTTTCTGGCAACTTCCCCCATCTGGTGTTACAACATACAGTGTGGATCTCTGGGAATGCTCCCAGACTCAAACCCAGGGCTGATATGGAGATATAGTTTCAGGTTGCAGGAGTTCACTTCACAGCAGTCTGGGGTAACCGGGGAAACCGGGTGGGCGGGGTCATCCAGCTGCGGCCCCTCGACGACTCTGCCTCGCTCTCTTCTGTCCTCGTCCGCTTCCTCGTCCTACTGCGCCAAGCCTGCTCTTCTCTCGGATCCTCACCCCTTCCTTCTCTAAACTTTTCTCTCCGTAACCTCTCAGTTTTTCCCTTCCTTTTTGCCTTGTCCTCACCCCCTCTCTCTTTCTACTTTCCTCTCCTCAAGGGAAATGAGGAACGAGGTCATGGTCTGGAGAAAGATGGAGAGATTGCTCAGAAATGACTCAGACTTCTTCGTCCAACCACACAATTGTCAAACGGCAGTCTCCAGACTGTGGGTATGATCTTGCCAGTAAGAAAAAGACAAAGGATGATAGTTAATAAACCTCCCACACAAACCAACATTGCACCTTAGACCAGGATTTTTTTTGCAGAAGACCCATCCCAGTAGAATAAACCAGCAACTCTCCATTCCCCAGGCTCTCTGACATCACAGCCTCAAGACAACCTGCGGTACAGTAACACCCTCACAGCCCGTAGCCTCTTCCACAGCTCACTTCCAGTAAGCTCCGTGTTGTTGAACCATGTACCCCCTGACTCAGCTCCCACCACTGGTCCTCAGCTCTCAGGTCTGCCAGCAATGCTCAAGTCTGGAGCTGATCAGTGTGTCATTGCCCACAGAGTCCTCTGATTCACTTTTAATGGAAGAACCTTGTTGGTTTAGGCAATTCTGGAAGCCTCTAGAATGTTGGCAAACTCCAACCAAAAACAAACCACACAAAATGCTTTGTCCACAACCTTGTGTGGGTTCAAACTTGGGGTTCCCCAGGGTTCCTATGTAAACCTGAGGTATACATTACATTCAGTAAATAACTGACGTGATAACTGACAGTGGAGGTCTATTATGTAATGATTGAGAGGGAAAGGTTGACTTAATTCCCCAGTGCTTGGAGTGTCGACTCCTGGACCTAACCACAACAGAACACAGGAAGAGATTTGCACATAATGCAGATTAGCACATAAACACTTAGGGCAGAGGGGGAGGGGTGGGGCAATGGGGGACCTCATGAGTAAAAAAAATCCCAGCCACAGAAACTCTTGTCTCACTCTGACCACTGGATGTCTGCAGGATATGTTGAATGCACGTGTGAGTCATCTGACATTTCGTTATTCCATAACATATAATTCACGGTTGTATACATTTGCATTTACCATAGGTACAGCATGTTAGCATTGCCACAGAGAAATCACCCAAAGGTCAACAGTTGAAGTCTCTCCTCTGTAACATATCATGGAGAGGGAACTATCTGTCAGCAGTTTCTCTATCGTACAGAAACATCTGGAGTGTTAGGAAAGGTAGGAAAAAGACCCAATAAGGTTTATAGAATAAAAATAGGTTGTACTTTTCTGACTGGAGGAGGCAGGTGTAGATCATCCATGAAGACAGGTCAGAGCTACAAAGTCTGTTTTTCTAGAAGCTTCTATCTCAGTCTAGTTGTTCCAGTAGAGCTGAGCTCTGTGCATATCCTTTTTGCAAGGTTGCACTGCTTCATGAAAACCACCCCTGGTCAATGAACCCTATGAAATGCCCATAAATAGTATGTGTGTCAGTGGGACTTCATGTGGAGGAGACTGAAAGGCCCATCGCTACCTGATCTGTAGAGGAGTGGAGGTCGAGGAGCTGTTCTTCAGGGAGGACTACTAAGTCCCATTAGTTTTATCTCAGGACAGACAGATAAAGTTTCTACTCTGAGTTGGCCTAATTGGGAGCATATGTGAGTCCTGACGCCAGCCGAAGCGCCTTGTGTGTGCGTGTGTGCGTGCGTGCATGTGTGAGTGTGTGTGTGTGTGTGTGTGTGTGTAAGCAGTAGGAATCCAACCCTCAATTCTCCTTTATCAAGCCCAGAGCTTCTAACCTTAAAAAAACAAGTGTCTCCAGGTGTCTTAGGCAGTGCAAACTCAGAGGTCAAGAAATGATATTTATACCACCTTCAATTATGTAGTTTTGAATCTCATGATGAAGCATAGTTTATTAGAAACTATAAAGCTTGTGGATTGAAGCTCTCAATCACTTAATGCCTCTATCAATATTAACTGCAATTAGGCAATAAAAAGGAGATGACTTCGATGACTTCGTTTTTTATTGGCTTTATGTGCTTCCAGCAAATACACTTTCCCATTTGAAACATAGTTTATATATAACCGGTTTGTTTTATGTTGCAAACAAACTTTCGAAAATATATATATGACCAATTAATTGGAATGACGATCAATCAAATTGAGCAGATCTGAAGCCTAGTTAGACCTACACTAGTTTTCCTTTGTCTCTTTTTGGATATCTTGAATAATGTTGAGCGTGGGTCGCGCTTGTTGAGCCCTCCTCCTGCGGAATGCATGCCCAAATAAAACCGCTCCTGCGCTTTGAGATCTACTCTCATAGCGGCTGGGAGGCAGTCGGGGGCTTGTGACTTGGCTGCTTGGGAGAAGTTTGGAAAAGGGGGAAAACGGGAAGCCGCAGACGTGTGCACTTTCAGAATTTCAAGGGAACGTCAACCCACAGTGGATTTTGTGTCCTAATTTGTTTACTTGTAATATTTAAAAATGTTCAGTATCCCCTTTACGCGGGTGCTGGTGGTGCTTTGTATCGGCAGCGCAGTGAACTGTATGCCGAAGGGGACAGGGAAAACCAGGCGGCAGGTTGCCAATATACCTTCTGCATCGTCAGTGTCTCAAGGTGAGTCACCCCTTTCCTTTACAATGACAGAAATAACACCTTATGATTTCAAAGGTTTTTCCGTGTCAACAAAAATAGCAGAATATCGAATAATATCGAAGCAATTTTGTTTCAACATAGTTTCTAAATATATTTTGGCATACTATGGACTGTGAAATATATAGTCACAGAACATATTTCTGCGTGATGCAATGTCACATCTAGTCTGCTCTCCCTCCCCAGACGGATGCATAGAGAACGGGCAGTTCTATGAGCTTAATGACCAGTGGGAGCGGTCCTATCTGGGCAATATGTTGATCTGCACTTGTCACGGTGTGGCAGGAATCAAGTGTAAATCGAAACCCGAAGGTGAGCTTGTATTTTCGTCTCTGTATTGTCCTATACATGGTCAATGCAAGTAATATGTGTCCTCACCACTTCTTACAAATGTTATCATTGTGTAAAGAGATAACAATTAATCAAGAATACATCTCACATCGACTTACTAAAACCTCCTCCAGTT
Organism: Hypomesus nipponensis; assembly: GCF_054491055.1. Lineage (NCBI taxonomy): Eukaryota > Metazoa > Chordata > Actinopteri > Osmeriformes > Osmeridae > Hypomesus > Hypomesus nipponensis. The sequence continues at coordinate 6,189,742 of NC_140383.1, read as the reverse complement.
GTCCTCCAGCTTTTTAGTTTGAAATGTTTTATTATAAAAGTATGTCTATGAGTGTTTCTTTGCATCTGTGTGTGTGTGTAAACTGTGTTTCTTTATTCCCTATATGAAACCACAGCTGTGGAAACCTGCTATGACAAGATCAATGGCCAGTCATACATGGTGGGTGAGACCTACGAGAGACCCAAGGATGGGATGATCTGGGACTGTACGTGCATCGGCTCTGGCAGAGGGAAGATCAGCTGCACCATTGCTAGTGAGTGGGCCACCCGCAAACAACCACAACTTTTTACAAACCTCTGTCATGCAGCTGTGGCTAGCTTGTGGTCTGGTTGAGCAATGGGTGATTGTGTGTGTGTTAATGCCTGTATCTGTCTGCCTGTCAGACCGCTGTCATGAGGGAGGCCAGTCTTATAAGATAGGAGACACCTGGAGGAGGCCTCATGAGACAGGCAACTATATGCTGGAGTGTGTCTGTCTGGGAAACGGCAAGGGGGAGTGGACCTGCAAACCTGTCGGTGAGTTTATCACTCGTCTGGAAACGATGTCGCCGGAAGTTGTTACTCGTTCCTGAACTGGGCTCATTAAAATCAACCGCTTTCCTCTTCTATCTCCTCTTCCTCTTTTCTTCCCCCTTTTCTTTAGCGGAGCGTTGCTATGACAACACGGCGGGGACCTCCTATGTTGTTGGAGAGACATGGGAGAAGCCGTACCAGGGCTGGATGATGGTGGACTGCACCTGCTTAGGCGAAGGCAGTGGGCGCATCACCTGCACCTCCAGAAGTACGAACCACCTGTGACCTTTCACCCCTGACCTCAGGGCAGGACTCACCCTCTCTGACCCCATTCTGTCTGGCAGCCTTGTAGACAAAACCTGTTTCACAGCTGTTGTGAGAGTGTGGTCACTGTGATTAGCCATACTGTAGACCTAGTAATTTTCCATTTAGATGAGTTATTTTCTCTCTGCATTCTTCTTCTACGCTGCCTCCAAGCTCCAGCTGCCTCCCAGTGTTGTCACTCCCCAGAGAGGGCAGCAGCATAACTCGACTGGCACTAGGACCGTCTCACAGTGGTTATGCAGCCCAAACCAAAGGAAAACTGTCGCTGGTGTCTGTTAAGGATTTAACTGGTCTGTGGTGGAAAAACAGACCAGTCATTCCAATCTGGAGTCATTATGCACTTCCTTAATGAAAGCTTATTATGAGACATTTGAGACTGAAAGCTTCCAGATTAAATCACCACTTTCAACCACTGCAGATCCCTTTTAGACCAGGGGTAGATCTAATCTAGGTTTGAATCTAGATTAAATTATTCAGGTCTTCTCTTAACACACAGGGGAAGAATATCTCATGTTCCTCACTTTGGACTTCAGAACAAAAATCTCCAGAGTAACGGGCAGACTCCAGGAAATCATTTTTAGATCCAGGAAATCATAGCTAGGTCCATGAAACCGGCATGTGTCAAACAGCTTTTAGCTTGTGAATTTGAGTGTTCCCCCCCCTTTTTCTGTGCCCCTGCCCAGACCGCTGTAATGACCAGGACATGTTGGCGTCCTACCGTATTGGAGACAGCTGGACCAAAACTGATGACCGGGGGCATATGCTACAGTGTCTTTGTACTGGGAACGGACGAGGGGAGTGGAAGTGTGAGAGACATGCCTCGCTCCACACCACGGGTCTGGGTGAGGCAAACACACACACCACACACACACACACACACACACACACATTACTATCAGCATCGCCAGTCTGAAAAGGATGACACATTGAGAGAGGGCTGGTGGTTCCTCTTTAATCTAATTACAAGTCTCTGCTGACAGGTTCTATCTTTGGAATCTGTTGAGGGATTTTTGGGGGGACGTTAACCCAAAGTCAAATCAGACCGGTGCCTTTGCGAGTTTTGTTGTGTGAACCAAGTTTGTGCCACGGTGAATGTTCTAGGCACCGGCTCACGTGTGATCACCAACATCCAACCAGCGGTGTTCCGGCCAGAGGGTCTCCCAGAGCTGGCCCAGGAGGGAGCCTGTCCGACGGACACAGGGGCAGCCTACTCCCTGGGCATGCGCTGGATCAGGAGCCAAGGCAGCAAGCAGATGCTGTGTACTTGCCTGGGCAACGGGGTCAGCTGTGAAGAGTGGGGTGAGGAATGCTTCTGGACACTTCTATACTGTCTCACCTGTTGGGGCCAAAAACTGCCACAACCAAGTGTCCCTATATGTTTGACTGTGTTGTCGTTTTTTCCTGACAATTCTGAATGAGGTCTTACACGTGTGTGTGTGTGCGGCTGTTTTCAGAGGGCCCATCCCCAGTGTACGGAGGGAACTCTGACGGCCAGCCCTGCGTGTTCCCCTTCGTGCACAAGGGAAAGACCCACTACTCCTGCGCGCCCGACGGGCCTGATGGGCAGCTGTGGTGCTCCACCTCCTCCAACTACGACGCTGACGAGAAGTACTCCTTCTGTACAGAGAAGAACGGTGGGTGGCTCAGTGTTCCGGGGTGGCTCAGTGTTCCGGGGTGGCTCAGTGTTCCGGGGTGGCTCAGTGTTCCGGGGTGGCTCAGTGTTCCGGGGTGGCTCAGTGTTCCGGGGTGGCTCCATGAAGTGCACTCCCTCTCCTCTGAGACCTCCAGGCTTATGTGAAAGAAATTTGATTTTCTATGCGCTCATGTTAATCATAATCAGTGGAACTAGTACATGACTAGTTGCTCTTGTATTCTATCCTTATAGGATTTCATGTATAATATTCTGTACTGTGATCAATGTCCATTGTTTTGGCAAGGACCAGCTGCATCAAGTTAACTGACTAAACATCATGTTAAGTAGAGGATCACTGCCAACCTGGCCTTCAGCTTAGCTCATCAGCTTTTGAAACACTGTTGCTACAGGGTATTGTTGTTTAATAAGAGAGAGTTGAAAGGTTGGTCCGGTGTAAAAACCTCTGTGGCCTCTCTGCATGTATTCACAGTCATGGTGACAACCAGAGGTGGGAACTCCAATGGTGCGCTGTGCCAGTTCCCCTTCCTGTATAACGGTCACAACTACACAGACTGTACCGCCGATGGACGCCGCGATGGCATGATGTGGTGTGGAACCACCTACAACTATGATGGGGAGCAGCGTTTTGGCTTCTGCCCCATGGCTGGTGAGTAGGAAGAGAAAACCCTGAGAGGCCGAAATGTAGAAATATATTACAGGTTTAATTGCTGGACAGTTAGCCCTGAAATAATATACCGACAAATAACCTGCACTTTAAAACCAAGTGCTTTCATGATTCTAACGAGCTGAGACTTCAATGCTGCAATGGTGGGTCAGCTTGGCACCACTGATAACTTCTGGGGGCTCGAGATAGGACCTCACACTTCTTATCAAAGCCTGTATGCATGAGGATCAGGGTGGTGGGTGTGTGTCGTTTTAACACCCGAGTGACAATGAGAATAGCATCTCCAGGGGATCCTTTTGTTTTTCATTAGCTGCTTAGGGAGGAATAATTTAAATTGTAAGGACTGAAAGGAGAGAAGGGTGTGAGATGATCTCCCCTTTTCCCTCCTTCTCCTCGGCTAATCAGATTATCATGGCACCTTCTCTTTTTGTCTCTCCATTTGTCAACACTAAGTCTGTCTGGCAGAGGTCACAGGGAAAGCACAGCTGTTCACAATACTGACCAGTTACATGGCCTAAGTACAGTGTTTAACAGTGATTTGGTGAATGAGTAAATTACCATGGGAAAGGCCTCTGATTGGTCATAAAGAGGTAATGGTGATGACTGGTCTCACAGCTGGACTGGCCTGGGCCAGCAGCCAGATCTAATAGAACTGGTCTCAGATGGACAGACCCAGATACTAGACCCCCAGACCCAGATTTAAGTCCTGGACCTATACCTTGATTCTGACCCTATAGGCCAGAACCTGGACGTATTGCCCAGACGGTGGGCTCTTAACCCCGCTTGGCTTAGACTCAGTCCTCCAGATCCTGCCTTAACACTGACCCAGACCCAGGACCATGTCCAGAGCCAGAGAAAGCTGCAAACATAGGGTGGCTGCTGGCCAATGTCTGCCTGGCAGAGTAAGGTATGGCTGAGCTCCAGAACAGCTGCAGTCAGCCTCCTCAACTCCTCCACAGGCATGGATACTCCCCTTCTTTACAGGCCTATCCTGTCAGATTCATGCCTGCAAGCGCATGCACACACACACACACACACACACACACATGTAAGTAACACGTAAACCTCTCATCTACTTTTTAATTAATCCACCAATGCTCAGTGGGCCATGACAATAATGTAAACATATGTTGCTCAGATGTAGTAACAGGAATACACACACACACACTCAAACACACGAGCACATGTGTTTGTGTCTCTGAACCGTGAGCAGTGAAAAGGAATCTCGTCAAATGTTGACTGCTTCACAATACTGAATTTCTCAGTAGTTTAGCAGTTGGGTTGTATAAATGATAATCAAAGGAAATGCTTGTTTACATGTGGCACCCATGTTCCATTATTCCAGCACATGAAGAGGTGTGCACGACCAGCGAAGGGGTGATGTACCGCGTGGGCGACCAGTGGGACAAACGCCATGACATCCTTGGTCACATGATGCGATGCACCTGTGTCGGGAATGGTCGAGGAGAATGGAGCTGCCTGGCCTACTCTCAGCTCAAAGGTGAAGGGCCACACCTGTCTAGACCACACATCTGACATAGCAGGAGGTCACTGAATGGCTCACAATGCTTCTCTGCATTGTACTTGTGATTGTTGTGTGTGTCAGTGCAGAATCAGGATTACAGTGTTTTATTTTGATACAGTTTCAGTCTTTGTTAACTCTCCAAGTTCTGTTAGCAGTGCGGTTGTACGCAATGTGTGTCTGTTTAGGGTTGTACACTGTGCTGATTGTGGCCCTCCCTCCTAGACCAGTGTATTGTAGACAGCTTGACCTACGAGGTGAACCAGACCTTCACCAAGCTCCACGAGGAGGGATACCTGATGAACTGCACCTGCTTTGGACAGGGTCGTGGGCGTTGGAAGTGCGACGCCATTGGTAGGCTCCAAAACGAAGAGCTAAATTGGATTAATCACTATACAACACTGGCTGGCATTATAGATCCTGTAATGTTGTGATTTTTTTTCCTTGAACCTAGATCAGTGCCAGGAGCCGGAGACTAGAACCTTCTACCAGATCGGCCAATCCTGGGACAAGCTTATCCATGGCATCCTCTACAAGTGCTATTGCTACGGCAACGGGATCGGAGAGCTGAGTTGTGAGCCTCAGCAGTCTTACCCAGGTGAGGACATGCCCATCTTCAGTTAGCCCATAACGAGTGGCCTGATTACTATCCTGACGGGTTTACTTCCTGTCTAGTAATTCTATCTAAATGATATGTGTTCCATTCATGGTTTGAAAAGCAATGATTTAGGAGCTGGTTTTTGGTGCTGTCAAAGTGTAACTGCCATTCTCAGCTGTCTGCTCAACAAACAAACCCCATGTTCGTCTGTGCTATCTCGGGCCAACTACGGCTTGTGTATGTTTTTGATGGACTATACCAATCAGATGAAGCTGCCACGACTCAGAGCTGTTAAAGCTGCTCCTCCGGTCAGGCTTCCATCTGTTTGAGCTGGGTTCTCAACCCGGCTTTGAAGTGTAGCAGGAAGGGCTGGGTGGCGGTGGGGGGAGTATTTCCTCCTCACCTCCTTCCCAGGCCTTTGTTCTCAGCCAGCCTCCAGAGCTTCATCCAGAATGGTTGAGACTTAATAATGCGTGTGGCGTTCCTGCAGCCAGCCTGTGGTGCTGCTTTGAGAGGTGACGACTGACGTTCTGCTGCAATGTTAGAATCCACTCCTACCTGGGCATTGGAAGAACCTCCCAGACTCCATGTCTAATGCTTAGACCAGCTTGCAAGCAAGCATGTTTATCTACTTGTTTCTGTGGCACTTTCAATGACCTGTTTTATAAACTTGTGTTATCGTCAAAGTACTGCTAACTTTGACGGAGGTGGGACTTTTTTTTTTCTCCTTCGATTGCTGACCTCATTTGAAATGAATTATATCTGGGGCCATTTGATTTCACCAGCTTCCTTTATTAAGATGACAGCTGTCTGTGCTATACACAGATGTACCTGTGTTCTCAGATAAACCTGTGAGTTATCAAAGTTAGAAAAAGATTGAAAGAATGGGTGAACCACTGCAGGCTTCCAGGCTTGCTTTGTTTGCAGGTTAGGAGTGAACTTCACATTATGTTTAAGTGCAGGGCACCCCTGTCCCAGTGCAATAACCTGCCTTAATAGCATCCAGCTGTGAACTAACTGGGGGGGAGAAAAGGCCAGGCTGGGAGAGGGGGGGGGTGCTGAGTATCAGAGCTGGATTAGGCTGAGGGAGACTAAGGAAAGTTGGAGTTTACAGGGAAATCCGCGTATGGTGGAGGAGGAGGAAGGTAGAGGAGAGTAGAGCACACTTTCTAGGGACTAAACTCAGTGTAAGCCCCCTCCCAGTCTGGGAGATCTGCAACTGTAATTGAGAAAAATTGGGACCAGATTTTGAAAAGGGTGTTTCGGGTTAACCGAGCTACAGTTTCAATAGCAGGGATTTTGTCCTGGTCCCTTTTGTAATACGACATTGTTTGCCTCTTAAAATCGTCGGATTACTCTATTATAGAGTGTTCTGTATTTGGCTGCTGCTGTGTGTAGTCTGCTGTCAGAGTTGACTAGCAGGGAGTTAGAGACTGTGGGGCTTTTCTCGTTGCGTGTTGAAGCTCAGCTAGGAATCTAACATGGATGTGTTAGTTTTCCTACTCAGACCCTGTCCACCAAAACTGCAAGGCTCTCACTTATGTTCTGTTGAACTGTGTCTGTGACATTGAAGATAATCATGAAAACATAAACCTGGATGAATAAATAATCGACATTGAGTAGGTTCTGCTGACATTTTGTAATATGTCACATTTGAATAACTTTATAAAACAACCGTGCTCTACTCATTAGGTAGTTTCCCCTTTGTGTTCAGAAGGCCCTTTTATAGGAGGAAGATCCTTGTCCATAAAAATACAATGTCAAGACTTCTTGTACAATGCTTTTCACAAATGAATATCTTGTCACAACCCTGAACTGTCTTCCAGGTGGTAACCGCCCTGTCCAGGTGATCATCACAGAGTCTGGCAACCAGCCCAACTCCCACCCCATCCAATGGAATGCCCCTCAGTCCGCCCACATCACCCAGTACGTCCTCAAATGGCGACAAAAGGGCACCAGTAGTCCGTGGCGTGAGGTGAACATCCCCGGGCATCTCAACTCCCACACCATCTCTGGCCTGAGGCCTGGCATCACCTACGAGGGTCAGCTGATAAGCGTGCTGCGTTTCGGGCGCCGTGAGGTCACACGCTTCGACTTCACCACCAACTACGGCTCCTGTGAGTATGCAGACTGGAGCCTTAAGGCCTTTGCACACTGAGTCTGAAATTTGTGTACGAAATGTTTGCATGTTAAAAACTAAATACAACCTCATGTTATGACAATTGTGCTTACACACTGTCTCCGAAACTTTTGTCCATAAAAAAAAGTTTGGATCGGGTCGATTTTCTGCATTTTTTTGCATCTATAGCCAGCATTTTTAGAGTTTTTTTTATATTACAGAGCCACGGCTGACGAATCTGAAAACACACATACGAAAATTTCGCACTCAGTGTGCAAGGGCTTTTACTCCTAACTGGACCGCTTGGCTCGGCTTTTTGGTTCTGAAATGTGAGCTCTGCTAAACCTCATTGGGATGTGTATTTGAATCGAACTCTCCTCCCTTACACCCAGTGGCAACATCAGAAGGAGAGACCACCCAGCTCCCTCCGATGGTGGACACCTCTGAGTCTGTGACAGAGATCACCTCCAGCAGCTTTGTCATTTCCTGGGTGTCGGCATCCGACACAGTGTCTGGCTTCAGGGTGGAGTATGAGCTCAGCGAGGAGGGCGGCCAGCCCACTGTCCTTGGTACGTAAACACCCGCACCTGCACACCATGTCCCTCCCCTCCCGTCGGATGTCATCCTGCGTTGTTGTTGTCCGACATGCTCAAGGAGATGTGTGTGTGTGTGTGTGCTTCCAGATCTGCCCCACACGGCAACGTCTGTCAACATCAACGAGCTGCTGCCAGGGAGGAAGTACACTGTCAACGTTTACGAGGTCACACCTGCCGGAGAGCCCAACCTCATCCTCACGACCTCGCAGACCACTGGTGAGTACACACACACACACACACACACAAAACATCCACACACACACACACACACACTTGTAAACACACAGTACACACAGTACCTCCACGTCTTCCCTCTCTCCCAGCTCCTGATGCCCCCTCTGACCACGAGGTGGAGGATGTGGGAGAGAGCTCCATCATAATCAGCTGGGACAAGCCCCTGGCCCCCATCACTGGTAAGCACTCCCCTCCCAAACCCAGACTCCCCTCCCAATCCCAGACCAACACATACGGCCTAACCTCTGTCTACCATCACTGATGAGTACCTAGGCCAATGAACTTAACCAAGGCCAATGAACTTAAGCTAAAGTAAGTGGCTTAACCTGTGTGTGTGTGTGTGTGTCCCTAGGCTATCGTGTGGTATACACCCCATCAGTAGAGGGCAGTAGTACAGAGCTGACCTTGCCCGACACCGCAACCTCTGTGACCCTGAGTGACCTTCGACCAGGGCTGCTCTACAACATCAGCATCTTTGCTGTAGAGGACAGTCTCGAGAGCGAGCCTATCTTCGTACAGGTCAACACAGCTGGAGACCCACTTCCAGGTAACTACAGCCCAGTCATATAAAGAGTCTCATATCTAAGTCTACAGACATGTCATGTCTAAATCCTTCCATTTCGTTTGCCTGAATGGAGCTAGAAATCCACAATCTGGACTCAGTTCTGCAATGGAAAGTAATCTGATGAGTTCACAGCTAAAATGCTCCTATTATGTGTAGACTGGAAAGAGTTATGCTAGGTTTGTCTTTCAGGCCAGAGTCAGGGCCAACTGAGCAGATGCTGGAAGCTAAAGGCATATGGGTGTTTCATCAGTGTGTGTGTGTGTGTGTATGGCCAAACAGGATGATGATAGATTTGCGTGTAGCTTCTTTGGACAGACGAGAGGGACCCCTGCTCTCTCACTCACTCTCTCACTCTCTTTCACTCTCTTTCACTCTGTTCTGTCGTCTTTTATCTTCCCCCCCTACCCTCCCCTCTTCTTTTTTCGCTCTCACCCTGTCTTTGTGTCTCCCTCACCCCTTCCCTTCCTGTGGTGGAGGCTAGGAGGATGTTGTGTTGCTCTGGCCCTGCTCTGTCTCTCTCATGCTGCCCAGGAATGTGATGACTCTATGACCTTAGGTTGTCCATTTGATCCAGGGTGCCGTCTCCTGGGTTTGATGTCTCAGTTTGCTCAGATGGTTCTGCCATCGCTCCTCCCTCTGCCTGTGTGATCACTGTTATCTGTTTGAAAGCTGCTCAAACAGCATAGCAGAGGGAAAACACACTCTCGGTCCTTTCTCGTGTGTTATTCTCCATGGCAGGGTGGTTTGCCAGTCTATGTTATGAGGGTTCTCCCTGTCTAACTAAACATTTTTTTTTTTAAATTGGTGTCAGCCATATGAAACTGGGTTTCAGAAAGCAGCTGGGAGGAACCTTGGGAAAATAAGAGGGGGGGTGGGGGTTGTCTCGAACACACATATGGTTAAAAAACACAGCTTTCCATAAGCCAGTGATTTCAAAACGTGTTTGACATCTTCCCTGGTTCTTCTATCCTCAGAGGAGGTGAATTCCCCAACAGACCTGCAGTTCTTCGAGGTGACCGATGACAAGATCACTTTGACCTGGACTGAACCCGCTGCTGAGGTGTCCGGCTACCGCGTCACTGTGGCCCCTGTGGGTGAGGATGGGAAACCCCAGAGAGAGATGGACCTGCCTACCACTCACAACGGCTACGCTGAGGTGAACCACCTGCAGCCTGGGACGGTCTACCGGTTCGCCATCTACACCCTGAAGGGTTCGCAGGCCAGCCCGCCACTGGTGGGGGAGCAGGCTACCAGTGAGTACACAGAGCAAAACTCAATCCAGCTATACTAATAATAAACAACTAGGGTGTTGGAACCTAATTAGCCAGATCATGATTAGCACTATGATGTCATCTTGGATGTGGATGGATACACACACACCCACACTGTAGCACAGTCGCTAACCAGTGTGTTTCTCATGTCTCTCCAGAGCCGGACTCCCCTGGCAACGTCCACTTCAGTAACGTGACCGAAGACAGTGCTGTGATGGTGTGGTCCGCTCCCAGGGCCAGGGTGACGGGTTACCGTCTCTTCCTGACTGTGGAGGGCTCCAACCCCAAGCAGCTCCGCCTGCCCTTCAGGCTGACCCAGTACACCCTGCTCAACCTGCGCCCCGACAGCCTGTACACCGCCACCCTGCACACCGAGCAGGACAACAGCCTCAGCGAGGGCGCCTTCGCCACCTTCTCCACCGGTGAGTGTCAATGGGAGCGAGAGGTGGGTCTTGAAAGCTCGCAAGATGTTTCAATAGGTTTATTTTTATGATATAAAACAGTTATATATATATATATATATATTTGTATCTATTTGCTGTCATTCACTGGTCCTTCTCATCACGTCTCTTATTGTTGGACAATCCCATCCCAGACAGGTCTTGGTGCCTAAAGCAGAGACATGACCCAATGCTGCTCTTCCAGCACTTTCTCAACATAAACATGGCCATAAATGTCTGCTGGTGATTTATCACGTCTTCTCTTAAGCCCTTGGAGACTCCTGGGCTTTTCTTTGTTAAGATACCAATCCTGACCTTTGACCCTCTCTGTCTCCAACCCTCCACCCTAGCCCCACCCATGGGCAACGCCCCTCGGTTCAACACGGACGTGACGGACAGCTCCATCATCATCACCTGGAGCCCCGTACCACGCATTGGATACAAGGTACAAGTCTTCGGAACACTCACACACACACACACACAGGAAGTGCAAACTATAAACTTGATATCTGATCAGTCCAGAGTTCGGTTTAGAGACTCATCTCCCGTAGACCATTCCAGGGTATGTCTATTTAGAGATTAAGCTAGATTTAGAGTAACACCTTAAGGTCTAGCCTGACCCAGAACAGTGAATGCAGCCTCTAGTTCCCGTCTCTAAATTGTTCAGGTATGTCACACAACAGTTGAGATTTTTCTATGGCAAATGTTCTGTTTGGCAAGACTTAACCTCTCAACTCTGCCCTCTGTGTGTGTGTGTGTGTGTGTGTGTGTGTGTGTGTGTGTCTCAACCCCAGTTGACAGTGAGGCCCAGTCAGGGTGGAGAGGCGCCCAGGGACGTGACCTCCAGCTCGGGAAGTATTTACATCTCTGGCCTGACGCCCGGCGTGGAGTACACCTACAGCGTCCAGCCAATGTTCAACGGCGAGGAGCAGGGCAACCCTGTGACACGCCGAGTCGTCACATGTAAGTGTCAGACGCAGGGAAAAGCGAAGCAGGATGATTTACATGCATTAGACACGACACCTTTCAATACATAAAGAAACCGCATTGGAGGAAAATACAATAATGATTTAAACCAATCATCTTGCCTGCCCTCCAGCTTTGTCACCACCCACTGACCTGAACCTGGAGTCCCACCCGGACACAGGAGAGCTCCACGTCCAATGGAACGGAGCGTCAACGCCAGGTACACACCCCTGATCGCTGTTCTGCTCTCTGAGCGAACACGTAACCTCAATCCTCATCTGTCATCCTCTAGTTTGAGATCTTTCTTCCAACTGCCGCTCCACTGTCCTCACATTCTCTCTCCCTCTCTAATGTGGCCATCCAATCAACCAACCAGACATCACTGGCTACAGAGTGACATGCAACCCAACCAATGGGCAGCGCGGGAACTCACTGGAGGAGTTTGTGAAGGCGGACCAGAACTCGTGTACCCTTGAGAACCTGAGTCCGGGCGTGGAGTACAACGTCAGCGTGTTCACCGTCAAAGACAGCATGGAGAGTGTGCCAGTCTCCACCACCATCACCCAAGGTAGGCGTGGCCAGGGGCCGGCGCCAGTAACCTCTCACCCCTACGACATCACTGTGACACCACAGTCAGACCGGACGAAGGGGGGTAGGGTGGGTGGAGTTTGGGTTTAAGTAGTTTCCAGGGTAAAGGGGTCTGTAGGTGCTGGTCTGAAATCAGCTTCCCTTCCAGTAATTTTTAACCTTAACCTGTGGAGGTGAAGCTGAAAGCTGAACCCCCCCAGTCCTCCTGTCGTTTGCTCTCCTCATGGAGCACGGCTGATGTGAACAGTGATGATCAAAAGCCTGTGATGATAGTGGAGCTGTCCTCTGTCAGTGTCATGGCAATCATGCTACTGCCGACTCTCTCTGTCACTCAGTGTCTTTTGGAATGGTCGCTGCGCCAACTAACCGTCTCGATGTTCAAGATGTGATACGTAAGAGTATCACATTTGACGACATCTCCTCTCCTCCTCCTCCTCTCCCTGCTTCTCTAACCCGACTAGACGTGCCTCAGCTAACAGACCTCAGCTTCGTGGACGTCACCGACACCACCATCGGCCTGCGCTGGAGCCCGCTCAACTACACCGCCGTCACCGGCTACAGGATCACAGTGGTGGCGGCGGGCGATAGTGTGCCCATGTTCGAGGACAGAGTGGAGCCCACGTCGGGCTACTACACCATCTACGGCCTAGAGCCCGGCATCGGCTATGACATCAGCGTCATCACCTTGACAGAGAGTGGCGAGAGCGAGCCCACCACCCTCACTCAGCAGACTGGTGAATAAGCGAACCACATGAGCCTGTGTGTGTGTGTGAGTGAGTGATGCGTCTGGGCCAGATGGTCGTGGTTAGGGGTGTGTTCGTGGGCCCCAGCTCATCTGTTTCTTCATCTTAGCATCACAAGCTGTGGTTTGTTTGATCTCCCTTTCCAAACCGTGTTTGTTCCCAGCAATTTCAAGGTATCATAAAACTATGGTCCCACGAGACGGTGCGCGGGCTGTTCCTTTTTACCTTTTTTAAATCTCCTGAGCTCACACGGTCTTGGTTTTCCCTCTCAGGATATACTGATATAGTGTCCATCCTTCTATTCCTTCCCAAATCCTCTTTCTCCTTATCCTCTGCCTCTCTCTCTCCCCTCTCACAGCTGTCCCAGCCCCAACAGACCTGCAGTTTGGAGAGGTGGGTCCAAACACCCTGCAGATTAGCTGGTCCAAGCCCGCTGTCCCTAACCCCGCCCATATCGATGCCTACCTGGTCAGGTACCACCCCATCGACGAGGACGATGACACCACTGAGAGCAGTGTGGGAGGCAATGCCAACAGCGTGGTCCTGAGGAGTAAGAGATTTCTCTCTCTCTCTTTCTCTCACACACACACGCAAACCTATCCTTCTGGACGGCTGTCCTGTCCTCTGATCTCTGTTGTGTGTTACCCCCGTAGACCTGATACCCAACACAGAGTACCTGGTGAGCGTGGTGTGTGTGTACGAGCAGCGCGAGAGCTCCCCGCTCGTGGGAAATCAGAAAACCGGTAGGTTGCGCAAACTGTCGTACAAACGTCATAAGCGCAGCATGTCATTTATTGTTGCCGTATTTCATCTGTCGGCGCACAGTGTCGAGGTATGACCTGATGTCTCCCTCTACTCCACCAGCTCTGGACTCTCCCTCTGGCCTGCGCTTCTCCGAGATCCTGACCACCTCCTTCACTGTGCACTGGCACCCTCCAGAGGGCGCCATCACGGGCTACCGCCTGCGCTATCAGATGTCCAGCGGTGGCCGGGCCAAGGACGAGAGGCTGCCCCCTTCCAGGAACCACTTCACCCTGACCGGCCTGACCCCCGAGACAGAGTACCAGGTCAGCATCTATGCTGTCAGCGCACGCCTGGAGAGCAAGCCCCTCACCGGAGAGCAGAAAACCAGTAAGAATTGACTTACTTTCTCTCACCCTTGTGGTTTTCCCAAACTCCTTTCTTACTATCCTCTCGTGTTTGTGCTGTTGTTAACATGTGTTTTTGTTGATTGGCAACCGTGATCCAAAGCTTTTTCCATCTGTGTGTGTGTTCTCCCCAGTTTCCGATGCCCCTACAGACCTGGAGGTGGTCTCCTCGTCCCCCACCTCCATCACCATCCGCTGGGACGCCCCCTCTGTCACCGTCCGGTATTACAGGATCACCCATGGAGAGTCTGGTGAGCCCTTACCTTGAACACAACTCTCAGTTCCCACCTGAAGATAAACTTGGAGAGATCTCGCGTGCCGAGCCTGTTATCTATTATCGAGAACCCACTGCATCGCGTATGTGAAAGTACTCCCAGACACACAGTATTCATGTTGTCATCCGCCCCCCCAGGAGGCAACAGCCCCACAAAGGAGTTCACAATCCCTGGCTCCCAGTCCACCGCGACCATACAGAACCTCCGTCCTGGGACTGAGTATACCGTCACTGTGTACGCTGTCACCGGCAGAGGAGACAGTCCCGCCTCCAGCACCCCCATCTACGTCACACACAAGACAGGTACTGTACACACAGACACACTTTAAAACACACCCACTGTAACTATACACACTGTGACTTCATTACTGGTCATCATGGTCTCTCTGCTATCTGTCCCACTTGTTTGTCTCTGCAGACATTGAATCTCCGTCTGAGATGGAGGTGACCGATGTGAAGGATAGCTCCATCACAGTGCGCTGGAGCCCAGCCCAGGGGCCCATCCAGGGCTACAGGGTGACCGGCGTCCCCCGCAACGGACAGGGCCCCTCCTTCACTGAGGTGGTCGCCCCAGGTAAGGGCAACTCTTCGGTCAACAATTATTCATCTTTACTGGTTATATAACCTGCGGCGTGAGAAACTTGACAAACCTGTTAGCGTCGGGCTGGTACTTGTAGTTTACAGTTGTAGTTCATTGGTGCTACTCTTTTCTCCAGACCAGACAGAGATGACGTTCTCAGGGCTGATGCCAACGGTGGAGTACATCCTGAGTGTGTACGCTCTGGGACAGGACGGAGAGAGCCCACCCCTGGTTGAGACCGTAGTCACCAGTGAGTAGTTCATCTTGGAACTGAACATGGAATCCATGTAGACCCATGCTTTCAACTGCTAGAAGCTGGAGGGAAATTAAACAGAGACCCCCCCCTCCCACCTTCCCCCTCCCCCCTCCTGTTTCCAGTGGTGGACCGTCCCAAGGACCTGACCTTCTCCGATGTTGACTCCACCTCCATGCGCATCGTGTGGGACAGCCCTGACGGCGCGGTGACCTCCTACCGTGTCCTCTACTCAAGCTCCGAGGAGGGCGAGAGAGAGCTGCGCCCCGCTCCCCGCGGAGATGCCGAGTCAGCAGAGATCCACGGCCTGCGCCCCGGAAGCGAATACACGGTGAAGGTCATCGCCCTTCATGACCGCACAGCCAGCCCCGCCTTGGTGGGGACACAGGCCACAGGTAGATGGAAGTTTTCAGCTGGTTTGTCCAGATAGGTTTCTATCCTCTCTACATACTGCCTCTATTTCTGGAACCTTTCACCATACTACAGACCCATCATACTGAGGATGCAGCCCACCTCCTCCAACCTTGTGTTCCCTTCCTCTGCAGCGATCCCTGCTCCCACAAACCTGCAGTTCTCCCAGGTTGGCCCCACCTCCTTCAGTATCACCTGGACCACGCCCACCGCCAGGCTGACGGGATACCGTGTGGTCGTCAACCCCAAGAGCAAGACCGGGCCCACCAAGGAGATCAATGTGGCACCCGACACTGCCCAGGTCTACATCCCCGGACTCATGGTAAACACTGACGTGTGTGTGTGTGTGTCTGAGTGAGAGAGAGTGAAGGTGAACCAGTGTTTTTAGAATAGCCTTAATGTCATTCATAGTTGATGTCAGATTTTGTTTTACAAATGACTATGGCCTGTTTAAGTCCTGAGGCTGAACCATAGACTTTTACCATTTGCTAAAAGGAAAAGTATTTTGGATGCGAAAGCCTTTCCAGCAGCTGTTGCAACAGGGCTGTCTGTTTCCAGGCCGGTGCTTTATGACCCAGGCCGCCCCTAATGAGAGCCCTGCTTTCACTGCAGCTGTCCAGCCATAGCCTTGGTTTCTGCTGTGGCTGGGCCTTCCACCGAGCAGTCCCCTCTCTATTGTGGTTTCTAACCAGGGCTGTGCTTCATTCCAAAACCAAACGTCCTCTGACTTGGCCTTGTCCACTTCTCTACACATATGTTAGACTTGGTCATGCCAAAGCTGCTCACTGTAGGCTGTCGTAAGTGAGGGTATGGTTTACATGTGCCCAGTCTTCTCAGACTATGCACAACAACAAAAGACGATGAGTGAGTAAGGGTGGACTGGAGAGACTGGGGGTCTGGATTGAAGCGCAGCCCTGGGTGTTCTCTGTAGTGGTTTGAAACCAGTAGTCGACTTGAAGCCACGCGCTGTCTTCCAGCCTAGTCATTTACAGTGAGGGGGAAGATCAAAGACTGGACCTGCAGCTGAGGACAGTGCAGAGGAGAGATCACCAAAACTTCAGCGAATAAGGTGCTTATATGGCTAGCTCAGGCTATTTGGTTCCTCTCTATTAATCGACCTTGCTCTCGCTCTCTCCATCTTTTTGTTCTTTCTCTCTAGGTTGCAACTACCTATGAGGTGCAGGTCTATGCTTTGAAGAACTCTCTGACCAGCCGACCTGTCCAAGGGGAAGTCACCACACTGGACAGTGAGTTCCCATTCCAACTCTCTCTCCCACTGGAGCCAGATCCGCTATTGGGCCAAGTTCACCTTTCCATTGTTGACTGAACGATGGCTAAGTCAGCCAGTCAGTAGTGATGCTGTGGGAATATTTTCACCGTCTGCATCCATCTCTCTCCCTCCCATCTTCACCTGCACATGTCAGCCATCAGCCCTCCTCGTCGTGTGCGTATCTCAGACGTGAAGGACTCCTCCATCACTCTAACCTGGCGCTCCAAGACTGAGACCATTTCTGGCTTCCTGGTTGAGGCCACGCCCACCACCGGCAGCATGACCCCCATCCATAGGACCATCGCCCCAGATTCACGATCTTACAGCTTCACAGGTATGACTCTCTCTCTCCTCACACACACACAGCAGGCTGTTCCCATGCTATCCTAGGTATCTATGTAACATCTGTGTGTATCCTACAGGTTTGCAGCCTGGCACTACCTACAAGATCAACATCTACACTCTGAATGGCAACGGGCGCAGTTCCCCCTTCACCCTCACTGCCACCACAGGTACCACCTGAGTCTACCACGGCCAAGCTCCCTTTGCCACCCGTATATACCCTTGCTCTCTAATCCAGTCCTCTGCCTGTAAGCTGTCACTAACTCAGACTCCCCTTGTCTGTGGGTGTGTGTCCCTCCAGCCAAGCCGGTGGTGGTTCCTCCCACCAACATCCGCTTCACCTCGCTGACGCCCAGCAGCGTGTCGTTCACCTGGGAGCCGTCCAGGAGCCCCGGGGTCAGCGGCTACTACGTCACCTACGAGGAGGCTGGGGGCGTTCCCCGGGAGCTCATCCCCCGCCCCCACTCCTCTCGCAGCTACGCCACCATCACGGGTATGCCAGCCACTTGATTGGGCGCTTCACAGCCCCTGTAGAATACTCTGTGTGTCCGTGTCATCTGTTGTTCTCTTTTCATAGGTCTGAAACCAGGAACTGAGTACATCATCAAGATCGTGGCCCTGCAGAATGCCCTGAGGAGCACATCTCTAGTGGGCAAGGCTAGAACTCGTAAGCACAGTCAACAGCCCATACTTGCTATTGACAATAACCCCCTGTTTGGAAAGGACCGTTTGTAGGTCAATCTCAGTGGAACTGTGTGGTGTTGAGTCCCTTGTCTGTTGTAACCATGGCTTATGCGGGCTATCCATTAATACCCAGTTGTAAGGTCAGCTCAGCTTCTGTGCTTTTTGTAAGACCTAACCAGCTGAGGGGTTGAGGAGGCGAGAGTTCTCGTCAACATAGTTGGAGAACTGTATTTGGCTTGATCAGGACTCTGCTGCCCTCTGCTGACTCAGTGCTGCTAATGCAGCTGCTCCCTAACCGGCTGCCTTGCCCCTGACGCCCGCCTTTCTCTGGCAGAGCCTGAATCTCAGCTGCTGATGCCACAGCTGCCCATGCCAAACAAACCCACCTCTGAAATCCTGGATGTACCCGAGGACGCCTTCAACGACAAGAAGTAAGACTCCACTCGGACCTGCATATTGAGCACAAATGCATGATTAAATTATTTTTTATAACACCTGCTCCCTTGCACCTGCTTCCTGCTCCGGTAGCAACTTCCGCGACAACAACCACGTGCAGCTGGTCGGTACAGGCGGTCAGGACGGTCTGGGCCAGCAGGGCCAACACATCTACACAGAGTACCAGAATCTGGGCCCCAATGGGGGCAGAGACTCCCAGCGCCCCCACCTCCGTGAGCCCTTGATCTACGTGCCTGTGCCAGGCCCGGACGGTCAGAGAGTGCCCCTGGTCCGCGTCAGTGAGGGACCCCTGCCCGGCCTGCCGTTCGGTTTCCCTGACAACGAGACTGGCATGACGCAGGAGGCACAGACCCACACCACCATCGCCTGGCAACCTGTTCCACACAGCACTGAGTACTTGGTGTCATGTAATCCCATCACCCACCTGGAGGAGAAGAGCTTCCAGGTTGGTGCATGCCTTAATCTGAAAACTAGCTGAAACTCCTTACCCCAACCCATAATGTAATTGTAACCCTAACACTAATTCTAATACTAACCCACTTAAAAATAACAATTGAACTTGTGAGGACCAAGACATTTGAAATAAAAAGTTACATTTTTGCACGGTTATTTTTTTTATGGGATTTCTTATCCATAAAAGAATAGTTCAACACAAACACACACCCACTCAGACACACATAATCCTTACTGGCCGTTTCCCCCCCACCCTCAGATGCATCTTCCCGGCACGTCCACCAGCGCCACCCTGGTGGGCCTGACCTCCGGAGCGTCCTACAACGTGATCGTGGAGGCCGCCAGGGGCTCGCACAAGGAGAAGATCCTGGAGGAGGTGGTCACCGTCGGCAACGCTGGTAAAAAAAACACATTGAAGCATCCTGCATTACAAGAGGCGGTTTTGTAAACTGATCGCCCAGTTGCTCTCCAGTTGACCATTGTTGCCTCGTTCTCTCTGAACTGCAGTTGAATGTTCGGTCTCAGGGCTTACATGAAGTAACTCATGTTAATGTGCAGATAATAATTGATCTCTTTCTTTTCCTCCCTTTGTCGGGTCAGTTCCCGGTGATGTGCTCTCCAACAGGGACGTGTGCTACGACACCTTCACTGCCACCTACCACGAGGTGGGCTCTGAGTGGGAGCGCATGTCTGAGACAGGCTTTAAACTCTGGTGCAGGTGTCTGGGGCTGGGCAGCGGCCATTTCAGGTGTGATTCATCCAGTGAGTGACTAAACCCATCCCAGCATGCTTTGCAACACTACATGTAATCAATCCTAGCATGGGCTGACCTTGTGTTAACTTGACTGCTATTAGACCAATTTTTCAGGTCCAATTATATAAAATCCATGGTAATCGTTGATACCTTTTTGATGGATACCTCTATTAGAGTTAGATAGAGCTTAGGTCTGCCCATGCTAGCTCCCATTCTCTGCGCCATATGTGAGAAAGGGTCACATGGCAGTAGAGGGGTTTGGCTCGCTGCCAGCTTAGCTTGAGTCTCAGGTTTGTATTGTCAGTCTGTAACCAGATGATACAGAACTCTGAGACTGCCATCATGAATGACTGCTGAGGTCATAAGTCAACAGCCTCACATGACTTGTGTGTGTGTATGAGTACGTGATGAATTTGGTCCAATCAGAGCCTTCAGTCCCAAGGAGTGGGATAACTGTGGTCTCTTCAAGAGGATGCAACAACACAGAATGTCCAGATAGCAGAAGTGTAGATGGTGTTTCAGCGACATTGTGAATTGACCTGCCAGTACATCTGATGCCTTCTGACTAGTATTCTCCCAACTCTACCTTACCCTGGCCATCGCCCCTCTCCACAATTCACCTCCTTCCACCCCTCCCGGACAGAATGGTGCCATGACAACGGAAACAACTACCGCATCGGGGAGAAGTGGGACCGCCATGCTGAGAACGGTCACATGATGAGCTGCACCTGCCTGGGCAATGGCAAGGGAGAGTTCAAGTGTGAACCACGTGAGTCTAACAAAGCACGCGCGCGCACACACATGCTATATCTATCCGTCTTATCTTACTGTAAGTGTCTCACCTATCTCATCAGTCATTACGGTACATGTTAATGATTTGAGGTGTATAACCCCATGTTCTCCTGTCTGGTGCTGTAGATGAATCAACTTGTTACGACAATGGGAAGATGTACCAGGTGGGCAACCAGTGGCAGAAGGAATACCTGGGAGCCATCTGTACCTGCACCTGCTATGGAGGCCAACAGGTGGGCCAGGAACCTGTGTGTGTGTGTGTGTGTGGGCTGTGTCTGTTTGTACTGTGTGTGAGTGTGCTGGGTGTGTGTTTGTACTCATGTCTCCTCCCCCTCTCAGGGCTGGCGCTGTGAGAACTGCCGGAGGCCAGGAGGCCAGACGGAGGTGGACGTAGACCTCCTCCAGCCCGTCCACTCCGACGCCTTCAACCGCTACAGGGAGAACGCCCTGCGCAAACTGGTGGGTTGGCTGGACCAGTGACTTGTACGTCTCTCTTTTACCAGAGTGAAAACACCGTCTGATTCCGTTCCTATTCTCTCCGCCAGAACATCCAGTGCCCCATCGAGTGTCTGAGACCAGAGCTGCTAGCAGATGCCCAGAGCCCCACAGAGTAGAGGGGAGAGGAGAGGCGACATGGCCAGGGGAGAAGACTCCTCCTGGGGATATGACTTACCACTTGTCAGCCCCCCCTACCCTGCCACATCCTGTGCATACACTTATTAGTGCTCCAACTATGGCTTACCCTCCATAGTCTCAGCTAGCCTCCTGTCCATGTCTCCTTTGAAATCAGTAACAGTGCTGGTGTATAAGACGTTTAATAAGTCTCCACAGTGCTGCTTTAGGCCACCATGTCTCTGCTGAGGGAGGAGGCGAGGAGACCAGGGAAGGAAGCTAGTTGAATGAATTCAAACACATCCTTTCTTTAGGACCCTTATCCTGCTGCTTTTTCATCACCTCCACACCTTCCTGCCTCCTCACAAAACGGCCTGGGCCTGGGGTCCCCACACCCACCACAGTGTCAGCCCCCCACCCCCCATATCCCTCTCCCTGGTCCTCACAAGCATTCCATGAGTTTGTTTATTTGACTGTTCAGATCGCTGATTTTATGTCATGTTTTTATGAACACCCCTGGAGACATTGCAGTGAAAGTGCAGGTTAGCATGCCCCAGTGCCTTCCAGTAAGCTGTCCTCACTCTGAGGGTGAGGTGAGTTCCTCCTCTGAGCGGAGATGTTACTCCACAGTCAGGTGAGACTGTAAAAACTCTTGCCAGCTCGGATGGGACTATTCTAGTAAACTTCCCTTTTAAAACCAAGCACTGTCTGCCATGCAAGTATTTGCATTATATTCCCACAACACCCTGCGGTTTCCTGGCTCCCTCCCCCTGTAAGTGCTGCAGCCAAATTGACCTGTCTGTGAGGCTAAATACAGACATGGCCCCAGGCTCACCACCCCATGTTAGCTGGTGTTGATTCTATGACCTAATTTGTCCTTATCATTTTCATCTGTTGCTTCTCCTTTAGGGAAACACACAGAAACACTGTATTTAGTTACGATGGCCCGACAGTGCGATGCATTCATTCATGCTATTCAGAGTTGTTGTTTTTTTATGTTAAAAAAAAACTAGTTTTATTTATCCCTTTTATCCAGGCATTTTGTTTGAATGCTTTTTGGGGTGTACACTTTAATTTTTTTTTATATTGTAGGCGCTAAAGTCTTAACTACTGTGGACTAAATTCCTTTTTAATAAACTTTTACAAAAAAACATAAAACCTTCCGTTGTCATCTGAGTTTGTCTTCATCTATTATGACATCCTAAAAGAGCACTGTAAACAGTAGTTATGAATTGAATCCCATGAACATCCTTTATTGATTTTAGCCCAGTAACAGCTGTAAGCTGTACAAACATACAGTAGGCTATGCTTAGAAGTGAATCTGTCAGTTTAAAGAGAAAGGATGAATTGACTGAATTCTTAGAAACATGTCTATTTTACTACATATCAAATGATTCATGTGAAAATGTCATCCGGACTGGTGATGCAGTGTGTTTCCGTGGTGTAGCAGATCAGTCTGTGTGGGGGGACTGCGGGGTGGGGGGAGGTAACAGGTTGTTCAGCAGGCTCAAGGAGGGGGGCGGATGGTCCACAGGACTGATGGCCTGGGTTTTTTTGGGTTCCCTGTTCTGCTCAGCATCAGCCACGCCTTGGGAAAAAACCCTCCTAAATCCACAGCCGTTTCTCCTAGAAAACAACAACAATCCATATGTGAAGAAAGCTAATGACTAGCATTCAGCCATAAGGCATCTGCTACCAAGTTCACATGTTTTAAAATCCGGGGCGCCTAAGACATTACTGGTGCTGAGTGCTGACCTGGCAGAGACCGGTGGCAGGGCAATGATGCGAGGGCATGCGGTGAGCACCAGCTCACCCCGGAAGGCCTCAGTCATCAGGTTCTGGATGGTGTTCAACAGAACCTCCTCCACAAGGTCACTGAACTGGGGAAACCTGGACGGCAGGGAGATGGAGCACAATGAACAAAAGCTTGACCGACGTGCTATCATCTTTCTGGAAACATGTAACACCAGTAAAACCAAGAAGGTTTGAGTCCCAGCTAACCTGCGTAGGGCCTTTTGGACATCCAGCTGGTGGTGTGGAGGGGGATCTGGAAGCTCCTGGAGCTGCTCTGCCCCCCCTTCCAACCGCTGAGGAGGAGGAGGAGGAGGAGGAGGGCTGGAGGGAGGGCTGGAGGGAGGGCTGGAGGGAGGGCTGGAGGGAGGGTTTGGGGGGGCGGTGCCCCCAGCAGCAGTGGGGTCCAGGGTGGAGGTCGTGGAGGGAGAGGCTGTGGGGTTGGAGCTCTTTTTGATCTGGATAAAGTAGGGGACAGGTTCAGACACGATGTTGACCAGAGACTGGTGGAAGGACGGGTCGTCTTGTAAACTCCTGGAGAGATGAAGAGAGAGATAGAGAACGAGGTGGGGGAGGGTTAGCCAGTAAAGGTCAGGTACCCAGAAAAACAGACGTGCCATGCATTGCATCCCTAGAAGTCAAGAAACGTCCCCTAAAAGAAGTGGTAAGCTGGGTGATGGCTTTAGTTAGGGTGGAGGTGCGGGTCTGATTACCTCAGAATGGCGGGGAGGATAAAGGTGAGGATCTCTCTCTCTGGACCGTGGATGACTGGGGGCAGGTCTACAGAGGGGGCGCTACTGGGACTTGGCACTGCGAGATGGGCGCTGGGCTGGAACGACCTGGAGGGGACCGAAAGTCAAAGTTCACCCAACTGTATCCAGGGTTACACTTGACTAGGAGCATGAGACAGTCTGTACAATTGCTTCTGGTGAACTAAATCAAGCGCACCCATCAAGTATTTCAGGGTTTTCCAACATCTTTTTCCACTCATGTCTAATTAGTAGAAAGGTAGTTAAGACTGACTGAATGTTTAACTCTGATTGTACTTTCTAAGCTAAGGAACTTAAACAGAGCTGATGACATGTTCCAATGTACCTGTACACATAATGAGTGTGGAGCAGTGAGGGGAAGAAGGTCTGGAACTCCAGCAGGGAGTGAGAGCGGGCCGTCACCCCCAGATGAAGCAGGGCCGCCTGGGGGGGCTCCGGCCGCCTCCACGCGCTTGCAGCCTCTCTCTGGGCCCGCCTCTCCGCCCGGGTGGGCCTGGCACAGGGCCCTCCTACGAGGTAACTGCTGGTGCTGGCACGGATAGGGGGCAGGGTCTGGAGAGGGAGATGGAGAGGAAGACAGAGGAAGGAGAAACTGAGCGTGCTAATGTCATGTGACCTTATGTGAAACTGAATGCAACAATATCTACTTTGTCTACATGTTTGACCTTACCTTGTATTTCCTGACTGCCGGGCCAGATCTAAGGGGAGCTTGTTCACCTTCCTGCGCCATGACAAGTCATTGGTGTTAGTAGTGGAAGAAATAAGGATTCATGGAATGATCATCATATAATTGTGAATAAGTGTCTGACCTGAAGGTTGCTGTGTGTGTGTCTCTGGGATTGATGTTGCAGATCCTTATCTGTGAGGGTAAACTCATTCTTCTGCCTCTCTGTCTCCTCCTCCCACTGCTGCAAAGCATGCTGGTACCGGAGCACTTCTTCCTCCAGAGTAACCTGGTGAGGATGAGGACGACAAGTTTAGTTTGAACTTGTGGGGGACATTTGCTTGGTCCTCATAAGTTCAAGTGCTATATCTAGGGTTTTCATGGGTTTCAGGTTAGGGTTCTAATTCGTAAGAGTGGGGCAGGGGTTAGGGATAGTTTTAGGGTTAACAGTTAGGGTAAAGTTTAGGGTTCAGGATAGGTTTTTTAGGTTAAGGTTAGGAAAAACAGGATATTGAATTAAACAGAATTTTCAGTCCTCGCAAGGATACCCACACAAACGTTTTGTGTGTGTGTGTGTGGGTGTGCCGACCTCACAGTTGAGGTCTATCTGGTAGAATTTGGGGCTGCAGGAGGTCTGCAGTGTAAGGATGCACAGCACGCTCTCCTCTGGAGCCAGAGTGCCACAGTCTGGCTGGATCTGCACCTCCTACACACACGTCCACACAGTCAGTCACCTGGAGAAACACACCTCAACAAACATTTACATTTAGTCATTTAGCAGACGCTCTCATCCAGAGCGACTTACAGTAAGTACAGGGGCAATCCCCCGAGGCAAGTAGGGTGAAGTGCCTTGCCCAAGGACACAACGTCATTTGCACGACTGGCAATCGAACCGGCAACCTTCTAATTAATAGCCCGATTCCCTAACCGCTCAGCCATCTAACCCCCAGGGAAGAGACAGCCAAAGGCCCAGAGAGCTGTACCTGCTGGTCGGCCAGGTTCCAGCTGTAATAGACCGTGTCAGTGCGGGAGACGTTGGTGAGGAAGAGGATCCGGGTGGATCTAGTACACACCGGGACATCCCCTAGAGACACCCGCTCCTCTGACAGGAACACCACCTGTGTGCAGACACACACACCCACACATCAACACACACACTCTCATGTGCACGTGTACCCATACACACACACACCAACCACTTGGTGAATCGTCATGAAAAAACAGATCCATGAGACAACATCAAAATCCAAACACGACATTTCCCAGAAGGCTATGTGTCGCCCACCTGGCCAGGTAAGGGCACTCTCTGAGTACTTGGCACTGACGGGTAGGTTTCGTGGAGTTGTAGAGGAACCGAGTCTCCCAGGAGTTGTTTATCAACCCCACAACCTTCAAAAGTCATCAGCACAGAGTCTCCATTCAGGACATGGATAGGAATATCCACCTGAATACACACACACACACACAGAGAGAAGATGCTGCCTGGTTAAGCTGGATGAACTGCACCTGCATGGACTGTCCACACCTGATTCTCTATGTCACATTACTGATACTGTACACAGACTATACATTACATCTAAAAACCGAATCACTTCTGCTTCAGCTCGACCAGCAAGGTAGAGGAGGGTAGGAGGGTGAGGAGTGGCTGGATGTGGGCTGGGGGGAGGTTACTTAGAACTCACGCTGTATGCCTTGGCCTCCAGAGGGGAGAAGACCCACTCTATCTGGGCGGAGCTCCCAGGCAGCACCTCTCCCTGGGGGTTGAGACACTGCAGGACCAGGTGGTCAAAGTTCTCAGCAGTCAGCTTCTCCAGGGGCTTTGTGTCCAGCTGGTACCTGGCAGAGACGGCCCCTCCGTTATACAGCTCGTACACCTGGGGGGGAAGACCCAGGGACCAGGGTGAGAGAATGGACATCCCCAAAGGCACGGGTCAAAATACATGGGTAGGCCCATCCATCCATCCATCCATCCTTGGGTGTCTGACCTGTATGGGGGGGCTAAAGCTTCCGATGGCCACAGGGGAGAAGACGTGTTTGCTGGAGGTGAAGTGGAGATAGTGTCTGTCTCTCTCCACCGTCACTCCCAGGAAGTTCAACTACAGCCGACGCACACAAAGAAAACAACAGCTGTGAACCGTGTCCACTTGACATGATCAACGGTTGTTCCTAATGTGGGCTGAGGGCTCACCAGGATCTCCCTGCCGTGGGACAGCTTGAAGAGAACAGGAAGGCGGTCGGTCCCAGCAAAGTCATGCCTGAGAACAGATCAAATATGTCTTCCACAGCATCTTCTGCACGTTGGCATCTAACGGTCACTCGCTTAAACGCCCAAACTGACCGGTAGCTGAACTGCACTGCCTTCTGCTGGCCAGGCAGCAGTCTGCCATTGCGAGGGCTGACACTGAACAGCCTGTTGTCCTGGACCTTCATTTGGTGGAGCTCTGAAGGGCTGAACTCCACAGTGTCAGCCCAGTACTCCAGCTCTATCTGCTGGTCCTCTGGGAACAGGAATGACCTGCGGGGGGAGAAGAAGAGAGTGTCTTAATAATATTCCATCCAGGTGGGGTTTCCAGGAGTATGAGTTAGGCGGTAGGTCTCACCAGTCTACAGGGATACTGCCTGTGTTTTCAAACATGAGCAGCATGCAGGAGGGGTCAGAGCCCAGCGGTGCTGCGCCAAAGTTAAAATCCAACATGGCCGTCGTGAAGACGGATGGACAGCGTTGCAGGCTGCAAGTTCAGAACAACTTCGTCATACATTTGTCACATTTATTGAAGCCCCTGTTTTTCTTTAAGAAACCTGATGGCGATACCGCCCGACGCGTGTAGTTACATTTTACATTTAGTCATTTAGCAGACTCTCTTATCCACAGCGACTTACAGTAAGTACAGGGACATTCCCCCGAGGCAAGTAGGGTGAAGTGCCTTGCCCAAGGACACAACGTCATTTTGCACGGCCGGGAATCAAACCGTCAACCTTCTGATTAATAGCCCGATTCCCCAACCGCTCAGCCATCTGACCCCCATACAGTTACATGGGTGGAGGGTCGCTGGTCCTGAGTGCTGACCTGTGTCTGGTGGGCAGGCGATAGGTGAGCTCGGAGGGCGCGGGGTCTCGGCTCAGGTGGGCGTTGAGGGCGTCCAGGGAGAAGAGGCGCCACAGCTGCAGCTTGCTGAGCCGCTCCGCACTGCCGCTGCTGCGCATGTCACTCACCTCCAGGATGGGGAACACAGCCTCCCCTCGAACCTCACACACCGCCTGGGGCTCCGCTAGCACACGCCCTGGGGTGAGGGGGGTGAAGGGGGGGTGAGGGGGGAGAGAGGGGGGATAAAGAGGGTTTGGACCGAGGGGAGAATGTAACACAGACAGACACAGGTGATGGGGTCAAGCTTCACCTTTGGAGCTGAGGATCTGGTAGCTGATAGTCCAGGAGTACTGGGCCCGCCTGGAAGGCCTCACTGTGGCCCGCACCAGCAGTCTGGACCGGGCTGCTATGGTTCCCTTCTCTGAGTCCAGCTCCAGGGCTGGAAAATTATACACCAAAGGTCAAGGAAAAAACTGAGGACCTGTAAATAAAACCCATCTATCTGGTATGTGGATATGCTGTAGTATTGGAGAGTATTGACATTAGGTCTGACATCTAGTTTACTGACAGTGAAGTAACAGCTGATGTGAAACATGCAGCCTTCTAGCTGTGGTGGTACCGTTGTGTTCAGGAGAAGTGTTGTGGGCTGGACCAGGGTCCAGCTGGTTCTGTTTTACACTCAGAGAGAAGCTGACAGCACAGGTTCCGTTGTTGACCAGGGAAATCTCAAAGGACCTGTAGCCCCCCACCAACACCTCCCCCAGTTCCAGCACTCGATTTTCAACCTGGGCAGAAAAAAAATACAAATGAGAACATACACACGCACCCACACGCACCAAAGCCATAAAAGAGCCTCACCTGAATCGAGCCCTCGGAGGCCGTCCCTACAATCTTAAGAGGGAGGCGGCACTTCCTGCAATCAGGCATCTGGGCTGGCCAGAAGGTGAGGCTGGGTTTGAGGTTGTACCCCATCTCCTCCATGGGAGTGAAGGACCACATCTGCACCTACAAGAGCCAGGCTACAGTGAACTCATCCAAACAGTTAGCAGATCAACCACGACCTGTCTCCGTGTCTCACCGAGCTCTCGTTGGGCTGCAGGACCCCTGAGTCTGGGTTGACAGAGATGACCTGCCGGTCCGATCCGGAGATCATCCACTTGAACTGCAGAGGCAGCCTGCTGAAGTTCCTGATCCGGTAGAGGCGCTGGGAACAGGAGTCCACTGCGGTGGGCTTGAAGAACAGACTCCCGTCTCCCTCCAAACACACACGCGGCTTCTCCACCAGGCTCACCACACTCAGCTCCTACACACACACACACACACACATTTACATGAATGCATAAATGGGTCAGTTGTACCATGAATAACAAAAGTGTGTGTGTGCGTGGATGTGTGTGTACCTGACTGTGTTTGGGGTCTGCATTCAGCTGCAGGGTTAGGGGCAGCTCTGGGGGGTTGTCCTCAGAAGGGGTGGCCCTGAGTGCCAGGATGTGGTGCTGTCCAGGGTGGACCAGTCCGCAGGAGGGAAACACACACA
Organism: Hypomesus nipponensis; assembly: GCF_054491055.1. Taxonomy (NCBI): domain Eukaryota; kingdom Metazoa; phylum Chordata; class Actinopteri; order Osmeriformes; family Osmeridae; genus Hypomesus; species Hypomesus nipponensis. Next base: position 6,161,070 of record NC_140383.1, on the reverse strand, counting down.
CAGACGGGCTCTGCTCCGGGTCCAGGGTGTAGATCAGGGGAAGGGCACCGGTGTTCTGGAGCAGGACAGTGCGGTAGAATTCCATGCTCAGGCCGGGGAACACCTAGAATAGGAGGGTAGCAACACACACAGAGAAACACACTGCAATATGTACCCAGGCAGTTGTGGAGAGTGATGGTGGGTTTCAGACGTGTGTGTTATGCTTTTCCTGACCATTTGGGGGGGCTGCAGGGAGAGCCGGGGAACAAAGTGCTCTCTGCCAGGCTGGAAGGAGTGACCTATGACCCTGACAGTCAGACACCAGGAGGGGCAGATGGTGCTGTCCTCCACATGGCGATGGTCACTCAACACCTGGGAAGAAAGTAGACTCTGCCTTTAACCAACACAGAGATGTTTCAATCCGGATCGGTTTTGTGGTAGAGGACTAATCCCAAGGCCTTGAACTTCCCACTGTCTGACCATTAGAAACAGGCCCGTTGGAATGACTCTACAAATCTTACCTTGTACAGAGAAAAGCACTCCAGCTGGCCACCATGGAAGGTGTTGTGTTGCTTGGGTGTGTAGGTGACCCTGAAAGACGTCGACTTCAAGGGTCCCAGGTCACATGATGACGGCGTAACAGAGAAGGGTGAGTCTACAGCAGGGGTCCACAACACGCTGGAAAACAGAACAGAACACAACTTCATTCCTTTTTTGACCTCGGTGTGGTTGTGACTGGGCCTTGCCCGTGGGGCACCCTGGCAGGGTGTGGTACCTGAGCTTGGTGTGGTTGTGACTGAGTCTTGCCCGTGGGGCACCCTGGCAGGGTGTGGTACCTGAGCTTGCCCTTGGTGTGGTTGGTGATGGCAACGGGCAGGGAGGTGGAGCCTGGGTGGAACATCAGTTTAGGAGGCTCTAAGGTCACATGGCTTCCGGGCCCCTCCCCACGTCCTCCTTCATGACGTTTACCCCCTGAGCAGCTTTGGCAGTACTCCTCCATGGGACTTTTCTCTGTCAAAGCCCTGGCTGGCACTGCCACACTGCCTGTCTCCGGACCAGCAGGCTCCATGGCTAGGTCCTGCAGAAGAAGCAATGGGTTAAGTTATTCCTGGCATAGGACTTTAGGGTTTAGGCATTGGGCAGAATCAAGTTACCCCGCCCCACACATGTACCTCAGGTAGGACAAGCGCTCCTTGTTGGTCCACTTGGAGCTTGCCTTCTGCCAGCATGGCACTGAGCATGTCTGGGGGGTACTGGGTGAGCCCACGAGCCAGGTGATGCTGGTACACAACCAGGTGTTTGGGTTTGAAGATGGCAGGCTTGAGTTGCTCAGAGTGGCAGGTGCCAATCAGGTCCAGAAACAGAGGTTCCTGTCCCAAGAGAGAGATCCACAGGATGACAGCATCAATGGCCATCCTCAGAACTAGCACAGACGATATCGGAACAGTTCTTATCATGGCTGAAGCAGAATGTGGAGAGGGTGACCCAGAGAACGAGGGCGAGAGGGCGAACGCTGACCCTGTGCAGCAGCAGGCAGGCCACCCTCCTGTGGTGGGCGATGGGGTGGCTCGGGCGGTACAGCAGCTTCAGGCTCACACGCTTGTAGGGGGGCAGGGCACCCCCTGCTGGCTGGAGAGAGAACACGCTGTGGCCCTCCCTGTCCAGGTCGAACTGATAGTGTGCTTCAACGGAGGAGGTGTTCACCAGGTCCACTGACCGCAGAGACTCCTCCCCTTCCTCCACGCAGCCAAAGTCCAGTACAGATGAGGACAGAGACACCTGTGGGCCTGCAGGGGAGCAAGAAGACAAGGTGAATCAGGGGAGGGGGTGCCTATCCTATGCAGGAGTGATATAAGGTGCCTACCTATGCAGCTGCCAGTGAGTTTGAGGAGGGTCTTGTTGAGACCCCCTGGGCAGGTGAGGGAGAGGTAGTCCACACTGCTGCTGTCCACAGCCACGGGGCAGAAGGACACAGGTACTCTGACGGCAGAGCGCGCAGCCACCTCGCCCTTCTCCACCAAACACTGGAACACTGGCTGACAGAGAGGAGGCTGCTTGATCCTGGACAGACTGAAGGACGTCCTCATCTGGGAGGGGAGGAGGGAAGACACAGACACAATGATCAAAGTGAGAAATAGGTCAAGAAAGATATCTATATATATCACAGGCAAGAGACTGTGTTGGCTCACAGAAGACTTGTTGACGATCTCAAAGTGCTTCTCCACAGAGGCTTTGACGGCCACACTGCCAAAGTCCAGCACTTTACAGCCCTCCTCCTGGCCAGGGGCACTGATCTCCAGGAATGGGTATTTAGCTGATGAAAACACAAGCACAAAAAACCGTCAAGGCAATGCTTTAACAGATGTTCACCAGTCCATGTATATCTCTGCTGTCCACTAGATAGGCAGAGGATGTCAGAGCATGGGTGGCATGTGGCGTGATTATATTTTTGTACATGTTCCTGTTCCTTATACAATGAATAATGGACAGAAGGACACCACAAAGCTGCCACTCACATATGCCCTGTAGGAGCACAGTGCAGGTGGTCTCCCCGTCATCCCCGAACGCACAGCTGGCCTCTCTCTGGTACACCAGCGCCTCCTGTGGTCGGAAGACCACAGTAACACGGCACTCCTGTCCAGGCCCCAGTACTCCTTTGTCTGGGGACAGCTGGAATGGAGTGGTCACCTCCCACTGGAATCCTGTCTGCAGCTTACTGACAGGGACACACACACACAAACCAGGGACCATGGTAGAGAGGGGCACAGTAAGGTACACATAAAATGTACTCATACACAAGAACCCATATTTTTAACATGATTCGTTTCCTATCTTAAGACAGCCCAAGCAGTCACTGGTGGGGTTGTGTGTTACCTGGCATTGCGGAACAGGAAGGTTGACTGAGAGGAGTGGTGCACAGCGCAGGGTGGCAACAGGACAGACTCAGGTATCTCCAGGGTGTGGCTGGGGATAGTGGCACGCAGACACACCTGGAATAACCCATTCTTACTCTGGAACTCAATACTGTCCTGGTACTCACACTGCCACCAATGAGAGGACAAGATCAAGAATGAGCAGAAATGAATGATTTAGTTGATAAATAGTTCCATGGATTTCATTGTGGATGGTAGATTTCACTATGGGGATCTTAGTGACACAACGCGCTCCCCATGCATTCCCCCACTCTGCCCAGGGGGAGAAGATGCGTACCCTGTCGAGCGGGTGGAATGTGACAGGCAGGGAGTAGGACATTCCTGGACTGAGGACGATTAGCTGAGGGAACAGGGTGGTAAAGAACTTGGACACCGGAGGCCTGAGGAAAACAAGTACATTCATTTAAGCTTTGTGTTTTAATGGTGGTCAATTGACGTGACGTGCCAAATGAGGTGCCAAATGACGTTGTGACCTTGGGCAAGGCACTTCACCCTACTTGCCTCGGGGGAATGTCCCTGTACTTACTGTAAGTCGCTCTGGATAAGAGCGTCTGCTAAATGACTAAATATAAATGTACTGACATTGACATTATAAAGGGTTTGTTCAGTAGAACTGTGCACTCTGCCTCATAATTGTTGCCTTCCACCACTAGACTCACCTAAAGCGTAGCTTCTGCAATTTGCTGTGGACGTTCTTCAGGAAAAGGGTTTTGGTGAACTCCCCACCCAGATCCCAGTTCTCCCATGTGAGCTCTTCCAAAGTCTCCACCCCCAGGAAACAGCTTCTATGGGAGGGTGCCTTCCTCTGGAGCTGTCCTGACCGCTGGAGCACTGGACCCACCTTTGGAACAGACACAGATGCACAGCAATTTATGGCCCTATTTTAACCCTGGTTAACTGTGTTATCCTCACTGTGTACCAATTAACTAGGTATTATACTGTATCTAGATATCATAACAAATAATGCAACATGCACAAAGAAAACTGCTGATGACTCAACTTTAGAACTGTATCATTGACACATTACCTGAGCATTTTTACCACAAGTGGTTGTCCAGTGAGTACCCGAATCCAGGGTGTTCCCTGGAACATTAGCTATCATGTCTAGTAGGGACACAGTGTAATAGAGCCAGACAGAAATGCAGTCGACAGGGGACAGGAAAGAGTCAGACGAGAGAAGAACCCAAAACAATGTCAGGTGAGAATGGAATAGACTGAATAAAGCCTAACATTTAACACGTCACGTCACTTTCGTTGAAGTATTTATCCAGGTAGAATCTAAGTTGTTAGTAGTAGCTACCTAGAAACGAGAAGGATGCCAGGCTGTACTACAGTAGCTCAGGCTACAGCAAATGTACCCTACAGTATAGTTCTACAGTACAGTAGCTCGCAGTGGGATCAACTTGTACCAGTACTAGTTTACCTTATCTTAGTACCTCTACTGTAGTTAGCTCTATCTATCTAAAGGTTTGACCCATCCTTATGTAATCTTACAAACCACATACTTACCTCATTCAATTGAAAAACGCTATAATAACACACACTTTAATATTCATGAAAGTCGAATCCATTCAGTGGTTTTGCTGTATCTAGCTAACCAACTAGATAGCTACGCTAGTCATCCATGCTCCAGTTTTCATAGCAGGATAGAATTGTTTCTGTCTCCATAGCAACGACGCCAAACGAATGAAGAATGCTACAACTAGCCTACAGACAGTACTATTTTACTTATTGTTGCTGATAAAAGAGCACAGAAAATATTACAATAAAACTCAATGTAATACTACAAGTAATAATAATAATATTTAGTATACGTGATTAATTTGATCTGTCTTAGAACCTTGATCACTAGGAGCCACTAAAAAGCGTTATAAAGTTGAACTTTACACTCATCATATTAAAAGGCCTACCTAACACCTTTCTATATAGTATGCGCTATGACTGCATGACACAAATGCAGCATTTATGTGTACTATTAATCACTCAATAAAGATTGCGTATTCCCTTTTAATGTCACAACATTAGTCACATACATTCAAAGCATTACTGTATCTCCGAAACACACAGGTATCCCATTAAAGCTTAGGCTACATCACTGTATAATAGGCTTTTATTCATTTGAGTGCCTGGCATTCGAGAAACCATAGGCTACTGCAGCCACCCAACCTGGCAACCGGGAGTGGCCTCTGTTACTGTGGTCCAGCCCCCAGAATCAAACCATTTTGATACTACTAAGTAGCCTTCTACTGAAGCAAGCTGGTTGATTCAAAAGCGACATGCTCCTTTGGAAACTTGCTATGATAACAGATACGTGATTTCCCGTTTCGCATAGCTGATGGTACAGATGTGATGGACTGCTTTCTACAGGAAATCGGTGAAACTCGTTCAGACTGATAAACAATCGGGATTGCCGCGAGGACAGCTGCGTTTCAACTCCAGTTCTACATCTTTCCCGATCGGATAATGACACAGAAATTGTTCTCTTCTGTCTGAGGTAGCTTTCATATATAGTATTTACTCGAGTATACTATCCTAATGAAATAACGGAGAGATGTCATTTAATAACACAAATATAGGTCATTGTGTCTGCTTGCTGCAACAGTATAGCGAGTCTCCCCCTCCCTCTCTACTGGCTGTTGCCAGTTTTACAGAAAACCTCATGGTAGGCTACTCTGCCACACCGTACCTCTCCATTTACATGGGGGACGTTAATAATGTGTGACTTTAGGATTCACTGTTCATATTTGTGATGGGATATGAAGTATAACATATGAGGTTGTTCAATACGGGTCATTTAAAAGACATCGGCACGCTGCTTTTTCCGGGCCCGATTTGGGTGCTCCTCTGTAGGCTTTTGTCTCGTGTCATATGCAATCGGATGATTCAAACGGATCCACTCAGTAAAGTGGTCCAGTTTGGCTCTTGATGAAGGACATAGAGGAAGCCAAAATGTGTGTAATTGTGTGTTGTCCAGAATGCCTTCTTACCAAACCGTGAGATTCCGGGACAACATGTCAATGAAAATGTGTATCAGATTGTTTTAGAACCCAGGAATCACGGGAGTGGACATTATGGACATTAGAGTTGGGACTTGGGATTTATGGCTGCAGCAATGTAATCAGCTAATGGTTTTGAAATGGTTCCTCCCACTCCTGGCAAGTTACACCATATTTTGCCCCAAGGAACACCTTAGCCTTCAATCAGGATGGGTGTTCAGTGGGTTATGAGGATCCCCAAGTTTCAGTTTGGCTAAACATAGGCTACACTCATCACTGTGCATACCCATTCTAGGCAGTCGATTGGTTAAGTGTGCAGATCTTTTGCGTCTACAAAAAGGTAAAACGCCATGGTGTTTAATTGACAATGACCATTTGTTTATTGTGTGTTGAAGAGACTGTTTGGCTTAATTTGAGCCCTTATAATGTAATGATTGTTTCAGTTTGCAGGGTGGAAGGAGCCACCATGGAGGCCACAAACATCCTGCCCATTCTGAAGAAGAGACTGGCCTTTCTGTCAGGTAAGACCTAATACTGCAAGGGCTTTACAGTGTCACATGAGTATTAACTGGTTACTAATGACTGCTGCTTCAATCCAAAAGCAGAGTTGTAGGCTACAGATTAGCCACACAAGAGTATAGCCCACTATAAGAGGGGAAGAGCTCAGAACCCTTGTTTAGTGTACTCTGAACTTTCAGTAAAGATAACCCTTCAATAAAGTTACTCCAATACTTGGTTTTGAAGTAGACATTTTCTTCTTTACCCGCATTCTTCTTTAGTGCTCCTCCTCAGAGCTGTTTTTGTGGGTGTGTTTTACAAGAGGGTAGAGAGAGAGAAACTAAGAGAGCGAGAGCAACTGAGAGAGGCCATCATTACTGTTGTTTACTAGATCTGGCCCTAGTTTCTCTGTCTGTTAACTAGGGGAAGCTTGGCTGGGTTGGGATAGGAGAAAGGGGCCTGGGGCAGTAGAGCTGGGGCTGGGGTTAAAGCTGAGCCGTGGCTGAAGCTTTTAGCCTGCCAGTCCAAATCATATAAAGATGGCACTCTCATGCGTAGTCAGCTGCCAATGAAAGATATACAAGAATTAGAGTCATCATAAATGCTAGCCATCCTGGCACTATTGAGTTTGACTATCCATAGACCTCAGCAACTAAAGGTTTCTGTGATTTTGGCCAGTGAAGAGCCTAGCATGCCAAGTTTCTGATGACTCTCTCTCTCTGCCGGGCCAAGCTGACTGGTATTTTCCTCTCCAGTCAGCCCCACACTCACACCCTTTTCGTTATTCTCTGCTGACCTTTTCTCAGCACATTTACTCAACACAACTTCTTGACACTGAACACAACTGTTTAATTATCGCGTGCGTGTCTTCCTGTTTGTTGAAGGTTATGTTGCGTGTGCTTGTGTGCAGGGGGCAAGGACAGGAGGAGTGGGCTGATTCTCACCATCCCACTATGTACAGAACAGACCAGCATGGAGGAGCTCAGCTCTACACTGGACTATCTTCTCAGCATCCCCAGGTTAACACACACACACACACAAACTCACTCACACAATACGCCCGCAGACCTTCAAAGTAGACTATTACCATTATAAGCCTGCGGTCGGCCTCCGTCAATGACTTCCAACACCCACCTTAACCGTTGCAAGATACATTAGAAGCAGTTACTTTGCCAGCTTCTCAGTCTAATCATCTCCTATGCCCGCCTGTGTCCGTCTCTTCCTCCCTCTCCCCCCTCCTCTCCGTCTCTTTAGTGACAAATGCAAGGCCAGAGGCTTCACGGTCATTGTGGATGGGCGCAAGTCACAGTGGAATATTGTCAAGACAGTTGTGCTCATGCTGCAGGTATGACCAGAATCACTAACACTACCAATCTGCTACCCTTTTCCCCGAAGCGTTTGTCTTCTTCTACCGGGTGGTTCCTCCGCAAGTAAATGAGCCTCATCAGACATGATGCTGTGTCATGTTGATGGCTGCCCGTGAGATGTCGTACGACCTGTTATTCTGTGCAGTGGCCGTGGCCAGACAGTCGATAGACTGAGAGAGACGCAGCCACAAAACCACCTATGTGCCGTGTGGTCAGCCCTCGCGTTCTGATTGGCAGAGAGCTGTTAATGTGCTGCAGGTGGATTGGTCCCATGGGGCTGCTGGTGTTCAAGCATCTGTTCCACCCCTCACTAATGAATCATTATCCATGAATATTCAGAGCGATCATTAGAGGGGTGTGTTTGACAAGGGGAGATGGGTCATTCCTGTCCTTGTAAGGTGTGCGGAAGTTTGAAAGCATAGTGGTCCCTTGTAAACAACAGCTCCATGTTGCCTTGTTGCAGAACGTGATCCCAGCTGAGGTGTCGCTGGTATGTGTGGTGAAGCCGGATGAATTCTGGGACAAGAAGGTCACCCACTTCTGTTTCTGGAAGGAGAAGGACAGACTGGGCTTCGAGGTGAGTACCTGTGTGTGTGTGTTCGTGTTTGTGTGTGTGTTTGTGTTTGTGTCTCAATGTCGAAGGTCATAGCACTATCAGCAGCCTATTCATCAGCCATTGCCTGCCAGTGTGTATAGCCCAGAGGAGCTGCTCGTATTGATCTGACAGTTAATGAAGCTGTCTGTCACCTGCAACCAAGGCATACCCTGAAGTTGGCCCCAGGCCAGCGTGGTATTAGTATACCCCTAGTCCTTGTGTGTGGTGGTATAGGCTGTATCACGAGGGGCTGATGGATGGTATTGTCTTTGGGATAGATTTAGAGTAGTTATTAAATATTCATAGGTGCTGCTCCATATGGCCTGTGGGGTCCTGCTGGAGGATTTTCTCAGGTTTCTTTCAGCCTTCTCTTCAAATGAAAGAGGGAGTGGAGAGAGGGAAAAAGAAGAGGAGCAGAGATAGTGAGAGAAGGATGAGATAGGTGAAGCAGGACAGAGAATGAGGATTGGAATGAAAAGTGCAGAGTTGTTTCTGACCCTGTTTCTGACCTTGTGTCTGCAACATGTTGTCTTTTGGCATGGACTAATATGGTCACGTTACTTGGCAACAGCAGTCAGCAGTTCATGTCACTGTAAGGACAGTCTCCTTCAACAGCGTCATCCACAACGGTGTGTGTTTACGCATGCTTGAGGGAGTCCTATGTAGTTCAGGAGAGGTCTATACTAGTTGCAGTTCAACAGAATGAGTGTTGATTTGGGCCAAGAGTCCCCTCCAGCCTCCCCTGATCTCCAGCACTGAAACAGATGGCTCCACTGAAGAAGAGGAGGAGGAACTTAATGAGTTGGAGAAAGGAAGGATGAGGAGCGTGAGTTGGAGAAGGCAGAGGAGTGCAGACCAATGGAGTAGGAGGGGAGAAAGGAGAGAGAGCCAGGTAGAGGAGAGCAGAGTAGGAGAGGAGATAGCAAAGGTGTAGGAGAGGAGAAGGCAGAGACAAGAGAAGTAATCTGGGCAGAGGCGTAGGAAATGAGAACAGAGGAGAGGAGGGGAGTAGGAGACGGGATGAGAGCAGAGGAGAGAGGCTAAATATCGACTGGCGATGAACGAGATTAGGAGAGATACTGGCTCATTGTGTTTGACCTAGTTTCATGCCTGTGAGGAGCTGCTAGTCATCAGACCCTTCCGAAGGCATCTTCAGTATCTCTGTACTGATGCCTGAGCTCGGCTGCAGCAGCACCAGCTCACCCTCCAGGCTGCCCGGGCATGACTGCTGCAGCATATGGACATGAACGCCTGCCAGATAGGTATAGCCTCTCTGCCTGCCTGGCTACCAGTCACCTCTTGTCTCCAGTCGGAGGACACGCACACACACACACACACACTCCCAGTGATGGCCTGATCTCGTAGAGGACAAAGAAACTCTTCTAGTAGAGAGAGAGCAGAATCACCGCAGGGATGGTCAACAATGGCTCTGTGGTTCTGACACTGGGGCCGCAGCTCAATACTCGAGAGTAGCTTCTTGCAGTTTGCAGATCGACTGAAGGGCTGTGTTTTGATACTCTTTGAGTACCTGCTTTTCTTGGCCTCCTCCTGTGACCCTGCTGCCCATACTCTCCAGCAAAGCTGCTGGTTTAGTTTGAGGCTTGCTGGCGTCCTACAGCTAACCTTGCAGCGTTCAGAGAACACTTGGCAGGCGTTCAACAGCTCTGCTGTCAGCCAGTGATGTGTTGCAGATAGTCGGGTGTGTTCAGGATCAGTGTGTTTTATGCTGAGCTATAAGAGTATGTCATTATGTGAGCTTGACATTGATTAAAGACAAGATTTCCAGATTAGGTCACTCTGCTGACGGTTGGATTTGGGGACAGAAAAGATTCACTTGTTTTGGTTTAATCTCTCATTTGATCGCTTTATGCTGGCAATCTCACAACAGCTCTCTCTTTAATCTGGGCCCAGAATGTTGTACGGATGGTCAATAAATGATCACACACACATATGCACACGTATATTACACAACTAGATTTGAACACTAGGAAGGCAGAAATCTTCACGGCTTTAGGGAAAAGACCTGGCATTGATGAGAGGGGATGTCTCTTTCAGCTGACACTCTTTTCCTCCTCGTCCCTGGTCCCTCCCCTGTCTGTCTCTTAGGATGTTTGCGGAATGTGGTGTGTGTGTGTGTGTGCGTGCACGACCCTAGAACCCAAGTGGCAGCTGTTCTAGGGTGTGTGTGTGTGTGTGCAGCTGTTGGCTCCATACCCCATGGTGCAGAATGAACAGAACTCCAACTAGGCTGTGCAAGGCCTCAGGAAGGATGAGGGTGGAAAATGAACAGCTTGCAGAGGGGACTAGCCGCTCAGGATAACCCCTTTGAACTCTTCCCCCTCTATGTTCCAGGTGATCCTGGTGTCGGCCAATAAGCTAACACGCTACATTGAGCCGTGTCAGTTGACTGATGAGTTTGGAGGCAGTCTGGTGTACGACCATGTGGACTGGGTCAACAAGAGACTGGTGAGATCCCCCCCCCCCCTGACCAGGACATTAATAATGAACGTACATGGCAGGCTGACCTCGGTCTCCCTCACATCACTTTCTCAATGACTCACTAGCATGTGTTTCTGTCTCAGGTGTTTGAGAAGTTTACCAAGGAGTCCACCTCACTTCTGGATGAACTTTCTGTCATCAACGAGAGTGAGAAAGCCTGCCAGGTTGACAAAGACAGGTGAGACATACGTTTGAACCTTCTCTACATCATCCATACATTTTTATCATAAGAAAAGTTGTGTATCAAGATTTTGGTCGTTAACGTGCTTTATATGTGATTAACTGAACATTTGTTCCCACAGACCTCCAGATTGTAACTTCCTACCATCATTTGATCCTGAAACAGTTCTGCAGACTGGTAATATATCCTTCATGCTTAATATATCCTTCCAAATGCAGATGCTTTTTCCTACACAGTTCTGAGCAGTTTGATTGTTTTACCCAAGATGCACAGTGGTATAATATCAAACTCTGTGATTAGCAGTACCTGCAGTAAGGCCCTGTTTTCAGCTGCTAACCTCTTCAGTGAGAAAGGTCTGTGCGGCTTTACAAGCTAGCAATATCCTTACTGGCGGGTTAGCAGTTAGAGACAAACGGGTTAACCATAGGTGGATTGGTTGGACAACATCATTGTTTACTTCAGCCTAGTCAAGATTAAAGGAGATTGTCACTACAGCTGTTTTACGACAGGGAAAATATTTAGCCAGTCTCTGGTTAGACAGGCCAGAGCAGCAGGGGCAATAAAAGGACCTTTGTGTCAGAGGCTGCTGGCTCTCTCTCAGTCTCTGGTAAAAAGTAACCCACTGTAGGAGTCTCTCTCTCTCTCTGCCTTGCTCTCCTCTCCCTCCTTTCCTTTCACCCTCTCCTCTCGTGGACTCTGCGCCTTGCATAATGAATACTCACAAGGCTTTGTTTTCTAGCTACGTTAGTGTTTGTCTCTTTCACTCTTTAAAAAAACAGAGAGAGTGAGAGGGGGAGGGAGGGAGGGAGAGGAAGGGTGTTTGTTATCTGCTCTCAGGAAGCAAACATGAAGGTTTTGTAAAACCGTCTTTTGTTGTGTAAAGAGCCTGAAGAGATGTAGCAGGTACAAGGAGGATAAAGTTAAAACCACAGCCCGACTCGGATAACTCAGGATTGTGTTTGGGATTCATTTCATACTATGAGGAACCTTTTCTGCCACACAGAGAGAAGTGCACACTTCCACTCTGGTCCCTGTCCTTTATCAAAGGACAGAGACCCTATTGAATCATTTCCTCATTATGATCATTTCCTCCTCCCAGGTCATGAGCTGCTGTCGGAGCTGCAGCAGCGCCGCTTCAACGGGTCGGAGGGCGGAGGAGGAGGCGGAGGAGGAGGAGGAGGCCCGGCCTGGTCTCCCATGGATGAGGAGCTGCTGGCCCAGCCCCAGGTCATGAAGCTGCTCGACTCCCTGAGGGAGCAGTATACTCGCTACCAGGAGGTCTGCCGCCAGCGCAGCAAACGCAACCAGCTAGAGGAGATCCAGACCAAGGTCATGCAGGTATACACACACACACACACAGTATATTAACACTTTCAATAAGTACAGTACCCTACACACACGCACACACAGTATATTAACACTTTCAATATATACAGTACCTTACACACACACACCATGGTCATGAAGGTATGTGCACACACTTCAGTAAATACAGTAGGTACTGTTCCATGCATACACACAGGCACACACACCAAGGTCATGTTTATACATACACACACACACACACCTCACCACTAACCCACACAAATAGAACACTGCTATGTACAGTTCTGTTGTCGCACAAGCAAACGCCAAGGCCATACATGTCCAAACACAGCCACAAACACATTGAAAACAGAACAGACACAGCAGAGGGCACACAACTTTCTCATTCACACTGAAGATGGGAGAGCGCTGCCAGCTGTGTAGATGGAGGGAGATTGAGACTGAGAAGGGGATCTGACAGAGTTGAGGAGTTCAGATTAGGACAGATAGTCTAGAGCTCTCATGATTACTGAGATGTAGGGGGGGTGCTAAGGAGCAAGTTGCCATGACAACGGAGATGTTGAACGGCAGCCTGAAGGATTAAGTTGTCTTGGCGGGGTGTGTGTGGTTGGCCTAGTTCTCATCTATAGGGTGGGAGGGGGGGGGGGGCTAGCTCGCTGCGAGGAAAGGGGTGATTGTTAGCTTGAAAGCTGCAAGCAATGGGGGTTGTAGGCTATGTGTTGGGAGGGTGGGGGAGGGGGAGGGCCAGCTGAAGGAGGACAATGCTGAGGAAGCGTCTCTGTTGATCAACACAGAGACTTTTCCTCACCTTGTCAGTCCTCTCAGCCCAGTCCAGGGTTACTGCTCCCCTCTGTGCCGGTGTGGATGCTGCTCCAGCCAGTGGGGTAGCCAGGCAGCCTCAGCTCTGGTTTGGACGGGGTGGGTGACCCAGTCAGCCTTCTCATGTCGCTGGCTGGTTGGAGCTCTTATCGTGTCAGAGGGTCTGTCAGCCTGAGGACCTGACAGTGGGTCACTTCTCACACACACACATTTAACAATGTTTACCAAACATAAAGTACAAAGAGGACTTGCTCCACATTCCAAGAATGTGTTCCAATGACAGTATTTTCAAACCAGTATCCTGTCCAATCAGGCCCTGTATCCCCAGGAAGTATACTGCTGGCAGACCACCATCCTCCCATCTCCCCACCAGGTCACTGATTGGTGTTAGTGGGCCACTGTATTCATTGTCTGTGTGTCTGTGTGTCTGTGAATGTGTGTACACATTTGTGTCTGTGCGTGCATGCGTGTGTGTCTGTGTGTGTCTGTGTGTGTCTGTGCAGGTGGTGAACTGGCTGGAGGGCCCCGGCCTGGAGCAGCTGAGGACTCACTGGGCCATAGGAGACTCCATCAGAGCCTCTCAGGCTCTCCAGCAGAAACACGAGGAGATCGAGAGCCAGCACAGCGTAAGGACGGGCGCCCACACACACACACACACACACAATAATATTATAGACACACACACACCGACACTAATATAGAAACAGGTTTCCCTTGTCTTTTTACCTCTGTGTCGTGTCTGCTGTAGAGTACAGAGCTCTGCAGAGCTTGGTAATGAGGTCAACGAATGTGAGTCTGATAACAGTGGTGGACCAAAAGAAAGAATGCCACTTCTGGTGCAGATCTGAGGATTGCTGGGCGGTTAACAGGCTGTCTCACCCCCCCCCCCCCCCCCCCCCCGTGTGTCGCAGGAGTGGTTCGCCGTGTACGTGGAGCTAAACCAGCAGATTGCCGCCCTGCTGAGCGCGGGTGACGAGGAGGACCTGGCGGAGCTGAAGGGCCTGCAGCAGCAGCTCAGCGACGTGTGCTACAGGCAGGCCAGCCAGCTGGAGGCCCGGCAGAACGTCCTGCAGTCGGCCCACGACTTCCACGGCACCGCGCAGGACGTACGGCCACCTCCATGTGTTACCCTCCGTCTGTCGTCTCGTTGCGTGTTTGTGTCAACGGAGCGTTTGGGATTGGACTTCCGAATAGGGGTTTCTGTTATTTAGGAGGGTTCGGTGTTGTTGTTGTCGGTGTACTGATGTTTGTTTCCTCTCTCCTGTCCTCCCCCGATAGCTGTCCCAGCAGCTGGACGGCCTGCTGGGCATGCTCTGTGCAGACGTGGCGCCGGCGGACGGTGCGGCCATCCAGCAGACGCTCAAACACCTGGAGGAGAAGCTGAAGAGCGTCGGTGAGCTGTGCTGCACACACACACAGACAGACAGACACGCACACAGCCGTGACATCATCCCAGTCACACCCACATACCCATCCCCTCACTGCTCCATGCTGAGGACGCTTCATTTTCCCCCTCCCCCAGAGGGCGCCCTGCAGGTGCTGAGAGAGAAGGGCCAGGCGCTGATGGAGCAGATGTCTACCCAGACTTCCTGGTCGTACGGCAAGGAGGACGTCCCCGTGGAGAACAAGGAGAACATCGACCACATCCAGAGTGTCGTGGAGGACATGCAGCTGCGCAAGCAGAGGTGGGAGTCGGGAGATCGCAGCCAGTGTCTCCAGGAAGGGATGGATGGATGTGTTGGGAATTCTCAAACGTCCTCTGTGTCAGTTTCACCCGTGTGACTCTTGCTCTTCAGGTGTGAGGACATGGTCGATGTCAGGAGACTGAAGATGCTTCAGATGGTCCAGCTGTTCAAGTGTGAGGAGGACGCCGCTCAGGTCAGTACTGTCCCCCCCCCCCCCCCCCTCGCTCTTTCTCTGTCTCCCTACGCTGTTGTGTTCTGTTTGGTCTCGGTTGTTGCGTGAAGCCTGTCTCCTCATCCTCCAGGCGGTGGAGTGGCTCGGGGAGCTGCTGGACGCCCTCCTGAAGACCCACATCAGGCTGGGGGAGGACGCCCAGGACACCAGGGTCCTGCTGGAGAAGCACAAGAAGTTTGTGGACGTGGCTCAGGTGGGTCAGGGGTCAGAAGGGTTTGACCTCGATACCCAGTTTTCCATTTCACTCTCACTTTCTCTCAACAATCTTTTTTTCTCCCTCTGTTTGTGTGTCTGTTTTGTGTGTGTGTGAGCACGTTTGTGTGTTTCCAGAGTACGTACGACTACGGCCGGCAGCTCCTCCAGGCCACGGTGGTGCTGTGCCAGTCCCTGCGCTGCACCACGCGCTCCTCCGGAGACACGCTGCCACGCCTCAACCGGGTGTGGAAGCAGTTCACCGTCACCTCCGAGGAGAGGCTGCTCCGCCTGGAGATGGCTGCCAACTTCTACACAGCCGCAGAAAAGGCACGCACCGCCCAAACTCACGCGCACGCACAGCAAAAAAAAAGCGTGGGGGGTCTAGTAAAGGGGTGTTATGTTCCTGTTTCAGCGTGTTGTGATCGTGGGTTGGTAATCTGTGTGTGTGTGTGTGTGTGTGTAACAGGTCCTGAGGGAGGACAGCGAGGAGCAGGTGGAGACAGAGCCCCAGGTGGAGGTAGAGCTGGAGGTCTATGAGGAGGTGGAGTCCGTGGGGAAAGGTCTACTGGACAGACTGACTGTACCGGTCATCTTCCCAGACGGGTATGACTGGACACTCACATACACATGCACGCCCAGTCATGCAGTCACTCAGACTAAGTTGATGAGGTGCTGATCGCGTAGTGTTGTCCCTGTTGTGCTGTAGGAGTGAGCAGTACTTTGGCAGTCCTGGAGACATGGCCTCATCCGCAGACACCGTCCGTGACAAGATGAAGCTGGTGGAGGAGAGGAGGCTGCAGCTGCAGCATGGGGAGGAGCTAGACCGTGAGGGGGAGGAGCTAGACCATGAGGGGGAGGAGCTAGACCATGAGGAGGAGGAGCTGCAGGAGAGTGAGCCGTTGCAGGAAGAGGACCTGGAAATACTTCCCCAGGACAGCTAATGGAGCAGTTATATGATCCTCCAGGACAACTAGAAGATCACCTACAATATTCTCCCGGAACAGAAAGTGAAGCAACAACGGTATAACATCTACAAGGCAACTGGAAGAGCACCTATAAAATCCCTCCAGGACAGCTAGTAAAGCACCTATAACATCCTTCCCAAGACAGCTAGTAGAGCACCTATAACATCCTCTGCTGGATAGCTAGTAGAGCACCCACACCCTCTCCCCAGGACAGCTAGTAGAGCACCTATAAGATCCTTCCTAAGACAGCGAGTAGAGCACCTCCTATAATCATCCCAGGACAGTTAGTAATCATACATTTAATTGCTTCTGGTCATGCTGGGAAAACCCCTGATGACTCAGATCCTGCCACACACACAAATTCAACCGCCCCCCCCTTACGTGCTCCTGTGTGCCTATCAGTGTGTTTGCTGCTACATTCTTTCCGCCTCAGTGTTCTTCTGCCTTGCCAAGCCAGATAACCTTACAGTTAAAGATAGAACCTCCAGCCAACCTCACCCGCAGTCAGGCTGGACTGGCAGCACCTCTTCCCTTAAAGCTTTACCGTGGTTCCATCTCAGCCTCTCCTTGTTTCCTTCTACCCTCTCCTCTCTCCCACTCCCGAGATGGAAGTGGGATGAGATGACCCAGAGTACCTTCTTTCAGATGGTCCCCTCTAGCCTACTGAGGATGGGTAGGAGAGAGAACAAGGTATCAAGAAGAGACTTCAGAGCAGCTTTACAACCGTCTTTTTGGGGAGCTACCATCCTGTAGGTTTTCAATGCAAAACCCCACCAGACGGAAGCTCTCCAGGAGGAGGATTGGAGTGCTTTGCTTCAGAGGTTCGACCCTGTCTCTGTCTTGACAGGTGAACCAAGCATCGATGGTGCTACTAACTAAACCTCCAGAATGTACAGCAGACGTCGGCCATCTTTCTTCGGTATATATACATGCTCTTGTAGAGTCTTGGGTTGACTATAAGACTTTTTTTTTTGTATTTTATATTTATCCTGAGTTGCTTTGTTTTTATTTCCAACATCAGAAGTGTCTGGAAAAAAGGTTGACAAAAAAAAAAGTTAACAAAGAAACACGTGCCGATATGAACCATTTTTTTCTTGCGCTTGGCCCAGATTGTCTAGCTGACTGTTTCTTGAGGGACTGGGTGTGTGCCAGATGTGTGTCCAGTCAACCAACTGTTCCTACCTTCCTAGACTGCTTTTACAGGTCCAATGTACAGACAGAACTGTGTTCAAGCCAGGAGGGCACTAGTGGATTTCGACCTGGTTCCAGATATTCACATGTGAAACGGAAGTACGCTGTTTTTCATTACAAACTCATTTCATAATTGTCATTCTTAGTATCCGCGTTTAAGATGCATATGGCTTTTGAGGCTCAAGGCATGCTATTGAAATATTAATTCTATATTTATTTTGTTTTGTATGTTGGTATTCTACATACCAGTGGAGTTTTATCATGCTTCTGCCATATTAGGTTTGCTAATCTGAACGTGTACAGAAAGTCATTGACAACTGTGTCATACGAAATAAACAAGCAAACTTTTGAACATCGTCTTGGTGTCTTTGAAGTGGTTGTGTGTCATTGCTTAATAGAGCAGTAATGGAAGCTGTTTGTTTTCAGCATGGTTTGCAATACGCAGAAGCATTATTCAACCACTAGGGGGCACCAACCTCCCATTGTCCTTTAACAGGCATACGCTATGTAATCAAGGTTATGTGTATCTGATTAACATTATAATAATGTGCTTAGTTTTCAGAAACTTTTCATTTAAGCAATGTATTAGGATGGGATTTGAACCTGCAACCTCTAAATCTGCAGTCAGGTGATCTTCCACGAAGCTATAGCCCTATCTATAACAGGGCTTCCTTCCCAGTGGATTGTCTTTGGTATGGAGATTTTTACTGAATGTGCAAAGTGTAATTAATATACATAGTATATACACCCATCATCAATGTGCTGACAATGAACTTCACATCTTTACAGAGTAATCCGATAGCTCATTTGAGGAGATTTTGATGTCCACACACAATATTTATCGTCATTGAGGTGACCCTTTTAGGCTTGTTCGCTCCACGAGAGGACATTCAGCACTCTGTCTGGTGGAATTGGCCAGTTAGATAACCAGTGTGACTGGGATCATTATTGGCAGCTTCTCTGGATGACCAGACTAGAACACTGTCAGTGCTTTCTGGGAAGGTACACGTTACTTTAACATTGATTTTGTTTTTTTTAAAGGTCATATGCACAAAACAGTTGTCTGCCCTGTGCATGTAACTAAACACTCATTCGAAGTTGACTGGATATAATGTGCGTTATTATAATTGGAGACAAATGTTTTGCAAGAATAGAAACTTTTCCGATGTTGTGTTTATAGATTTCAAAGTTCATTTAGCAGCTCCGATTTACAAATATTCTGTTTACATTGTATGCTGACTGAACGCAAGTTACACACCATAGCTGCTGTTGATGTTTGGGTGACAGCAGACTGATGGAGAAGCTAAATATAGCCTTGTTTGATTGGTCGTAAGTGTAAGAGATAAATATAGCTTTCTGTGATTGGCTGGGGGCACGCAGAAAGACAGTTGCTGGTTTATCCAGAGAGCAAACAGTGACAATGTTGCACGCCTTTTGTAGTTCCTGAACAACCAGCAATTCTCAAATAAATGAATAGTCTTGCTTACTGCATAGAGTACCTTGGAGTGGATGAAGCTCAGTGGTAGTGCATTTGACTGCAGATCAAGAGGTGAAAACTCTCGGTTTTGAAGATGTATTTTTGGCCTTTTTCCCCACTTTATTGGACAGAGAGACCGGTAATGTAGGGGAAAGAGAGAACTGTACATGACCCCAAAACAAAACCAGCCAAAATACACTGGCCACTGCATTACGGCTTCAGCTGTAATGCAGCAGTTCATATGGTACGCGCCCTACCCTGCCAGCCACCAGGGCAACCCAGAACACGTTACATGTGAGATCAGCTCAAGTCTGGATGAGTCGGATGTCGTCAGGGTGCCTTAGCCTGTCTCTTTATCAAGAGAGCCCAGCAGATGGCCCAGTGTTGTAAGGGCCTCCCAGGGAATCTCCCAGAGGCATGTTTGCTATACTTCACAGAGCTTTCTACTCTCTCAGCTGTTCAGTCAACCTGCAGCTGTCTCGACCCTCCTCAGACCAGGACTGGGGGTGGGGGTGGGGGGTAGAGAGAGGAGGTATTTACATGCCTTGTCGTCATGGTACTGTATGATTAGAGAGCAGGCAGTGTGTCATGACTGTCACTATGTCCAGAGGCCAACTCGGTTTTCATGTTTTTGGTGATGAGGTTTGGCAGACACAAACGTAAAGACATTCAACAGTGTGAACAGTGGTTCTTTTCAACCCTTGACAAAGCCGTTCCCCCTCAGTTCTTCCCCTCCCTCTACATCAGCATAGAGAGCCCACATTGCTTCAACCTTGGACTGACCTTTAAGAAATTCCACCATAACACAGTCTTCAACACTGAATTCAAGCAAGCAACACATCCTTTATGTAAAGTAATTCACTTATACAACACATTACAGGCATCCACAGGGGTCATTTGTGTAATATCAAACTTTTGACTAGAAAGAGTAGATACCAAATGTGCAACACTGCAGCACTGTGAGGTCTAAAGCTGTGCTGAGTAGAATTGGGGGATATCCACTCTATACCAGCGTATGCAGGAAGTGACCTAGGTGAACCGGTATGCTGAGACTGAAAACCAAGACACACTCAAGGCACACTGCTCTGGTCTTACCAACTCTACTTTCCATTCCTTATACCCATAGACATACCCCACTCTGTGTTCAGTGACATCATCTGATGATTTTCTGGCTTGTGTATTATAGCATAATCTTCCTGAAGCATCACGCAGTGTGTGGTAGAGGCGGCAGGAAGAAGAGGTCTGTGAGCGTTTCCCTGAGTTCTGATGCATCAGAACATTCCCTATCTCTTCCTTCCATTGTGCTGCGCTCAGGGAATCAGCACTGACATCCACCCCTCAGCGCTCCAGGCTCTGGAGCCCTTTCCTTGATAGATTAGAACAACCACAACCACCACCAAGGATAACCACAACTGATCTGTGGAATCACATGCTGCACAAATGAATAGCTACACATGCTGAGTTTTAGTTGCTCAAAATGTATTTATGGATGACTCAACTGTTGGAGTATTGCTTGCAGGATAAGTAGATTTTCCAGGCTCAGTATATTGACTGTTAACAGCCAGCTTGCTAGCAGTCAACCGGTCCGCCAACCATTTGGCCAGACGGCCGCCAGCCAGCCGGCCGGCCAGAGAGCCAGTCTGATCTACACTTAGTATCTAAACAGAAGAACAGCATACCATGGTGACGGGTGCTTGACTGTGGAGGAGAAGAGAGGGGATGGCGGAAGAACAAACGTCTTCATACGCTGGGCCTGGGGACACTGCTGAGCTGACGGTGTGAAACTTCAGCGCGAAGAGAGGGAGGGAGAGATAAAGAGAGGTTTATCTCTGACTGCTTGGAGTCTTCCAGACAGATAGAAATCTATTCATCCCTTTGAAGGGGAAACAACTTGGTTTTCTCAACCATTCTCTGGGACCAAAGGGAACCCTTGGATGGCTCTGTGGCTGGTTGAGTTTGTGACAAGAGTGGGAGGTAGGAAAACAAGAGGAACGGAGTGACTCAAACAGAGACCAGACTGGAAGACAAAAGAACAAACTGGGAAAGAGCGAGAGGGTGGAGGGCAGGCAGTGGGATGATGGGAGGGATCGAGGGAGGGCACTAAGAGAGACCAGAGAGAGCCACCAAACTCGGGGTGTGTCAGATGTCTCTCTTTGCCGACAGCGGGAGCAGCGTGTGATAATCCTGGTGGACGGGTCTATTTTTACCGCTGTGTTCTGCCATGTCGACTGCTGCTCTGTGTCCTCCAGAGCCCAGGCAAGTGTGAGGGCTGGAGAGAGGAGAGAGGACACCTCCACACACACACACACACACACATACAAACACAGGTGCTGTCGGGATTATATACTCAACCTGTTGGACCAGAGAGCTGCGGTTCGCTCTGGGACATCTTTAGAGGAATACTGGACGGTTTGGAGCACAAGTAAAAGACTGAGTACCCAGGAACAGAAGAAAAAGAGGGACAACAAAGGGAGAGCGGGAAACGAAGAGAGAGAGAGCTGAGGCAGTGAGGGGAGAGTGCTTCGGAGGCATTAAGGAAGAGAGGAGCAGTTATAACTCTGTGTTAAACTGTATGAGGTGTGGAACTGACAGAGTAGACCATGTCCAGCGAAGGTGACAGTGGAGGTCAGCCTTGCTCGACCACTATCAGCACCATTGCAGTCCAGGCTGGGGATTCCCAGATCATCATCACTCTCCTCAAGGTACAATGCTTGTTCTAACTTTCACAGTAGTTTGAGGTAACATAACTTGGTCTGTGAGTTTGTACATGCATTGTTGTTAATTCTGGGGCTCCACAACGGTCCAAATGTCCATTTTAGCTTATTGGACAATTTTTGAATCATGTTTTCCACAGAGATAGTTCAGAGCGTGTCTTTTTCCATTCAAGATTAAACAGGCGGCTTGACACAAATCACCATAGCGACAACAGTCTCCACAACAACAATAAACCACCACAGCATGTTTGCATTAGGTGATATCGATCCGTCTGTTTTTGTTTAGCTGTGACCTCTCTGTATCAGATCGATTGCTCCCAAAGTGCTTTGCTCTGTCGGGAGAGAGAGAGAGACAGACCGGTGTGTCCATGATGTCACAGATATGGGGAGCTGCAGTACTCTGCTGTTCAGCTGTGCTGCTGAGATGTCAATGCTGCCCTGTGTTTGTCCAGCAGGCTCTCTTGGACATAACTCCCACGTCCCTCACAAATACAGGCTTATCTCTCACAGCGCGAGATCAGTTCTCACATTCCATCATAATAGCTATATTCTTTGGGACAATGCACCACTCAAACTGTAGGACGGTGACACACGAGGGCGTTATTTTTTATTTATTTAGGCATTTTAATGATATTGATACATTGAGGAAGTACAAATACACATGAAAAGGTGTTTGCTGAGGTTCTGGGTTATTGATTTCCACTCAGCAGGTGGGTTGTTTAGGGGGAAAGGGGATTACGGAACAGTGGTAGAGGAATGGCGGGGATGCAAGTATGTTGACCAGTTTAGGCTGTGTGGTGGTCAGGGGGCGGTGCATTCCAAGGCCCTGTAAAGTGAGTGTCAGTGCAGTAATCTGAGGTATGCTGTCATTAAAGGGCACAATGTGCCTGGTGAATCAGCTACATACACACACAGGCATGTACACAGCAAGCAGGAAGTCAGAGTATGCTTCATGTATGTGCTTCCCCAGTTAGAGAGCGTGACATTGTCCCCAAGGTGTCTTCCACACAGCCAGCAGACCAACACGGAACAGGAATCCTACGGTACCTAGATACATGCTCTGTTTACACACCGTGAAATCCAAACAGCCATGTGGCTGTTCACAGGTATACTGTTACAGCCTGCTTAGCTCCAAGTCTGTACATAAACATGGCCTTGGCATATGTGTGTGCGCTTGTTTGTGTAGAGTGGGCCGCTACTGCAGCTTCAGTTAACCGAGGCCCAGCCAGACCTGCTGGAGATGGGCAGCAACCAAGAAGAAACCAAGAAACTCATGGAGGAGCACGACCAGCTCCTGACCAAACTCAAGGTACCGGCTGTGCAACGGACCCCCATGCTGACTGACTGACTGACTGACTAGACATCCATGACTACCATTCATACCACTCATGACTCATACCACTCCATGACTACCACTCACTGTCAAAGCACTAATGTTTCAATGAATAATCTTGACATTCCTCACCCCGAGGTAGAACATAACCTGTCACTAGGACATCATTAGGACTGCTGTGCTCTGAGTTAAGATGTTGACTGCTGTTCCATGGCTTTTCATCTGAGCTTTGTCAGCAGCAGCTATCACCTTGATTTATATCATTTCCACTGAACAGACAGTCTTTCCAGGGCCCATTTTAGCCCCGGCAGTACAATAGCTATTTCAGATCCAACTGTTCACCCTGTTGCCAAGTACAGTTCCTTGAATGGCTCTCCTGTAGTCAGATTGTTTCCGGCTGGTGATGAGCACATACAGTACAGAACATATAACGTCCAGCCTGTTATCCCTTGAGTTTACGCCAAGGCGAGACAGCACTCTATTGGTGTGAGTGATGGTTGTGCGGTTCTTTTTCCTCTTAAACACAATTAAAATAAGGATTAGATTATCCAACCAATAGGCGTGGAATCTGTAACCATCTTAAGAAAGTCAGATTTAGGCCCTAGAACACTCTAATTACAGAGTTCTACTACTGACGAATCCTAAACAGATTGTGGCACATATAAAAGCCTGCGTAAGTAAACTTGGGCATGGCTGAACGTTGTCTAAAGCAATGCAGTAAAAAGCCCCCGCTCAAATGAAATAACCATGTCAGGATGAGTAATGATGTTTTGTAAATCAACACTTCCCTCTTGACAGAGAGTGAAGGAAACTGGACTCATGGCTTCTGTCAGAGATAGAACCAGAGTGAGGTGATGCTTGTGTCGGTCAGAAATAGAAGGAAAGTAGCTATGCCAAACTAAGAGTGTGTCTGTTCCCATAAAACCTGAAGAGTGTGTCTTTCTCTCAGAACTTAAGTGTGCTTATCCTGTCAGAAACGTTTGTGTGTGTCTGTCCCGTAAGAAACACATTGTGTGTGTGTGTGTCTGTCCCGTAAGAAACACATTGTGTGTTTGTGTGTCTGTCCCGTAAGAAACACATTGTGTGTGTGTCTGTCCTGTTAGAAATACGAGGGAGGAGTGTGGGCTCTGCTGGAGGAAGCAGACAAAACCGCGGAGGAGAAGAGGAGGGATGAGGGGGAGGTGTATGAGGCCATGGCTGACACGCTGAGCCAGGCATGGAGCAGCCTCATCTCCCTGCTGGAGAGGCGCAAGACACTGCTGCAGTTGTCCTCCGAGTTTTTTGACCGCGCGCTGGAGGTGAGACGTTCACCGTCGTCTGGACTGGTCTGCTTCACTGTCTGTTTTAGTACCCTGTTTTACTTCAATGTACAGGTAACACCATCCTGACACAATCCCACCAAACAGGTTTATCAGGCTACTGTACAGTATTTAAAAAATTGATACATTCCCACACGGAAAGTGATTTGTCATGGCAGTATTGGTTTTGGGAAGTTTTGATTTCATGAAAGCAGCAAGGCACAGTGTTACAATATCTTCCTGTTTTGAAAGCTACATCTGTTTCCCCTGTAAACCAATTCAAAACAACACAAAACCATTCAAAGGGAACACAGCATGATTCTTCCGTATCGTTAGCAATAGTGTATTCAAGCTGGAAAAACATTTTCATTCCATTTAACAATAAACATGACAGAACAGTAAATACATGCTCTGTATGCTAACAGATAAACAATGGTTCTCTAAATTGTATCCATGGCTGATGCTGGTCTGCCTGAGATCTAAAGCTGATGTCTATTTCTCTGTGATCCATTGATGATGCCTGCCTATATTTCTTTCTTTCGATCCCTTCCACAAAGTGTTCGCTAGTAACTCAAAGAACAACCAACAACCATTTCAAATCCCACTTTGTCAGTAAAACACAAAGGCTAAGCAGGCAACCTGTCTCCCAGTTTGCCATCAGGATCGACGAGGCGGAGGAGTTCCAGAGCCGAGGTCAGGAGCTGGAGGACACAGAGAGTCTGAGGGAACTGCTGCAGACACACAGAGTCATGAAGAGAGGTGAGTAGGACCTCTCAGAGGACCTCTCAGAGCCCCAAGGCATCCTGGGATAGTGAGGAGTAGTGACGGCATAGTACCAGCTCCAGATGTCTGTCACGTGATTCATGGCTGACTGTGCTCAGTCTGGTCACCTCTGGCCTTCCGCCTCCAGAGACTCAGTCCGCAAAACACAAGAATTTACATTTTTTTAAATTTGACAAAGTTTAGTTTGGGTCAGCACTGGGACAGTGGGGAAAAAAAGTTAGCTGTGAGGCCTAATCACTGCACTTACAAACATCAGTCAGGATGGAGCAGTTACTCATCCTCCCTCTTTCTCTTTATGACCTTTTTTATTATCAAAACAAAGTCACTGTGGCTGTCAGTTTAAGCTGGATTGTGGATTTAATGTCCCCAGGGCTTTGAGTTCCACATTACAGCGTGTGTGTGGACAGGATGAGTGTCCCATCATAGGAGTGGGTGGAGAGGGATACGTCAGTTCAACAAAAGCTTTCCTTCATCGGAGGTTGTGTTGCTCAGGGACATGGGGAGCTTCATGTGTAATGATGTCAAACATTGAATCAACAAACCCTTCCCCTTCCCTGTATCAGCGTTCATAAATATGACTTCATGGTGTGGGAAAGACTGCACCCTATACGTTTTAACCTTACAAATGTAACACTCAGAGGATATGCTTTGGATGACACAAAATCTATCTGGTAATGAGATAAATATGTTGCAACCACACCAAAGTTGTAAAACATATTTATCAGACACAACCCCTTCAAATCAAATCTAAATATATTCGTATAGCCTTTTTTACAAGCAATGTTACGGAGAGCTTCAAATACACCCATAGAACTGCCCCTCAACCAACCTAAACCTTCAACCTAAACCCCTTCTTCGTGTCTACGACAGGTTTGTTGGAGAGGTCCCTGCTGGTTATGACCAAACGTGAGGAGCTGATGTCGTGTCTGCGGGAGCTGCAGCAGTTGGAGGAGCTGCGAGGCTGCGGTGCTGCAGGGCTGCAGGGGTGGAGCAGCAGCTGCAGCAGGGTGGAGAGCTTGGTGGAGATCCTGCAGGACAGGCGCAGGCAGGTGGACCTCAGCATGAACCAGCAGCAGCTCCACCTGCAGCTCATCCTGCGCCTCTTCCAGTGGGAACGACAGGAACAGGAAGTGAGCCGTTGGAACAGGAAGTGCTACTCTTATGAAATGGGATCTGGTTTTGCTAGGCTTGATGTTGTAACAACACAAATGTAAATCATGAAAGGAATGCATTCAGGTCTATTACTATGGCTACACATGACTGAAAAACAAGGCTTTTCAAGCTGAGCTATGGGCTGGAATATTCTGAAATGGCTCATGTGTACAGGCCTCATGATAAAGATGTCCTGAGGAGGTCCTCTTAGATGAATGTCAAACATTTCTTCTATCTAGCTGATCATATGGCATCATGTGTTGAAATAAAATACATATGCCTATGGCTTTGCTCTTTAGCCATGCCAAGTGTTTGATACTCTATCCACCGGTTCTGGAGTTGCCTTCTATTTCTGTGCGTGCCTCTAGATGCTGTGTAACGCTGACGTTAAAAGCATCTCAGACAATCACCTCACATCATGTGCCGTGTCCTTTTTGTCCCAAGATCTGTTCAAATCTATTATGTTTCTAAATCATCATCATGGGTTTGCATGAATCTTGATGTTGATGTTTCCTGGCCCCAGGTGACAGAGTGGTTCAGAAGCCAGGCAGAAGTGTACCTGGAGAGAGATGCACTGGGCTCCAGTCTGTCCGAGAGCCAAGGGCTGCTTCAGGAGTACAGAGACTTTGAGGCCAAAGCCAAGGTACCATGGCTCAGATATTGTATGTCATCATGTGTCATGATGGCTCCTCATGAAGAATTCCTTTGATGGAGCAGAACGTCTCCTGTCGTCTGTGCAAGATAACATCATATACGATGTTCAGATATGTGTCTGTTAACTGTCCCAGCACAATTTATCACCATCCTTCAATGTTTTGGATGTCATCTTAGATGACTATAGAAGTGTGGTGGCATCACTTGCAACTTCAGTTCGGTGATAAAAAATATGTGATTTACTGCCTCGTCCTGCTGCCTCACACATTACTCCCTATGGTATCTCTGTCCATCTTTCCTCTGCGATGCAGGAGTGGAGCCTCCTGGTGGAGAGGTTGCTGGCTCAGGCCTCAGAGCTGCAGACAGAGGAGTTGCAGCTGCACCCTGAGGAATGTCCTGAGGCAGGGCAGGTGTGTGAGAGGAGCAGGACTCTGAAGAGCCTCCAAGACAAGCTCTGGAGCCTGATGATGGGCCGTCAGGCACAGCTACAGGAAAGCAACGCCTTCTTTGACAGCGCCAATAAGGTAGAGCTCAGCTGGATGCCAGTCAGCACTGCCCTCTGGTGGTGAGAGTTGTCATTCTGCCTGTTTTTAGTTGAAGTTTAACTTTACTTCAGAAAAAGCACACAGCACAATGTATTTTATTAATCTTAGCATTTGTTTGATAGATACACACATACTATCTGACCTTGCCGATTCAGCACACTTACCTCCACATGCCTCCTCAGGCGTTTGAGGTCCTTGGAGGCATTGAGAGTCAGGTCAAGAATCTGAAGACCCAGACGATGAGTTTACCAGAGCTGGCGAAGAAACATGAGGAGCTGCTGAGGACCATCAAGGATTCTTCCATGGAGCCAATCCAGAGAGGACAGCTCATGCTGCTAAAGAGCCACCTACACAGGTCAGTGTGTTGTTTGAGCCTTAGTTAGTTAGGTCAGTTTGGGTTGTGGTGGTCATTTGAATTTGCTTTCGTTCAAAGTTATAACTCGCCGCATAAAATGTTTTTTGTTTATAATATATCTCAAAGATGGTTCATTCCAGAGGTGGAATGTGTACCATTGATGACCAGACCTCGTTTTAATCCTCCATGCTTCTTTTTCATAGTGACCAGATGGCAGGGATGCAGAGGATGCTGGGATACGTCCGCGAACGAATCGAGAGTTTGAGTCGGGAGTGCCATGCCCACAGAGCCCTCGCTGATAAAAGGCAGCAGTTAGTGTCCTCGTGTGAGGACCTGATAGACAAGGTACTGTTGACAAGAAAGAATGTGTGTGTATTTGTTTGAATGTGTCGTTCGTTGGCTGAGGACCAGTTACAGTGCTTCGCGTGTCGGTAACATGGTGTTTTTGTGTCCTGTTCAGATCTCTGTGTGGATAAAGGGCTGCAGCCATGTTCTATCAAGCAACACCGAACCTGGAGAGCAGCTGTCTCAGTCTGAGGACCTCCTCAACAAACACCTGGAGCTCTCGGAGCAGACACGGGTAACTATCTATTGGCATGGACTGAAGGACGAGTGGCTCATCCAGCTCCACTTCCTGCCCTGCTCAGTGATGTGCTCTCCCTCAGGAGACGGCGGCTGATGCAGAGGCCATGTCTGAGCTCCTGCTGGAGCTGAGGGACCTCGAGTGTCCCGAGGCAACCGAGCTCTCCAACAAAGCCAGTCTGCTGGAGGAGGAGCTGAAGACCGTCACAAGGAACATTAGCCAGCGCATCGAGAGCATACGACCATACGTGGGCTTCCTCAGGATTGCCGAGGAGGTCAGTTTGTGTGATAACAAAAGTTTTGTCAAAGCTTTTTTTTCTTTATGGGGAAGTCACCTCATTGTTGTTTTTGTGTGCAGGTGGAGGAGCAGATGCAAGGCCTGAGAGAATCCTACAACAGGAAGCCAGAAGAAGAAGAGAATGAAGAGAGTGGAGGAGGTGGAGGTGGTGTGGGGGTGAAAGAGCAGGCTGATGCCCGCTGGCAGAGCATGCTACAGAGGTTCCTCACCATGCAGGACCAGGGCAACAACTTTATCAACTCTTCCAACATGGTTAGTAAAAGAAAATCCAAATACAGCTCATCCAGCTCGGTAAGAGAGATTTCAAATACAAAGTGATAGTTTCTTTCTTTGCTTTTCTGCTTTTGCCCGGTTTTAGGTGAGTGAGAAGCTGAACCTGAACGTACGAGCTGCCATTGTGGTGGTGGAGAAGACCATGGAGGACCTGACCAAGAGGAAAGGGGACCTGTCAGACCTGTGGACCTCTTGGCAGCTGCATGTCAGTCACATCAAGTCTGTCAAGAAGCAGTGGAAGAGGTTTAAAGAACAGTTGAAAAAGGTGCTCTGGAGTTGGGTCGCATCTAAACTTCTCTGTGTCAGTTTGCTTTGTGGGGGTCAGATGGCTTAGCAGTTAGGGAGTCGGGCTATTAATCAGAAGGTTGTTAGTTCGATTCCCGGCCATGCCAAATGACGTTGTGTCCTTGGGCAAGGCACTTCACCCTACTTGTCTCGGGAGAATGTACTGTACTTACTGTAACTCGCATTGGATAAGAGCATCTGCTAAATGACCAAATGTTTGTGTTAGGAATATAACAAAATGTGTTCATTTTTATCACGGTCATTTATTCCAGACGCTTAATGACCTGAGGTCAGTGGAAGAGGTTCTGGTTCCAACCACCAAGATAGACCTGGGCTTAGACCTACAGACAGTCTCCAAACTACTGGAGAACTTCAACCTGGCCAAGCCTCAGTTCATGGTAAGCAGAGATTGACTCCATCTTGTGGCCAAAGTGACTCCATCCTCCCACTTGACAAAGCAGCATATTAATAGGACTGATCCCTTGTGGTGGACTCCTTATACAGTCCAAGATATCTGTTGTGGTAGCAACCAAAAATATCTGTTCCACACTCTACTTTGCCGCCATAGCAACTGAATGCTGAGGTAGAGTACATGGTGAAGACGTCGGAGCTGCTGGCCCTCAAGGGAGTTCCTGTCAGGGAGAAAAGTGAGAGAGTCACAGAGCTTCTCCAGCTGCACCACAGAATCAAAGAGAAGATCAGAGAATATGAGGCGCTCCTCAACATGGCCTTCAAGTTCCACCAGCTCCACAATGAGGTATCAGACCACAGATGTTATCTAGCCCCGGCCTGGTGTTTATCCACATCCTACAAAGCCTCTCTTTGATTCATGTCTTCCTCCAGGGAGCTTGTCCGAATGTGTTTTTTAACAGATAAAGGATGGAAGCAAGACATTCTCCTGGCCCATGCCAAACTTGTGACCGAGCTAGCGTAATAGACGTTTAACGACAGGAAGGGTAATGGTTTGTGTATGCGGTCTAGCTGGAGAAGTTGCTGTCGTGTGAGCCGGTGCGAGCCTTCAGTGAGACGAGTCAGGCCCGGACACAGCTGAGCCAGCACCAGGAGAGGCAGAGCCACGTCCGACACCTCCACAAGCTGGCCCTCTCCCTGGGAACGGACATCACCACCTCCGTACAGCAGTCGGTAAGTTAGCCCCTGTCTGCCCGTCTGCCTGCCTGCCTCTCAGACACCATGTTTCTGCCTGTTTCAACACCGTGACTCCGACAAGGCTGTCGATGAAACTGTAGCGTGCGTCGCAGTCACATGACTTCCTCCGGGGTTCCACAGCAGGCCACGGGGTTCTGTGTGCGTCGCCTGGCGGAACGTCTGGAGCGTCTGGAGAGAGGCTGTGCCTCCTGGGTTGCCCAGGCCCACCGCTGCGAGGAGAGTCTCACCAGCAATGTCCACTACTGCGTCTTCAAGGAGGAGATCACAGAGGTGAGGTCTTTGGACTCTGGCTGTTGTGACTCGCTATATAAGTTCTCCTTCTGTTGTGTGACACCAGCAACTAGCAGTTCGACTACCATCCCAACATTATGGTCTCTAATTAAAGATGAATGAAAAGCAGTTCTGTTACAATAACAGTAGGATAAGGCTATTACAGATCACAAAGGGACACCTGTTTCAACTAACCAGCTCCTCAATTATCGCATTAGTAGTGGAATCAACTGTGCCAGTGCGAAAGCTGGGGGTAAGGACAGGGGACTTCCAGAGTTTAAATCTCCTAGGCGGGGTTCTCAATAGTCTCTAAAGTGTCCTTCTTTCCTGTTCTGTTTCCTATCAGTGTAGTTTAGGCTAGTAAGAAGAGATAGGAGAAGGAAGCAGGAGATCTCACTGTCCAACTCCCACCTCACCCCTCAGCATACCATGGCTGTCTCTGGACTATATTAAACTTAGGGACACTGAGCTTTGTCTCCAGAGAAAATCTATTGATAGTAACATTCTCTTCCTCCCTTCCTCCCCCCACTTCCACCATCCTTCTCTCCTTCCCTATCTGCCATGTGGCTAATGTCACTCCAGAGGGGGCAGATTTATCAGCTGTTTTAAGGAAGACCCACATTCCAAACATGTTAGCTATCCGCCGGAGGACAGGAATTAGCAGGTCCACCTTAAAAACAATACACGCAGTGTTCCTTTCGTAGAGTTGTTGAGCAAAGTCGATACAAATACATTTGATACAAATAATAAACTTTCATACAAATAATTAACTGAACTCAACTCTGATTCTGCACTAGGCACTCTTTATTAATGCATGGGAAATTTCTGCAGAATTTTAGATCAGAATACTCAATATTACTACTGATCTGTCGTGATCTGCACTGCCTTCTACTGGATGGTGACAGTTCAGTGTAGTTCATCCACAGTTCACTCTTGACTTGTCACACTTTCCATTGACCTAGGTCAGAATTGTATTTCCTAATAGTTAATCATATATTGGACTAAGGATGGCATATAAGATACACTTTTTTTTATCCTAGAAGACGTGTTAGGAAGAGGATGCTGTCAAGGAATGACATTATCTGAGAAGCTTGGGGTGGGGAGTGTTGTACTTCCATATGGCCACTAGAGGGAATCACTATCTCCCACTGCTTTTTCCCACTGCCTCTTTGAGGGAGGGAGTTCCCCTAAACATGTCACGGTACAAACGTCGTCTTGGACACAACCAGGAATGTACATGACTGTATTTCATCTGCTCTTATAAAGCTGATTCGGGTTGACATTGTTTCCATTAAGAAGGACACTACACCACTAATCTCTCATCTCTATTAAAACATATTGGACAGTCCAGAAGTAAATATACTCATATATTAGACCTAGTGCAAAGTTTATGAATAAACCTATAGTCATAAAAATCTACTTTATGAAGATTAAATGCTAATGCACCATAATCAGACTATACAACTATAATCTACTACATTGCATACTTGAATATGAAGGTTTGTTTGTAGTAAGATGCTAAACAATACTTTTCTTAGGAGACATTTTCCCCACTTTGCTGTGTCACAGCTCCCAACAAATTTGGAATATTGTATCAGTGACCGCCACCCTTTCATAAATATGTATGAGTAAACAGGCTGGAATGCTGTGAGCCGGGGCAGGCCAGTTGCTGCCGCTCATCAGCGAGTGAGAAAACCAGCAGCTCCCCAGTACAGTGTGGGGTTCCTGGTGGTGGATGTTGCCTGCAGGATCCATCTTTTAGGTCTGTCTTCAGTCAGGAGTGAGCTGTTTCTATTCCTTTCAATTGAATACTACTCCAAAAAATGGTTTAATTTAGTAAGGGCGGACACAACAACTGTAAACATGTAGACTATTGGACTCTGAGGTTCATCACAGATTGCATAGTGTATTAATCATGGTGACACAGTCACCTGTCATCACTATATAAACGGTCGTGCTCTCTTTGACAAACCAATCACAGCCTTCTCCACCTGCTGTGAGATGTTTTGAGCTAATTATGTTTACAAAGAATGGACCAAGAGTTTTTGTTTGGTGTGAGCTTCTGGAGAGAACTTCTGGAAGTGGTGGAAATGTTCAGGCCTGAAAAACAACCATCAATCTGTGGCTTGTTCCTTCCTCTGAGACAAACTGTCGAGGGTCTGAAATCTGAAGCGTTATAAAGCTTTGGCTTTTCACTCTCTGTCCGCTGTCACTCTCTGTCCCCCTTCTCTCTATCTCTCTTTTGCTCCCCTTTCTCTCTCTCTCTCTCTCTCTCTCTCTCTCTCTCTCTCTCTCTCTCTCTCTCTCTCTACCTGAGTCAGGAACATAAACAGATCTTACCATGTACCATGTGACATTACTGACCCAAGGGGTCCTGCCCCGGGCCCTAGGCTCTCTATCCAGGGCCACAGGCTCCCTGCTCCAGACCTCAGACCAGGAGCTTTGAGATGCAGCTGTCCTTGGCTGACACATGAGCCAGCCATTTGGACATCAGACACCATTGCTGAGGCCTGCCAGGCGGGACAGAAATGGCCCTGCAGTATAAATCACGTCTCCAGCATCAGCCATTAAGCTCACTGATATAATCCCTTCAGCACCAAGCCAGGGGGAACATAGACCCAGCCTTCTGCTACCCCAGCTACACATATATCTGTGCTGCTGCACAAGTTATAGATAGGGAAAGTATTTAGTCCAAGCAAAATGTATGTATACCACTTTTGTATGTTTCATTTCATTCAGAAGTAAGATGTTTGCAAGAAGGGGGAGGTGGTTCTTATACAACCTCCATAGTCTAATCTCAGGCCACTGGGGTGTGGAGTGGGCTATTTCTAGAGTCCTGGGATTAACCAGAGTGCAGATGCTTCACAATTACACCGACTGAACCAGTCCTCTGAGTTGTCTTAATGTTTACCATTATTTTAACATCCTTTTAGTTAAGAGAATCATTTAAAGACCTGAAGAAGAAGTTAAACAACCTGAAATTCAACTACATGAAGAAAAATGAAAAGTCCAGGAACCTGAAAGCAGTGAAGAACCAAATTCAGCAAATTGACGTTTATGTTGAGAAGCTACAGGTGAGATTCATGTCGTGCACTCTAACCCCAAAATTAGCTTCCTAATAAGACCTCCTCTAAAACTCCCTCAAAACTCACTCAACTATTTCATACACTACCCCAACACTAGAGCTGAATGTTTCCTCCTAGCTTAGGTGTATCTCTCTTGTTTCACATGAAGGTGTTGAAGCGTCGTATTCAGGTGTTCACGGCAAAGGTGTCGTCCAGCTCAGAGCGCCACCTAGTGGGCAGCAGCCCCAGGGAGGTGGAGGATGCCGTCAACGAGCTCCAGAGGCAGCTGGGAGACTTTGATCGCAGTGTGGAGGAGTACAGACAGAACCTGGAGATGAGTGTGAAGCTGCAGCAAGCCATGGAAGAGGTCGGTACACATGGACATGCACAGCCACTCACACTCACACACACACACTAACACACACACACATACACAGGATGCTGTGTTGCCACTGCGAACGGTTCATTATCACTATTCTTACTCTATTTGCTGCAGTACCAGTTCTGGTGTGATGAAGCCAGTGCAACCATTGTGCGGGTGGGAAAATACTCATCCCAGTGCCAAACTAGGGAGGCTGTGGCCACCCTCTACAAACAGTTTGAGAAGTTCGTCTGGCCAACTGTCCCTCAGCAAGAGGAGAGGATCAGCCAGATCACCGAACTGGCTATCAAGCTGCATGGTGAGGCACTAGACTGTCGAGATCAAAACAGAACAGACCGCTAGAAACCAGAACAGATCAAGATTTGGCCAAAATGAGACCAAGTTGTGCTTGAGTATATAACAGCTGAAGTCTGCCTGAGACCTAGTCAGTACATGTCTCTTGTGTTTGTTGTAGGTGCTGAGGAGGGCAAGAGGTACATTGAGAAAACTGTCACCAAACACAATGAGATAGTGGAGTCTATCAAAGAGCTGTGTAATGGACTGATGGACCTGGAGGCCAAACTACAGGTTGGAGCGTCCCCCATTAGACACACACACCAGTTACAGTCAGAGTGCGAATTATACAATTACAATCGAGGGGGTCAACTTCTTCTCCAGGGCGTGTATCGACCCCCCCCCCCGCCCCCGACCTGTTGTTTTTACCTCTTTTGGGGGGTTAATTAGGGGGGTCAGACCCCTCCCCCGAACCCCCCTGTAATTCGCACCCTGGTTACAGTGTGACCTGTGTTGTGTTGGCAGACGGAAGCTGTAAAGCAGCTGTCAGAGGACAAGCAGGATGTGACAGAACTGCAGGACAGAACCTCCAACCAGCTAGCAGAGAAGACCGAAAACCAACTCCTTGACTGTCTGGATGTGGTAAGATCTCAACATTATGTACTGTGTTTGAAAGTAAACTTCTCAATGATCGAAACCATGAATCTTTTAAATAATATCCCCTGGATAATATCCATTTCTAATCTCCTACATTTGGAACAGTCGGAGCAGAAAGAAACTGGACACACTCCGGAACTCACCACAGGGGCTGATGGAAAAGAGATCCCAATCAAGATACTGACCAGTAAGAATCCTCCTCTGAAGAAGACAGAAAGCCAGGACCTCCCAGACAAGCAGACAGAAGGCGCCAGACACACAGTCCCAGAGAGACAGACTGTGGTGTCAGAGAGCAGCTCGTTCACCCAGGAGGAGTACTCACAGACCAGCCGAGTGGAAACCTTCACCAGCAGGTCCAAGGTGGAGAGGAAAGAGGAGCGCCACTCCTCCTTCTCCTGCACTCACACCTTCAACCTGTCTTGTTCTCCACACACACTGACGGAGAGGGACAGGAAGGCCCACCCTCTACACCAGTCAGGGCTTGGTGCTCAAGTTAGGGCCACTTCCCCTCCCCTGGCCCCTTCCTCTGGCCACAGCTTCTCCGACATCCAGAAAGAGTTCCAGAAGAAGGAGAGACAGGGACTAGGGCTGAAGAACGCTCAGGAGCTAACCCATAACTTTACTGGTTACCACTCATCCTCTGATCCTCAGGTCAGTATTAAGATTTAACATAGCAATGCCCAGATCAATATACAATCAATCCATGATGGCATCTCACATTCGTCCCTCTCCTCCTCTCTTTACTATCTATTCTTTCTTGCTGTCATTTCTTTAACCCCCTCAATCCCAGGATGCAGCTGGAGGACCGGCAGAGGCAGAAGCTCTCACAGAAGAGTCACTGTCTAATGACGAGTATGAATGCACGTCACCTGACGACATTTCCCTGCCCCCTCTATCAGAAACCCCAGAGTCCAATATTGTCCAGTTAGAGAATGACCTGGATGACGGCTGCTGTGTAAGCTCCTCCCATAGCATCCACATCAACCAGTGTAACCAGTACAGCCAGCAGAGCCAGACCCAGCCTGAACCCAGTTGCCAGGCCCAGGCCGGTCTGGCAGAGAGCAATCCCTCCCCCACAGCAGGCCTGGGAAGCAGGTTCAGAGCTGAGTCTTCATCCTTCGTCCAGAGCCCACTGACTGTCCCTGCTCCCAGCTTGGTCTCCACCACTCTTTCCAGCATCCTCAAGACCAAGACCAGTCATCCCAGCCCAGGACCCAGCCTACCCCAGGGCACTGCCAACTCCAGTAGTATCCCCACAGGGAGCTCCAGTCACAACCAGGGTCTCCAACCCAAATGTGGCCTGCCCAGTGTCAGCCTCCCTCCAGACCCAGCCAGCCTACCCTTGGGCACATCCAGCCAGTTTCACCAGACCATCTACTCGCTGCATGAAAGTGTCACTGAGATCCAGGAGTGTGTGCATGACCCCTGCGTGCCCTGCGGAGCCGCGGCCTCAGCCCGGCCTTGTTACACGCATGCCCCCCCTTCTTCACTAACCACAGAGCAGGACCCAGACGTGTGCCGGCCCATGGCCATCAGAGAGGAGATCAGACTGCCCTCCGCCAGCAGAGCCATGGGCAGCCTGGCAGCACAGGGGCCCTACCTCACCAGACCCCTGGCTAGTGCCACCGTAGTGGAGGGGTCGCCTGTGACTCTGGAGGTGGAGGTCACTGGATACCCTGAGCCTACACTCACATGGTGGGTAGCCCATAGTAAACTACTGCCATAAGCACATTAGTCTGTAGCCCCAAAAATCGATCGGCTTCCAACACAATCTTTACAATAGCTTCATAAGTGGAATTTACCAGTGTAAGATTTAGAACCGATTTGCACCATTATGAATAATTCTTAATGATTATTGTTTGTTCTGTAAGTCATCTGACAGTGGATGACTTGGGACAGTTCTGTAGATCTAGACCAAATGGATCTGTCAGGTGGGGAGGAGAGGAGTCGTAGACAGATGATAAGACACATTTACAAAATGCATGCAGTGTTCCGAAACCTCTCCTTTTCATAACATGTATTCTGTGCCATTTTACTTAATAACTTGCTGTTTTTGGTGTGACTAACTAAACATTTTGAGTTATTTTTTTACTTATCATCATGTTAACACGTTTTGTCCCATAATCGATAAGAGTATTGAATAGTCCAGTACCCAGAAGTTGTTTTGATGTTGCTTAACCCCAGCCTCTGATGCAGTGGCGCTGATTTAGAGTAAACTGTATCTCCTGTGATAGTGTGATGTGATGGATGACCCTCTTGCCTCAGGTTGAAGAACGGCGAGAGCCTGGCCAGTGGCGACCACATACAGCTGTCCCACAAGGAGGGCAAGCACGCCCTGTTCATTGAGAGGGTGAAGGAGGGGGACGCTGGGGTGTATGAGATCCAGGCCTCAAGCTCCAGCGGCTCAGTGTCTTCTACTGCCGCTCTGCAGGTGACAGGTAACAGTTGCCCCGACCTCTTCACCTCCCTCCAGCTGGACTGGCAGACCTGTTTCGGCACGCTGTGCATCCTCCTGTGGCTGCTCTACCTGTTGGTGCTGTGAGGGGGTAACACCACCCACCCCTGCCAGAACACTTATCTCCACCCAACCACACTCAACTCCACCTCTTTCCACTCTGACTCACTCTGATGGACAGCAGTGTTGGGACACTGAACACTGAGTCACTTTGACAACCTCACCTGCGAGATCACCCATGCATCGGAATGAGGACACTTTCCTGATTAACACCACCTGTGAGGCTGTGAGGCTGTGAGGCTGTGGGGCTGTGAGGCTGTGAGGCTGCTAATTTCCTGTTTGGTAAATATAAAGTCCTGGGTCAATGGTAGGTTAAAAACACAGGCCATGGTTGTGAATATAGCACTGAGAGAGAAACACTTTCTATTAAAGTGCTTCATGAAATAACGCCCAAATAAATGCCCAAAGCCTATTGGACAATAAATCGCTTTATATGATAAACATTTCAGTACTTGATCACAGTCAATTGTTGATGTTTATTTCCTGAACACGCCTTTTTAATAGGAAGTGTCCCCAGTTAAAACCATAGTCTAGATAAATGTAATCTCTGATGATGTCATAGTACATATGTATTAACCCTCACATTACTTATTTATTATTAAATTATAGACAATATCTTTTAAACACAGTTGGTATTTTAGTATATGGAACTTTATTATACATAATTATATCCCCATCAACTATGCTTCATGCAATATGTGATGGATGGAAAGTGCATTGCATACAAGACAACGTGATCAGCTGTCAACCAAGAGTCAAGGTTATAGGGAGCTGCAGGATACAGTCATGAAGTCTTGTAACTCAGTGCACTGCTTGTTATAGTTCCCCTCCTGAAAGTTGTTTTAACTCTGAGATACATAGGCTTGCATTATAATACTGGTCAGGTCTTCTTATTGAATCATGATGTCAAATAAAGTTACATTGCTGAGTCTCAGAATGTATGGTTTTCTTGCTTGCTTTCATTGTACAGCCTTTTGAGACCTTCTTAATACAAGC
This sequence comes from Hypomesus nipponensis, assembly GCF_054491055.1. Taxonomy (NCBI): domain Eukaryota; kingdom Metazoa; phylum Chordata; class Actinopteri; order Osmeriformes; family Osmeridae; genus Hypomesus; species Hypomesus nipponensis. The sequence goes on along the minus strand of NC_140383.1, from coordinate 6,122,535 downwards.
AGTATAAGACCCAAAAACAATGCATTTCACTGAGTTATCATTTAATGAACTGTTTACTGACTTAGGTGTTTGTGTTTTCTTTCAAGGCCATTTGAATGCGAATGAGCTCACATCAGTCTGGTGATGATTAGGTAGCTGTGATGTGTTGGGCAATGGGGAGGTTAAGGAGGGGCTGTCTGCAATATCATCTTACACTCTGTTGCTAACCTAACCCCCCGCTGGGCTACGTAAATGGGTGGTCCAATCTAAACCCCCCCTCTAGAATGAGTCAATGGTTCTTCCAAAGAGACCCCCCTCTGCGATGATAAAATGGCTTCCTCCAGGGGTAGTCTGAAGGGCCATGACCAGAGAAGTGACAATAAACAGATTGACACAGAGAGATTCTGTGTGATAGCATCCAACATTCCTAATGATTAAATATGCCTAGAATTAGGCTAAATCTAGCTGCATCCTGAAGGAAAATGTTAATCAAGAAAGGACTGGAGGACATGGCAGAAGGCGGGGAGTGTCGTTGATGGAGGGATTTTAAATAGCCTCAGTGATGCATGTCGGTGTTTATATTTATAGCTATTCCCTTACAGCATTGCAAAGCAGTTGAAAATAACATTTACATTTTACATCTTTGGTCCCTAGTCACAGTGAACTTGTGTATATGAGAACTACACATTAAGTTTTAACTGCCCACAGAAATAGGAGCTAACAACCATATCTTAACATGCTGTCTGGTACTAATTATAAGCTTCTCTCCTACGCTTAAAACAGCTAAAGACAGTCCTGGAGCTATTGAGGCAGAATCAACACTTGAAGATGGAGATCTACCAGCAGCAAACTGAAGCTGGGGCTAAATTGCTTTGGATAGAAGTGTCTGCTAAGTGAATACCTTATATATGTGGGCCGAAGCAGCAGAGTTCGTATTACATAGCACAGACAATGCTCTTGTCTCCAACAGCAAAGGACAATTAGCTAAGATCCAAGCACATTGCACTGCCTATTTGCTTTTGTTTGCTTATTTTCACGTTTTGTCTTTGTGAAAATTGTACTTATGATGTGCAAATAAATGAATACTTCTGAAGTTAAATGTTCTTGATAGTTTTTATTATTACAAATCAATAAATGCAAAAGTCAATGTGAGAGCAGGTGCTGGGCCTACAGTAGAGGAATACATGTTGGAAAATGCACAAAATTAGACACCACAGTGGTCTCTCAGTTCTTTCCAGAGCTGTATAAAAACATACATAACAACACATCTTCTCCACCATTCCTCCATTGACATCATCTGTCCCAGACTGGCTGCTGAGGCGATGGGGGGTAGACACAGGCTTGAGTGACAGCAGCAGCCTTATCCTTCTTGGTCTGTCTTGAAACGACTGGCTCATCCAGTGTCCAAGACACATTCTTAAACAGTGGCAATAACTCAAATGGTTACAAGACCATAGTTATTCTCCAGTAAGAATTTCAGGTGAAACTGTTTGCTGTTTACATCACACTGCAGCAGCTCCCATGTGTCTGGACAATGTAAAGTGAGTGGCAGGTGTGAGCTTGCATAAAATGGCTCCGAACTCCCAGAATGCCTCTGGGGTGGTAGACCAATGGGGGGGGGGCAGATGACCTGGTGATGCTGGGGTCCAGGGGTATAAAAAGTAACACGACCATATTGTCACTTCTGAGCAGTTGGAGCATTCCCAGCCTTGCCTCGGGTGTAGGGATTGTTTCGGAAAAGCAAAACTACACATTCAGAGTGTAGTTTTGTTTTTTTGAGTTACTTTGAGGCTCAACTGTTCTCACTTTGGATTTCTGTCAACATTTCAGGATAAGGAATTGTTACTGAAGACATCAAACTTCTGGGCTTAGTCCCATCAATCTTAGGCACCCTTGTGGATACAAGTAAGTGACTCTACTTTATAACACTGTGACCCTTTACCTATGCTGTGTTCTTTTATGGAAATCATCCTTAATCAAAATATTTATTTGATTAGATCTGGATCACAGTCCTTATATAAGACACCTAGTGTTTCATACCTAACTGGGAACCATTATCACAATAATTCTATAAAGAAACATCTAACTTAAGGCTTTTTTAAGAAAAAGTTAATTGAGACCCAATGTTTTCCATTTTCAAGGTTATTATATGGTGGCATGGAGCAGACCATCCAAGAATAGCCTGTGATAGCATTAGAGTGGTGTCCCAGCTGGGTCGCCATGTCTTTTTAAGGGAATCAGCAGCAGGGCTATCAGTTGCACCTTCAGCTATGTGCCACATGGTGGCTGTCAGTCAAGTTGGGGGGGGCAGAGTATTTTTAGAAGCTGCCATTTGAGTTACATAGCAAACAGTTTTATCGGAAGTTTACGGTTATGGATATGTTTCATCGAGTGTTATGATTTATACTATCTGCAAGTTGAATATTCATTGTCATCTGTCAATGTGTCCGCATCAGTCTTGGTCACAGTTACAGTAGTAGTTGTTACTGTGTGGAAGGAAGACAAACTGTTTTTTTTTCCACTGAGGTCAAGTTCTCCAAAGCTGTTAAACAGTTAAAGTTGGTTGAGAAGAGGAGGTGATTTTGGTTATGTTATGGTTATGTTATGGATATATCATGTATTCAAATGATTGCTGTTTTGTCTATCCACTCTATCAATGCATCAGATCCATTTAATGTGCTCAAGGAGGGACCAATCACATTTTCTACCAGTAATGTTGTGTAGTATGTGATGATGATGATCAAGCGGGTTGATGCAGCTGGTTGTTGTTGATATTGATGACTGGTTGACCAGAGAGGAAGAGGGCCTACTGTGGCTAGGGTCTTGAACAAAGGCTGATCCATGGAGCTTACGCATGTGTTTATTGATGTTATAACATCATAGTAATCTGGATATTAGAAAATTGGATGACTGATTAGTCATTTAATATACGTTTGACTTTTTAAAATGATTATAAATGAATGTATTAGAAGAGCATACATATTGCTTCTTACTAGGGTCAGAGATAATGCTGTTGGTTGCATAATACAGTATGGCAGCCGGTCCTAAATATTAAAGTGGGTTGACAGCTAATTTACAAGACTGTATCATTATTATTACCATTTATTATCAAGTAATAATATATTAAGTGATAATAAATCACAATTGAATTAGATCATGAGTAAGCGGGTTTGTAAGGTGTTACTGCCACAGGGACAACTGGTGGGTGGGTGTGAGTGAGTGTGAATCCTGGCTGATACTACAGCCAGGCAGACCTCATAGGTGGACGTCCAGTTGTCTCTGGCCTGTCTGTGAGCTGTCAGTTGGGGCTGAGACCCTGTGCTTGGCCTAACACCCAGACCGCATGGAGCCTCCCATAGCTCAAGTAACAGGTTGCTGTAAACCAGGAGCTGCTACAAGCAAAGCTCTGATTAGATCCCCCACTGGCTATAAATAAAGTGGTGAGCTCCATAGAGGATGCTCTCTATGGACTGTTGAAACGATGAAATTTATGTTTTCATAGGGATCTTGTGCTTGTGTTGCTTGGTGAATGATTTAAGAATGTATGCCATAGTAGGATGCTCGTGCATAGCCATAGAATAGCATGATGATTAATGAACTCATGACAATGGATTCAGGTAAATTAATATTTGTTTGTGATTGGTGATGTATATGTGTGTTGGTCAGTGTGGTGATTTTGTGTTCTGTTGTGTCTCTAGGGTGTCTACCAAAATGTCGACACAGGCGCCAACATTTACACAGCCGTTACAAAGCGTTGTGGCACTTGAGGGTAGTGCCGCAACGTTTGAGGCTCAAGTTAGTGGTAAGGAAAACTCACATGTCCTGCATTGCACACTTATTGTATGTAAATATCCAGTATCCCTGCATTCGGCCTTTGCACTTAATCTAACTCTTTCCTAACTCTGTAAAATGTGATCTTGCTGTATCTATTTATTGGTGTAATTAAACAAATACAAACATCTCAAAAGTGCAATCTCCCATTACCTTGTGAGCCAAACTAAATCAAATGCACACCTATAATTACATCTAAAGTTAGATAGATTAAGCTACAATCCATACTTAGCCTGTAGAAGAACATGCACTCATATTGATTAATATGAACAGAGATTTCACTCAAGTGAACAAAAACCTTTTGGTGTAGAACAGACCACTGTTTTGCTGCCATCATGTTAGCTGTACTAGTATGCTGTGCTGATGATGCTGCTGACCCTATCTGTAGGTTCTCCAGTTCCTGAGGTGAGCTGGTTCCGTGATGGCCAGGTTCTTACTGCTGCGGCTCTGCCCGGCGTTCAGATCTCGTTCAGCGATGGCCGCGCTGTTCTGACGATCCCTGCTGTGACAGCCGCACACAGTGGAAGATTTTCTGTGAGAGCTACCAATGGAGCTGGACAAGCCACTAGCACCGCTGAACTCCTTGTTACAGGTAAGAGATCAGTATTAACTGAAGACAAAACCATACAAATTATTTTAAAAGATTTTTTGATTTACACAGTTTTCTCCAGCAGCCCTTTAGACACTGGGAATTATCTTGGAACATTGTGGTATTCATATCTAAGAATTGTCTTCTAAATGTGATTCTAAATGTGATCTCCTTCACACAGCGGAGACTGCGCCACCCAACTTTATTCAGAGACTTCAGAGTATGACCGTGAGACAAGGAAGCCAAGTGAGATTGGATGTTCGTGTGACAGGAATCCCTACACCTGTGATTAAGTTCTACAGAGAAGGAGCTGAGATACAAAGCTCCGCTGACTTTCAGATTGTTCAAGAAGGAGACCTTTACAGTTTGTTAATTGCTGAAGCTTTCCCAGAGGATTCTGGAACCTACTCCGTAAATGCTTCAAACAGCAGTGGACGGGCTACCTCCACTGCTGAACTACTAGTCCAAGGTAAGGGGTTGACAAGCCTGTGTTTGTGTGTGTTTAGCCTAAATCAGGCCTTGAAGTGAGTGTATGTGGCCATGCATACCCTACTGTCAATGTGTATGCCAATTCTGAATTGACAGAGGCAGATAGATAGGTGTTTTAGTTCACTTGAGTGAAAACATTGTTGTTTTACATGTGCTTGGAGACTATATGCTGGTGAGTATTTGTATTTGGGCAGCTACCGTTGTTGTCTGTTTTGTAAAGGCGATGTCTACCAGGATTGGATAGATTAAATTCTGAATCAATCGTTGAATTTCAAATGTAATTAAAGTATTATTGTGCAGTAAAAAGTGCTTTGACTACAAACAAATGTTCCCTGATGGTCCTGTAGCTTTGTGATCGTGATTCTATAATCCTGTGCACACAGAAGACATGTTCCATGCAGTTCCTCTTCTTCAGATCCTAAGCTATTCAGTTCTAAGTGCATAAAAGGAGTCTGATCATTTGATGCTAAGCGGATGTATTTTACCTGCCCAGGTGAAGAAGCCGTACCTGCCAAGAAGACAAAAACAGTTGTGTCATCCACCCAGGTCTCTCAGACTCGCCAGACCAGGGTTGAGAAGGTAAGGGAATACTCCATCTACTTTGGCACAAAACCCTCACATGACACAAAACGTTAATTCTGTTTTTCCTACTTTTTCCAAAGAAAATGGAGACTCGTTTTGCGTCCTCCTCCATGATGTCGATGCAGGTCGAGGGGGGTGTTATGACCCAGCAGTTGGCACACAAGACCCCCCCTCGGGTGCCACCAAAACCAACTTCAAAGTCCCCACCTCAATCATCCCAGGTGGCCAAGGTCGCAGGAGGTCGTCACCAGTCTCCATCACCTGTCAGACACGTGAAGGGACCCACTCCCACCCCTGTCAGGTAACACATCATAATCATAAATGACCAGTTATGGCATAGATTCTGTAGTCCTTTTATAGACCAAGTCTTCACATGAAACTAAACATCTGTGTGTGTTTCCCCAGGTCCGTATCCCCATCCTCCAGACTATTTGTCTCCCCCATCAGACCTGTGAAGTCACCATTGACCACACGTAAGCAGATGGCCCTGGGAGCAGATGTCCCGCCCCCCTGGAAGCAGGGAGGCTTCGTGGGAGAGTCCAGCTACACCATGACTGCTGGAGCCACCCGCGTCCAGACCTCTTCCTCCTCTGTTCACATGGAGCAGCACTGGGAGGGCTCATATGGAGTTCAGCAGCAGGTGTCTGGCCAAGTTAGAGAGGTAAGAAAAGTCACACGTTGACTACAATGATCACCCGTGGGGGACAGAGACATCTAGTGGTCGGTCTGTGTACTGTGCATGATGAGTGAACAGGAAGTACCTGCATTGTTGAGAAAAGTTTGCTTGAATTAGAGATCCATCCAAAATGTGGATGGGTTGTTGATTCTAACATGCCTCGTGGGATAGTTTACCGTTAATACGATCACTGTTCAGTCAATGAGCTAAGTGACCTCCGGAACCATAATCTCACTAATGTATGCTAGGAGGTGCATGTCCAGGATGATAAGAGCATGGCGGTAGCAACAGTGGTTGCAGCCGTGGACCAGGCGCGTGGCCGCACACAGCCACCTGGCCCAGAAGAGCCGGCCAGTACAGAGAAACATGTCTCGACTGCTACACACACCTCGACAGCCAGCGCTCCTGTCCTCTTACTACCCACAGGGGAGCAGGTAGAGAAGAAACAATGTCACCTCTTAACCTCCATCTGTTATCCAATGACCCCACACGCCCCCCCTTGTTCATCATCGCAGACCATCGTAGAAGAATAACCGGCGTTATTTCAGAGTAACAATTATACTTCCCAGATACAGATTAAGATCAATGTATCTTCATCAGGATTATGTCTGTATCCATCCAGTTGACCATTCTGTCTGACTCAGCCACCATCTTTCACTTCTTAGTTGCCTACGGTTTGTCTTTCCTTCATGTTCACTTGGTGTCTACGTCTCCTAGCTAACCATACATACTCTTGACCCTGGTCCTGTCATATAGATCGAAGCAGGCTTGCCTTGTGAACAAGATGTCAGAGACACACCTGACATGGTGGTGCAACACACAGATGTGGAGGTCTCTACAGTCGTGTGTGTGATGACTGAGGAGCAGGTAGCTGCAGAGGGCAGATCTATATGTTAACTCCAGAATGACCATGATCCATCTCTCAACCCACTCTTCCCCTGCACCTTCATCAGACTGAAATTCCCTCACAAATCCCAACTTTTTACCTCTGACTTTTTACCGTCAAGAATGGTTCTATGTGGGGACTATTATATCATCAGCTGCATGTTCCCATTATAAACCAGTGCACCCGGGCACAATTAACCTTTCTTTATGGTTTGTTGATTGTGGTTTGATCACCAAAGATCTGTTATTCTTTACTTGCTGTCTTGCAGTGTTTCAGTCACCACACAGGTTGTGAATCTTGCCTTGCTGAGTGCAGTATCAGTACACTGCCATGGATGGTTTGAGATCTATGTGCTGTCTGACATCCGCTGCTTGTTGTCTCCAGGGTGAGGGGGGGAAAAAGGCTGAGGCGGTGGCTACAGTACTGGCTGCTGTCGACCAAGCACGTGTTCGGAAGCCTGTGCATGCAGAGGGTGGTCATGCTGAAGAGGAAACTATAGAAACAGATTTGAAACAGCAGCAAATGCTGGCCACAGAGCAATATGTGACCACAAAAAGCCAAGCTGATGTAATGCCCACTGCCTTACAAACCTCTGGAGAACAGAGCATTCATGTCTCTCAGGTTTGCAATCTTTGACCGAATGTTGAGAACTTTTTCTATTGTTTGAATCTGTTGTTCTCATCCAATCTAAACTTTGTTGATTACTTTAGATGCAAAGAAGTGCAGAAACAACTATTACAACTCATATGGATACTGCCCTTGCACCATCACCAATTCCACATTTCACAGTTTCAAAAGTTACTGTTCCTAAACCTGACCATAGCGCTGAGGTAAGAATAGACAAATAGGTAGATGGTTATTTGTAACTGTTCCCCCATCATTCGTTATGCAATCTTAACACACAACCAGGGAGTCAGGTGGCTGAGCAGGGAATCGGGCTGGTAATCAGAAGGTTGCTGGTTCGATTTCCGGCCATGCCAAATGACGTTGTGTCCTTGGGCAAGGCACTTCACCCTACTTGCCTCGGGGGAATGTCCCTGTACTTACTGTAAGTCGCTCTGGATAAGAGCGTCTGCTAAATGACTAAATGTAAATGTAACCATCTTAACATACAGTCTGCACTTTGGTAACATATTCGTGACGATGATGCATTCCTCGTCATGTCAGACCAATCCATCAACCCTGTCTTTGGAAAATCTCAGCGTCTTTTGCTGTCAGTATAATTCAACGTTATTCTTAATAGACTAATTCTTCTTCTTCTTCCGTAACAATCACCATGTACAGCCATCTTGTCACTTATCCCGGAGACATCCTTGATATTTCAAAAGAAAACAGTGTTTTTTTAATGATACTTTGCACTGGTTTGTGATCATAATGATATTCTCCCATGGTTGGTCAGGTTTCAAGAACAGGTTCTGCTATTGCCACACTGCAGAAAGAGCTATCCTCTACCTCTGCACAAAAGATCATCAAGCCAGTCAAGGCTCCATCTCCGTCTCGTAAGACTGTGGAGACGAGAATGACACCAGCGCCAACCCCGTCTCCGTTCAAAGACACCCCTGAAAGATACGAGGCACATTTCGACACTCAGTTACAGAAGCAGATAGGGCCTGCATTTGCAGAAGGCATTGAACAAAAGCATGAGGATTGGGAACAGCAGGTTTGTGGTCTGTCGCAATCTCGTCACAACAATAACAGTGTGCGGAGTTTCACGGCGTGCTGTTGGTTAAAACTGGCTCTTCACCGTAACTCCACCATCTTCTTTTCCTTCCAGACACCACTTGCCTCATAAAGAAAACCCATCTATATTCTATCTTTCATCTCTTGCCATTTCTGTCCTCTCGGCCTGTTGAACTGATGATCTTTTTCCTTCTAGAATGCAACTTGCTTTCACCATCCCCGTCTTATATCAATTCGCGATTAGAATATATATGAATCTGTTTGTGATTTTTGTCTTCATCTACGTTGTTTTTCTACAGGCTGTTGAGGCCACCATGATCACGTCACCTGCTCCGGAGCCAGTTGTACCACCTACTCTTGTTGCTGTGAGTACAGTGTGGTGGCTTACAGACTCTCATAACTGTGCTGTCTGTGTTTACAGATGAAATCCTTTTTCCATCTTTCGAAACACCAGTAAGTGAATTCTGGTTTAATTTTCAGGCTTTGAAGAACTTGACAGTGACAGAGGGTGAATCTGTGACCCTGGAGTGCCAGATCAGCGGTCACCCTGCCCCTGTCATCATGTGGTTTAGAGAGGACTACAGAATCGAGAGCTCCATTGACTTCCAGATAACCTATGAGGGTGGATTTGCTCGTCTGGTAATCCGTGAGGCCTTTGCTGAGGACAGCGGTCGCTTTACCTGCACTGCCACCAGCGAGGCTGGAACAATCAGCACATCCTGCTACCTACTTGTTCAAGGTGAACACTAACTGTGAATATGGATCTAGAGCCTTGTTTTATAGTTTGTTGACATCTTCATGAAAAAGGCATCAGTCCTAAACCAATAATTGTCTCTTTTATAGTGTCAGAAGAAATTGAGAGCAGAGAAGAGACAACAGTCACTGAATTTGGAACTACACAAGATAAACAGTGAGTTGAAAGATATAATAACTGAATTTTTTTATCTGGAATTTTGCTATGATATTGATAGAAAAACATGAAGTGATTTATGTGTCCCTTAATATCTCAAATATCTCTTTAGCTTTATGGTTGAAACAAAGGAGGAGACCATGTCGGAGGTGAGTGGCGTTGCAGAGTCTGTGGAAACTGCAGCTGCTGTTGCTCCCTTCTTCATCAAGAAACCTACTGTACAAAAGTTGGAGGAAGGAGGATGTGTTGTCTTTGAGTGCCAGATTGGAGGTAGTCCAAAGCCCCACATTTTCTGGAAGAAGAGTGGGGTACCTCTTACAACTGGATACAGGTACTTGGTACACATTTTCACTTTTTTTTTTGCTGTGAAAACTGAGTTTTCTACCTATGAGAATGTGGGGATTTTGTCATTCACCATGTACTTTGTATCAATTGATTAGATATAAAGTTGCCTACAAAAAGGAGACTGGAGAGTGCAGGCTGGAGATCTCTATGACATTTGCTGATGATGCGGGAGAGTACGCCATCTTTGTCAAGAACCAGCTTGGAGAAGCCTCAGCCTCAGCCAGTCTGCTTGAGGAAGGTTAGTAAAATTTGAAAAAAGTAGAATGCAGCAACTTCTATCTAAAAGGGGATCAGTAAATTGATGATCATACAAAATGTTTGTTTACAGAGGAATATGAAACCTACATGAAGAAACAGGAAGTGACATACAAGACTGAAGTGACTACAATGGTACAGGAGCCCAAAGTGGGAGATGTGCCCCCCGTTGTTGTGAGCGAATATGGGATGGAGCAGAGGGGCATGCAGACCCAGATGATGCGAACATATGTCTCCGAGCAGGTATTCAGATCAAAAGTAACACTGTGTCACTGTGATGTGCAGTCAGTTATGTTGGCTTGTTGGTGGTGGCTATCAAAATACCACACTGTTCTTATAGTTATATTTTGTAAATGTGTTTTTCAGGAATTACAAATATCTTCTTTTGAGGAGAGGATAATCCATGAGATTGAAATCCGTATCCTGAAGATTACATACCAGGAAATTGTGATTGAGGATGGCGAGCAAATGGTTATGAATGTGTCAGAACAGGAGGCTGTACAGTCATCCTTTGACACTCCCGTCAAAAGCTACAGGATTATGGAAGGAATGGGAGTCACTTTCCACTGCAAAATGGCAGGAAAGCCATTGCCCAAGGTACTTTGTTCCCAGGCATAAAGTGGAGGCAGGAGTTTTGAAACATCTCTGATTTGTTTTATGTATCCATATGAACTCAATAACACTGACTTGGATATAGTGTATGTTGAACCTCATCATGCCTGTCTGCTTTTTCCCTAAACAGATTGCATGGTACAAAGATGGAAAGCGTATCCATCATGGCGGCCGTTACCAGATGGAGGTTCTCCAGGATGGCCGAGCCAGTCTACGTCTCCCTGTGGTACTGCCTGAAGATGAGGGTGTTTACACAGCATTTGCCAGCAACATGAAGGGCAATTCTGTGAGCTCTGGGAAACTGTATGTGGAGTCCTCTTCAGTAGGGGGGCCTCAGAGATATACACCCCAGCCAGCAGTGCAGAGAATTAGGTATGACCAAATGTAAAATGTTTAAATTTCACACAACGAATCATTTAGAACCGCCACTGATCTTCATTATTTCTTCTCTTAGGTCCACATCCCCAAGGTCTTTGAGCCGATCTCCTGGTCGCTCTCCGAGTCGCTCTCCTGCTCGCAGGCTTGATGAAACAGATGAGAGTCAGTTGGAAAGGCTGTACAAGCCTGTCTTTGTCCTGAAGCCTTCCTCATTCAAGTGTGCTGAGGGGCAAACTGCAAGATTTGACCTGAAAGTTGTTGGTAGACCAATGCCTGACACATATTGGTTCCACAATGGTAAATGAATTTATTTAACCAATAACATTTGCTGTTTGCAAGATATATTCTTCATATTCTAATAATTTATCAAACCTTTTGTTTTCAGGACAACAAGTGGTCAATGACTACACCCACAAGATTGTTGTGAAGGAGGATGGAACTCAGTCGTTGATTGTGGTTCCAGCAATGCCCCATGACTCTGGAGAGTGGACAGTTGTTGCACAGAACAGAGCTGGAAAGACCACTGTTTCCATGACTCTTACTGTTGAAGGTATTGTGTGTATAAAAAAATAATAGTACATTTAGAATTTAAGGTGTTCTTTTAGACAGTGGGTTACTGTAAAGTAATACTTCAGTCGCCTGATTTAAGACAGTTAAATGAGTTAGCAGATGAGCACAAAAACCTGAACATTTACATCCCAACTTCTTATTCCTCTACATGTGCACACAATATAACAAGCTTGGTTTGCTTTAAATGTTTTTATTTATTCCACTGACTTTGCCATTCACAGCGAAAGAAAACTTGGTCCGACCCCAGTTTATTGAGAAGCTGAAGAACATCAGTGTAAGACAAGGCACTCTGGTTGAGTTGGCTGTCAAAGCCATCGGAAACCCCCTGCCTGACATTGTTTGGCTGAAAAACAGTGACATAATTTCCCCACAGAAGCACCCACATATCAAGTATGTATTTAATCTATTTCCAGAAATATGTTCCTATCATTGATGTTGTGGTTTATTATTTATCAGAAGGATTGACACAAATGTCTGTTTCAGGATTGAAGGGTCAAAAGGAGAAGCTAAAGTTCATATCCCTTCAACATCAGGTTCTGATAGTGCCTGGTACACAGCCACAGCCATCAACAAAGCTGGAAGAGATACCACTCGCTGCAGGGTCAATGTTGAGGTGGACTTTGCTGAACCCCAACCAGAGAGAAGGCTTATTATTCCCAAGGGAACCTACAAGGCCAAGGATATTGCCGCTCCAGAGTTGGAACCTTTGCATCTCCGTTATGGTCAAGATCAGTGGGAGGAGGGTGACCTTTATGACAAAGAAAAACAACAGAAGCCCCACTTTAAGAAGAAGCTGACTTCGGTCAGGCTCAAGCGTTTCGGTCCTGTCCATTTTGAATGCAGACTTACCCCTATTGGAGACCCCACAATGGTGGTTGAATGGTTGCATGATGGCAAACCCCTGGCAGCTGCAAACAGGTTGCGCATGGTTAATGAATTTGGCTACTGCAGTCTTGATTATGAAGCTGCTTATGCCAGAGACAGTGGTGTCATCACTTGCAGAGCAACTAACAAGTTTGGAGTTGACCAGACCTCAGCTACCCTGATTGTCAAGGATGAGAAAGGCCTTGTTGAGGAAAGTCAGCTACCTGAGGGTAGGAAGGGAGGACAAAGAATCGAGGACATGGAACGTATGGCTCATGAAGGAGGTCCTTCTGGAGTTAGTTTAGATGAAGGATCAGAGAAGACAAAGCCAGACATTGTTCTTCTTCCTGAGCCTGCCAGAGTGCAGGAAGGTGACATTGCAAGATTCCGCTGCAGAGTGACAGGTTATCCAATGCCAAAGGTTAACTGGTACCTCAATGGTCAGCTCATACGCAAGAGCAAGAGAATGAGACTACGCTATGATGGCATTTACTACCTAGAGATTGTAGATATCAAGTCATACGATTCAGGAGAAGTGAGAGTGGTAGCAGAGAACCCCATTGGTACAGCTGAACACACCGTTAAGCTGGAAATTACACAGAAAGAGGACTTCAGATCTGTCCTTCGTCGTGTCCCAGAACATAAAGCTCCAGAGGTCCCCAGCTCTGAACAAGGCAGAGTTTCCTTTGACGTTGTGAAGGTCGACAGACCCAGTGATAGCACACAGTCCAAGGAGGTTGTAAAACTGAGGAAGACAGAGAGAGTGATCCATGAAAAATCCACAGAGGAGACAGATGAGTTGAAAAGCAAATTCAAGCGCAGAACAGAGGAGGGTTACTATGAGGCCATCACTGCTGTGGAGCTCAAGTCTCGAAGGAAGGATGAGTCTTACGAGGACATGCTTAGGAAGAGGAAGGAGGAACTTCTTCATCATATGAAAGAGAAGTCTGAGGCTGAGAAAAAGAAGATGGAGGAAGAGGCAAAACTCACCATCCCCATAATCAAACCAGAGAGGATTCAGCTCTCTCCCAGCATGGAAGCTCCTAAGATCTTGGAGCGCATTGCAAGCCAGACAGTTTCCCTGATGGAGGAGGTTCGTTTCAGAACCAGGGTGGTTGGTAAACCAGAACCCGAGTGCCAGTGGTTCAAGAATGGTATTTTGCTTGAGAAAACTGATCGCATCTACTGGTACTGGCCTGAGGATCATGTATGTGAATTGGTGATACGCAATGTTTCCGCTGACGATTCTGCTAGCATCATGGTCAAAGCCGTCAACATTGCAGGGGAAACTTCAAGCCACGCATTCCTTTTGGTGCAAGGTATTTGAAGGATTTCTAAATATTTCATGTATTGAATGCCCAGGGTCATAAAGTCAAGATAAAAGCATCTTTATTAAACATGATATTTTAGTTGAATACATCTGCATTTAATTTCAGGCAAGCAAGTTGTTAACTTTACTCAAGAATTGGAAGATGTCAGTGCCAAAGAGAAGGACACCATGGTTACATTTGAATGTGAAACCAATGAGCCGTTTGTCAAAGTCAAATGGCTGAAAAACAACGTGGAGATTTTCTCTGGAGATAAATACAGGATGCACTCAGACAGAAAGGTCCACTTCCTTTCTGTGCTCATCATTGAAGTGAAGGATGATTCAGAATACAGTTGTGCTGTTGTTGAGGATCCCAGCATCAGAACCACGGCCAGACTCTATGTTGAAGGTTTCAAGATTTATTAAACTGTAGTATTTGAAAAACATATTTGATTTAATAGGCACCTGTCATTTTTTGAATGATAACCAACTATTTCAATACACAGGGGCTGCTTTGGACATGGTGAAAACATTGGATAACATTGAGGTACCAGAGACCTACTCTGGGGAGTTTGAATGTGAGCTGTCAAGAGAAGATGCTGAAGGTACCTGGTACTTTGAGAAAAAGGAGATCACTCCCAGCAGCAAATATGTTATCTCCTCCCGTCGTGGAAGACATTCACTATCTGTGAAAGACGTGAAGAAAGAAGATCAGGGCAAATACACATTTGTTGTTGGTGAATTTAAGACAAGTGCTTCCCTGAAGATGAAATGTGAGTACCTTCTTTGATGATCTGCCTATTTGTTAAATTCCCTTGTTCCTGTTCAACCTAAATCATAGTCTTTAGTGAATGAGGAGGGGGGTGGGGGGGCACTGAAACAAGGACATTAAAATAACTTTTATGTCCCCTTCTCATATTTGTCTCTTTTAGTGCGTCCTGTGACACTGATGCAGCCACTTACTGACCTTACCATCTGTGAGGGTGACATTGCTCAGTTAGAAGTGAGGTTCTCTCAAGAAAACGTTGAGGGGACATGGATGAAGAATGGTCAAGCCATTTCTGCCTCAGATCGCATCCATATTGTCATTGACAAACTGGTCCACAAGCTTCTGGTTGAGAATGTAAGCAGAGAGGACACTGGAGTCTACTCCTTCGTTGTCCCTGCCCAGGATATCTCCACCTCAGGAAAACTGACTGTTCAAAGTAAACAACATTGTATATTTCACAATATCACTGTAATATTATTAAATTGTCTTACTGTAAATGATATGTTGTTTAACTTTATACCCACTCTCTGTATCTCCCAGCCATTGATATTTTGGTACCACTCAGTGATGTCACATCAGTTGAGGGAACCAAGGCTGTTATGGAGGCTAAGATCTCCGCTGCAGATGTCAGCTCTGTGAAGTGGTACCAAAATGACAAGCTCATTATGCCCAGTGAGAGGATCCAGATGGTTGCAAAGGGAACCAAACAGCGCCTGGTGTTTAACAGGTCCTTTGCCTCAGATGAAGGAAACTACAAGCTGGTTGTTGGCAGAGCTGACACAAGCTGCAAATTCACTGTCCAAAGTAAGAAGTGATCAGTTGCCAATGTTTACCGAAACCTTCTTTAACTAATTCACTGGCAAAGGAAATAACATTTTAGTTTGTGTTCTAATATAACTTGTTCCAACAGAAATTCAAATTGTGAAGCACATGGAGGATAGAGTGTGCACCGAGACTCAGAATGTCACCTTTGAGGTTGAAGTTTCTCATCCTGGCATTGATGCTGTCTGGACCTTCAAGAAGCAGCCCCTCAAAGCTGGTGCAAAATACAAGATGGAGGCAAAGGGCAAGCGGTATGCCTTGACTGTCATTAATGTCATGAAGGATGAGGAGGGAGAATATACTTTCGCAGCTGGTGAAAAGACATCCAGCGCAAAGCTTACCGTGTCAGGTATGTGTCACTTTTGTGAAACACACAATTGTTTCACGCCCTTACATGTATTGTTTACTTTAATATCTCCATATGATTTAAATTATGCTCTTATCCTTTGACTAGGTGGAGCAATTAACAGGCCACTTCAGGATGTGACAGTAGCCGAATCACAGACAGCTGAGCTGGAGTGTGAGGTGGCCAATGCGAGCACCGAGGGCAAGTGGCTGAAGGATGGACAGCCTGTGGACTTTGGCGACAATATCAGGAGTGAAACACTTGGTGCTGTCAGGCGTCTTGTTATTGTCATAACCAGACCCCAGGATATCGGTGAATACACCTACCAGGTTGCCAATTCAAAGACAACCGCCAACCTCAGAGTTGAAGGTATGTACCACCTTCTGAGGCTGGATCTGAACTTGGTTTGAGGTTATTAATTTAAATAGATTTTTGTAAGCTAATGTCAATTTATTTAATAGCTGTGAAAATCAAGAAGACCCTGAAGAACCAGACTGTCACTGAGACACAGGAGGCAGTGTTCAGTCTGGAGCTGACCCATGAGAATGTGAAGGGCTCACAGTGGATCAAGAATGGCGTTGAACTCCGCACCAGTGACAAATATGAGGTTACTGCTGAAGGCATGGTCCACACCTTAAAAATCAAGAACTGCACAACTCACGATGAGTCGGTTTATGGATTCAAACTTGGAAAGCTGTCTGCTAGTGCCAGATTGAATGTTGAAAGTAAGTACACAAATGCTATTATTGTATGATGATTCAATCATGGAAGAAATATGTGTGGCTGCCTGCGGAAAACCGTCGAATGTCGCGGCCGCTCATTGTTGGCTATGAGCCATAAAAGATCGAAAATCGTTTTCTGTCAAAATTGAGATTTTTTTATGTTTTGTATAGTTAACACCCTAAACTTCATTGTAATGTACTAAAAGTATATGATTACTTATGAAAAACTGTTAATTTCAACGGTTTTTGGACATGTCAGCTAGCAAGAATTCCAAGCCATGTCAAATCAAATGCTCAGTTTGCCTGCTCTTTAGAGTGCTGCAGCAGCCCGAAACAACGGATCAATTAAGTCAGGCTGTTAAAAATAACTTGCTGAGAAGTTATTAATGTAGCCTATACTTAAACTGACATTTACATTCTCAACGTGATTACAAACAAAATGATTTCCTTTCCACATTCCGAAACAGAATTAGAATGGAATCTTTGAATGCAGTTTTCTCCCTTATCACGTTTTGACACAGGTCAACTTTTAAATGGTGTAACTTCAGTTGTGATAAAGATATCTGAGTGATTTAAACCGATTTGTATTCAGGATAATTTGTAGTTTTCAAATATGTATAATACCCAAAAGTCAAATTTTCACCATATGTAGGGTTTCCACAAGCCACCACATGTATTTTCATGCATTCTCTGACCCATTGCTCTCCTAACTACTCAGCCATTAAGATTGTGAAGAAGCCCAAGGATGTGACTTCACTGCTAGATGACACAGCCTCTTTTGAACTGAGTCTGTCCCACGATAACATTCCCGTGAAATGGATGTTCAACAACGTGGAGCTGAAATCAAGTGAAAAGTGCAAGATATTGTCTGAGAGGAAGGCTCACAAGCTGCTCATCCAGAATGTGAGCACTCACAACGCTGGAGAATACACTGCAGTGTTTGGCCATCTCCAGTGCAGCGCACATCTCCATGTTGAGGGTACGTATGAAAGACAAAATATGATTCTTATTTATATTATTCAGTTTGAATTACACATTTACAAGACTTAATTCAGCAAATAACTAGACCATACAACATCATATGTGTGGGTAATCTTTACTCCATTACCATGTTGAGAAATTGATTTATTGTGCTTTTTTCAGCTCTGCGTGTCACCAAACCACTGAAGAGTGTTGAAGTCCCAGAGACCCATGTGGCCACTTTTGAGTGTGAAGTTTCACATTTCAATGTCCCATCCACCTGGCTGAAAAACGGAGTTGAGATTGAAATGAGTGATAAATTCAGGATTGTGGTCCAGGGAAAACTTCACCAACTCAAGATCATGAATACCAGCAGACAAGACTCTGCAGAGTATACCTTTGTCTGTGGAAATGACAGGGTCTCTGCGACACTGACCGTTAGTGGTGAGCAAAACATTTGTCTTTATTCAATACATTTCAAATCATTTAGTGTACCGGTACATGTACAATAACTTAGTTCTTTGTCCATAGCTATTTTGATCACCTCCATGCTGAAAGACCTCAATGCCCAAGAGAGAGACACCATCACCTTTGAAGTAAATGTAAATTATGAGGACATCACTTACAAGTGGCTCAAGAATGGTATTGAGATTCGGTCAACAGACAAGTGCCAGACCCGTTCAAAACAGCTTACGCACTCCCTCACAGTCCGGAATGTTCATTTTGGCGATACTGGAGAGTATAAATTTGTTGCTGGCTCTGCAGCTACATCCGCAAACCTTTATGTTGAAGGTAAATAATGTTTTTAATATTTTTTTTTCCCCCAGTATCTAGATTATCCTGTGGATTACATAATCGCAAAACACCTTTGCATTTGTATTCCAGCTCGCGTGATTGAATTCACCAAGCATATTAAAGATATCAAGATAACAGAGAAGAAGAAGGCCATCTTTGAATGTGAAGTTTCTGAGCCCAACATCCAAGTGATGTGGATGAAAGACGGACAGGAGCTGGAAGTATCTGAGAGGTGCATACAGTTCATCTAATATATTCTCCATGAAATCATATAAGAAAGACATTTTGTTCAGCAGTACACAAATTCTTAATGTCTTCTGTGACTTCTAATATTGCAGATATAAAGTCTCCACTGAGAAGTTTCTGCACCGCTTGATGATCCAGACTGTCCGCATGACTGATGCTGGGGAGTATTCTGTGGTCGCTGGTTCAAGTGTGTCAAAGGGTCACCTGACTGTAGAGGGACGGGATGTCAGGATCTCAGAGCCAGCCGAGAAAGAAATCACTGTAAGCAATTATTTAAAAACGTTTCTGAATACCTCAAGACATTCCAATTTTGACTTATTAAAATATGACTTCCTTTTGCAGGTTGTTGAGAAACAACGAACAACGTTTGAGTTTGAAGTCAATGAGGATGATGTAGAAGGCCGTTGGCTTAGGAACGGTGTTGAGATCAAGTTTGAAGTTGAAGAGAGGTTCAGTTACGTTTCCATCAGAAAGGTCCACCGCATGACCATCACTGAAACCTTCCGAACGGATGCAGGGGAGTACACCTTCATCGCTGGGAAGAACAGGAGTGTAGTCACCCTCCATGTAAACAGTAAGTAGAGCTCAAATATTCAATAAAAAACTATTCAGTAGGTGAATTGTCTACCTTAAGTTCATTCTCATTGTAATCAAACCTTCCTTTGTTTAATTTAGTCCCTGAGCCACCAAAGATCATCCGACACATGCAGCCACTGTCTGTGGGGTCAGGCAAACCTGCTCGCTTTTCTGTAGAGGTGACTGGCATCCCACAGCCTCAAGTGTCTTGGTACAAGAACTCCCAAGCTCTCTCCGCTGGGTTCAAGTGCAAGTTCCTGCGTGAAGGAAATGAGCACACACTGCTACTGATTGAGGTGTTCCCAGAAGATGCAGCTGTCTACAACTGTGAGGTGAAGAATGATGCTGGCATGGTCACAAGCTCAGCTGCTCTTAACGTGGAAGGTAAACTGCGTCAGTTTTGCTCATGTGAAATATAGGAATCCTTGCAGAAATGTCAAGATCCAAAACATGTATTGTTTGTGTATAGTTTCAGAGGTGGTTTCCCCTGACACTGGAGCACCCATGACCCCTCCTGTGGTGGTGTCACCTATCAGCAATGCCTCTACCAAGGAAGGAGAGTCCGCCAGGTTCCAATGCTGTGTCTCTGGAGAAGGTACATGACCTTGGATTAACATATTATGTCAAAAACACAATGATGATGATGTGTTTACAAACTCACAAAGTAATTGGTTTGAACATGTACTAAAATGGCACCATTTCCAGATGTGAAGATCAGCTGGTTCTGTGGTGAGAAGGAGGTCAAACAGTCTGACTTCTTCAGGATGTCTCAGTTTGGTGACACCTGCCAACTAGAGATAGCCAAGGTCTATCCAGAGGATGAGGGGCAATACAGTTGTGTTGCCAGAAACTCCGCAGGAATGGTGTCTTGCTCCGCAACTTTGAAACTTGATGGTGAGTTTTATGTACTTTCTGTTTTTGATGGAACTATTTAATGTGTTTTCATGGGAAGAAAAAATAGTAATCAATTATAAGGTATTAGGTGTATAATTTCCAGGTTTATTTTCTTGTTTTTACAATGTGAACACAAGGACATACAATGCTAAAAAGCCAATGAACATGCTTCCTTTCAGGGAAAAGACACACTGTGGATAGCACATCTGCATCTCAGCAGCATGTCTCAACAAGCCTGACCAGTCTTAAGAAACCCCCTATTGGTCAAAAACCTACTTTCATTCATCCAATAGAGAGCTGTTCTGTGCCACATGGGGAAGTGGCTAGGTTTCATGCTTGTGTATCTGGCGTGCCTAAGACAGAGATAAGCTGGTTTCACAACCAGAAGCCAATCAGACCCACAACAAACACTGTCTTTCATTTTGATGAATTGACAAACACTGCCACCCTAATTATAGTTGACACTTTCTCTGAGCATGCCGGACAATACACTTGCAAAGCAACCAATAGTGCTGGAGCAGCTGTGTGCACAGCTACCCTTGAAGTAAACGAAGGTAACTTGATATTCAGCTGAAAATAGTTTGTGGTGGAAAATCACTCTGTAAATAATCTATTAATATTCACAAATACTTTCTCTTTCCTCAACCCAAGTCTTACATGACACCAACATATGTACAGCCTTTTTCTTGAACTAACCACAACTTCAGAGAAAAGGAGCACTATTAATCTGATGTCTCTTAAACTGCTGCAGGGGACTTTCTCCCCTTTCACTTTATTTTTCGTGTTACTTGTCCATCAGTTTCTGAACCCACTCTCTGTACATCCTGGTTGTTCCCCCCACAGGCAACTTTCTGGACTTTCTGCATGCTGTATACTGTCTCCACTCTCCTGCTCCTTGTCAACCCCTTTGTTGTGTTTATAATGCATCACTGCTTTTAATGTCATTTTTGTCATATGTGTCATCACAGTTGAAACATCATTGTGTAACCTAAGTTTTTGTTCTAGGTCTGTGTAGTCATTATGTCTTGTACAATATAAATACTAGTTGATGGGAGGGAAGTTAGTATTTGTTTGTTGTAATATACCATCAAAAGGCTAAACAATATGTCATGAACATTGTACCTGACAACTGACAGTAAATGTTTTTTTTCTCCTTATCAGTATCAAGGGAAGCGATTGAAGCCAAGATTGAGGAAGAAGTCAAAGGTAAGATAGCTTCATACTTATTTAAATGCCATGTTCTCCCTCCCCTCAGATGAATGTATCCCAGCATATTGTTTGTTAAATGGTTTCAGAATGTCGACACCGCATGTAAACTGATAATATCTGATAGAAATGTGTCATCTTCGTCATTTTCAGTTATTGACTATAATGTCCAATATATTGAGGTGCTTACAATAAGCACAGATAAAAAATGCTTGTTCTCAGATGTTTTGGGAAAATGGGGTTTGCATCTATCAATTGTATTTGTCCGCATGAAGGTTATCACTGGACTGTCTCCAAGAGAGGTGCAGGATGTATATCTTTTAAAGTTTCCAGCCAACAGGAAATTGATCTTTAAAAGATATGGAAATAGCCACATCTTTTAATTGCTTTTTAAATTTCTTGCATCTGGAAGTCCTTCCTCCTGCAAATAGTTCTTAGACTGGCTTGCAGATAGTGGTATGTGATTAATGTTGTTTGCTTTCAAAATAACATGATTATACATGTAAACTATATTAGTTCGAATAAACGCCTTCTCATACAATTCTAGAGCCTCTTTTACCACATTGACGTATTTGTATCATTGGAGAGCCATGTTTCTCATCAATGTTTGCATCATTTACCCCAAATACAAGGATTAGAAAGGGCGTTTATTCATCTGTCTGCAAGTCAGGTAAGAAATATTTTAGCATACATATACAGTAAGTCAACCAAAACCAAAAGGTTAAATCAAAAGCAGATCAGTTTATTTTGGATACCACATTTATGGTCTTTAAGAAATTTATGTTTTGAAGAAGTGTCCACAGAAGAAGGAACAAAACATCCAGCATTTGTCGTGTCAGAATCTTTAAAAAAGAATCAAGTCTTGCGTTTATTCGAACAAATATGGTGAGTGAAATTGTTTTTTATGGCTTTGTGACTTGCTGCATGTATTTAATATTACCATTAATATTCATTTCAAATATTTTATTTTGTTTTAAACAAAAGGGCATTTTATTTTAAAAAAGCTATCTCCTCTCTCTTTCAGAGTTATTTTTTAATGAGAAATCTCAATATATGGACAACAAGAGACAACTGAGGGGAGCCTTCTCCGACACTGAGGACTGCCTGGATCACGGTCTGGTCTCTGCCAACCGCTGCTCCAGTCGAACGTCCTCCATCAGCTCCTGGACTGAAAACATCAAACCTTCTTTTACCAAGAAACTCAAGTTCCAGTCTGTTCTTGAGGGGGACCCAGCAGCTTTCAAATGCAAACTGGTAGCATGCCCACCCCCAACAATCTTGTGGTTTCATAACAATAGGCAGATCCAGAAAGAGCGCCGTCGTAGAATATGCACTGACAGTAGAATGCACATGCACACAACAAGTTTGATCATTGATGGTATAAATGATAAAGACTCTGGCAGTTACAAAGTAATGGCAATTAACTCGGAGGGGTCCGCTGAATCCACAGCATCCCTTTTGGTTTCACTGAGGGAGGAACAGTCTGCTAATTATTTGAGTTTTGTGCGAAGATCAGCTCAAACTCACGAGAGTATTGACACAATGGTAGAGCAAAGAAAAGAGAGAAAATTTAGGGTAGATCTAAGATGTGTTGGTTCTCCATTTGATAAGATGTCTAAAGTCCATCAAGGTAGATCCAAATCTAAAGATTCCCTGGTAAGAACTGTCTACTTCAGGACAGCCTCACCCTCCAAAGCGCCAGAGCGTCAAACTCTGGAAACAGCTTCTGAGCGTGCCCGGTCTCCTCCTCCCATGTTTGAGAGGCCAGAGAGATTTAATGACCGACTCAGTGACATATACTGTGACAGGCGCACTGGGGCCAGGTTCAGTGACAAATTTAGTGACAGGTGCAGTGACAGATATAGTGAGAGGTTTAGTGACACAGAGAGTCTGCATGGCGAGGTCAAGGCCAAGCTCAGCATGCTACAAAAAGCTGTAAAAAAAAAGAAGAGGCTCTCTATCTCCACCATGTCATCTTCTGAATTTGATCTGGAGTCTGTGGCCAGCGAATCTGCATCCAGCTATACTGACTATGCTGATAGACAGAAGGTCAAGTCTACCTTAACTGACCTGCAGCGTATCAGAGCCTTTGAACAGGGAGATAGAAGGAACGATAGAGCAGAATTTCAAGGTCGTTTGGACAGAATGTCTGGATTGGCTGGACAAAGAGGAGAACTTTCAAGGCCTCGTCATGGGAGGCATTCATTTGAACCTCAGTCTAGAGCCAGGGCCATTCAGATATTAAAAGGTGAGGTGACAGAGAAAGAAAAAGGTGAAAGGTTCCCTGAAACACTTGGGGAAGAAGGTACCGTGGCTTACAGGGAAAACCAGAATGAGGCCGAGTTTAAAAAGAGAGACGAGGAGTTAGAAAACCTCAATCGGCAACATGGAGATCTGAAAACTAAGATGGGCGTGTCCTCTGAAATGGCATCTACTGAAAGTGTAAGCATCACCGCAGAACTGGAATCATCATTAGGTGCATCTCCAAGATCCAAGCCAAAGAGGACAGTAAAGGAAAGATTCCTTGGTGAGGCAATTGCACAAAAGGAAGAAGTGAGAGGTGATCAATTGGATGAACAATTAGAACACGATTGTTCAGCAGAGCCTCCCTTTGAGAAGACTTTGGATGAAGAACGGATGGAGGTTGAGGATAAACTCCTGGCGCTGCGCATTAGAAAATGGCAGAAGGGAATGCAGATGGAGCAAGAAGAGGAGTTTCAGCCGGAAGTGGATTTGCCCGAGTCAAAGGATTCACAGTTCATGCAACCTGAGGGTCATACTTATATCAAAGAGGTAGATAAGAAAACTACACAAGAAACAGAAGCTCCGTCATTCCATAAATCACCCCGATTAAAGGCCAAAGAGAAACATGTTGGTGACAGGAGAACTCGGGAGGAACATGAGCTTCATTTGTCCCGGGAGAATATTTGTGAGCTCAAGACAGAGGGTGAGCAGTTTGCAAGTGAGGAGGAGGCCCTGACTCAACGAATCATGAAATGGCAACAAGACGTCCTGACTGAACAGGTGGTTAATCCTGAATCTGAGTGGGTGGAGGAAGAATATTCATGCTATCATGGACAGAAAAGGATTGATTCAAAGAGTGGTGCAGAAGGGGTTGCCACAGAATCTACTGCACAGCCTGAGTCAGTGAGACAAAGAAAAACGTCCCCAGAGAAGACGGCAAAGGAAAAGTTCTTGACTCAGGATGTACCTTCTGAGAGCCTCGAGTGGGACCCTCATCAGCATATACCCACAGAGGGACGAGAAACCAGGCTACAGACTGACAGTGAGTACTTTGTGAGTGAGGAGGAAGCTATGGCTCAGCGTATCTTAAAGTGGCAACAGGATGTTCTCACTGAGCAAGAGGAGGTAGTGGAACTAGAGTCGAATTGGGCTGTGGCTGAAAATTCTGAACAATTACAACAACTACAAGAACAACAGCAATGCAAACCCGCTGATGTCAGCATGTCAAACAATCCCTCCTTTGCCCTTCCCCCTCCTCAGTTCAAGGATGGAAAGTCTTCACCTGGAAGAAAACCTTCACCCACACTTCATTCACCCATTCATCATTCACCTACCGGTCTAACCTCTAGAAACCAGAAAGTTCCCTCCTATGAACTGCCCTCACCTCAGAAAGAGAGTGCTCATGAATCGTCCAGTGAATCTTCACATGTGAGGAAACGTTCACCTACCAGTGGACCTTATGGTGTTAGTTTACCCCATGAAGACTCCTCTTATGATCTTCCATCTCCCCGTGAGTCCTCACCTGTCAGAAAACGGTCACCAAGTCATCGTGCCTTCCAGGACCTTACTGAAAGGAACAGGACTTTGGAGGAATGTTCTGTGTCAGCAGATCAAAGCAGTAGCAAATGGCAGCAATCCGAGATCACAGAGAGAGGGGCCATTGGCGGACCTGATGGGAGAGTTCCTGAGGATGTGATGGGTGTGAGGGCAGCTGAGGGGGTACATGAACGAACTGTACAGAAAGATGTCAGGGTAAAAGAAACTGAAAAGTCTCTGGGAGGGTCTGCACCTGTTATTGTTAGAGAAATGTCCTCTCTGAGAGTCAAAATAGGTGAGATGTCTGAATTCATATGTTATTTCCAGGGGGACCCACATCCAACAGTCACCTGGTTTAAAGATAACCAACCAATAGCTCATAACCCAGATTATGATATTCTAACTAAATCCAATGAGTCCAAGCTGACCATATACTATCCAACTAAAGAACAGGAAGGGAAATTTGACTGCATCATAACAAACACATTTGGAAAATCACTGTGCTCTGCCACACTGGCGATAATTGATGGGGATCAGCTGAGACAATTGCCAGTGGCCTCACAGGAAGTGATAGTCACAGAGGATATGACTGAGAAACACATGGAGAGGATGATTGATGAGGAGCTAGAATCCTTCATGGATGTTAATATGGGAGGCAAGTCCACCTTGCAGGTCCCGCGAGCAGTAGTGCACAAGCCTCAAACCTCAGACTCATCCTTGTACTCCTCACCGGTGGAGATCACAATCACTGCTCCCACACCCATCCCAGAGGCATTGGCTGACACCGGAGAACAATTTGAGCCTATTGACCAAGCTTTAGAGACTTCTACTGATGATGGGAGCTCTCAGGCTGTGAAACACAAATTTACCTTCTCTTATGATACAGTAGGTGAGGTTCCTCAGATGGCCAGTGAGATGAAGAATATCAGCTTCCCAGAAGGCCATTCAGCTGTGCTAGAATGCTCTTTGCGAGGAGAACCTTCCCCACAGATCACTTGGTATCATAATGATTCATGCTTGAACCAGATCCCTGGCAAGTACAGATTCGAGGAGCATGACAAAGGTTACAGATTATACATTGACAACTTCTCTTATGCTGATGCTGGAACGTATACATGTACTGCTACTAACCAGATGGGTGAAGTTGAGAGCATTTTGGAAGTGTCCTGCCAGGCTGAGGTGCCTGTGACTAAGTTAACAGATGAAATGGCAGTTGAGGGTGTACATGTCACACCACCCAGCAAACCTGTTGATTTGAAGCAGCCTCTTCTCAGTCATAGTGGTGATCTCACTGATCCCACAGCCTCACAGAACATCCCTAAGGCTGCTGGTCCCACTATTTCCCCAGAGAATGAGTCCAAAGTATCAAGACCAAAGCCAAGCTTTTCAAAAGAAGCCCCAATTATAACTGGTTGTGGCCTTCAAGCATCAGCTGCAGTAGTAAAAGTATCTCAGATCAAGCAGGCGTTTGAAGCTTCATCTTCATCAGTCACCGCCTCTCCTGAGGAGTCGAGAAAGACTGAGTCATATTTCCCTGAGGAGGAAATTCCTGAGGTAGCAATAGATCCTGATCAATATGAAGAGCTAGTGGCTAAAGATTTTGTGGAGGACATTACACTCTTACCCAATAAAGTAACTATTTCTGTAGAGAGCGGTGACACACGGATTCAGACAAAAGCAAAGCCAGTTTCCCCCAAGGTTCCTCAAGAACCCTTTCAGACTATATGTACACTGGAGAAAGATACTGAAAGGAGTGTGTTTTCAGACAAATATGAAGGTGGGAGTCCTTTGACCCATGGTGATATGAAACAATTTGTGTCTCTCTCAGAGGTGGGCGAGGGAAAGCAATCCCCACAGTTGGTTAGACCAGAGCCAGTACGGCCTGGTCAATCTAGTCACTCATCTGAAAGTGTGGAAACTGTTTCAGTGGATCAAAGTATTAAAGACAAGACCGTAAGGACATTTGACAGAACCAGCAGCTTTATTCCTTTTGAGAGAGTACCAATGGCTAAGTCTTCATCCAATGAAGTTGTTAAACCAAAGAGAATTTCAGATTCATTAAAAGCTCAAGACAATCAGGATTTAGAAACCATGTCTTCTACTGTAACATGTGATGTGACAGAGATAATTGGTGACAAATCCACTTCAGCACCTTCACAGAGTGGTGTTGGAGTAAGTGTGTGTGGGCTGCAGAGTGAAATCACAGAAGCCACAGAGGACATAGAATCACATTCTAAGGGTGATGAGGTGCCTTTGGAGTCAAAGCCAGTTTGTGTCAACCGGACAGTAGATGGTCCTCCGAAGTTTGCTCTTACTGATTCTGTCACAGAGCAAGTTCCCCAAGAGGCAAGTGTAACAGCCAGGCAGGATGTTGGAGTGATGGAAGCAACCATTCAGGATTCTGGAGTGATTGAAGCAGCCATTCAGGATGTTGCAGTGATTGAAGCAGCCATTCAGAATGCTGGAGTGATTGAAGCAGCCATTCAGGATGCTGGAGTGATTGAAGCAGCCAGTCAGGATGCTGTGGCAGCTGCAGCCAGTCAGGATGCTGGAGCGACTAAAGTAACCAGTCAGGATTCGGTTGTAGCAGCAGCCAATCGGGATGCCAAGGTCTTAGCAACAGCCAGACAGGGTGTAGAGGTGACAGCAACAGCCAGTCAGGGTGCTGCCGGTGTGAGCTTACTGGAAGTGGAGGAGGTGACTTTCAGTGCTGTTTACGACTATTACAACCCCCCAGCCGAGTGGGGCAGACCTCTGTCGCCAGAGTCTGAGATGTCCATTGAGATGGGTAGCACGTTCAGTGATGAAATAACAGAGGCTGAGCGGTTCTATACCCCAGCGTCATCCACTGAGATTTCACAGATTCACAAATCACCAGAATCTTTCCACACACCCAACATGGACAGTCCTGGTGGCTATACGACCCCCGCAGAGTATCCCTTCTATCCTGTTGAACCTAAAAGGCCCTCCATCGATTCCTTAGACTCCAGTGAGATGTTCTTCTCACCGGCTAAATTCCTCGGGTCTCCAGATGATGAGGGAATAGAGACGACCCCGCCTGCGTTTACTTTGGATGAGGGTAGCTTCTTGACAGAAGGCCATGGCTCTCTCGGCATAGGAACCCTTCAAGAGAAGGTGCAAGGAATCCCCCCTGCTTTTCTGAAACCTCTCATCAAAAAGAAAGTATTTGAAAACGACTCCTTATTCTTTTTTGCAGAGGTGTTTGGGTTGCCCTCTCCTGAGGTTAAATGGTTCCGGAATAAAAATCAGCTTGTCGCAGATGAAAGGATTAAAATTGAAAGAGATGGAGACAACATCACACTTGAAATTCTCAGTGTAACCAAGGCTGATCAAGGAGAGTATATCTGTGAAGCTATAAACTATGTTGGAGAGGCTAGAAGCGTTGCACTAGTTGTAGTTATTTCTCAGGAGGCCAGGTATATGCCGGCACCCCCAGCCGTCACCCACCAGCATGTGATAGAGTTTGATGTGGAGGAGGATGATTCTTCCAGGTCTCCATCCCCACAAGAGATCCTGCTAGAGGTGGAGCTTGATGAAAACGAAGTGAAAGAATTTGAAAGGCAGGTGAAAATAATCACCATCCCTGAATACGCAGCTGACAATAAAAGCATGATTATATCTCTGGACGTTCTTCCCAGTATGTATGAGGAGAGCGGCGTTGACTTTGTCACGCAGGAGAGCGATGATTTGAAAATAGCTTTTGAGGTGACTGAAATGCCCCCGCGCTTCATAAACCCCATCTGTGACATGGAGACTCCTGAGAGTACAACTGTCATGTTCGAGTGCTCTTTGATGGGGATTCCATCTCCCATAGTCTCATGGTTCAGAGGTAATAAAAAAATACCTCACGATGATAAGAAATACTTCCACTCATCTGATGGGGATAATCATTTCCTGAAGATCCGGAAAGTCACCACTCACGACAGTGGGGTGTACACCTGCAGAGCCATCAACATAGTTGGGGAGACTCTCTGCAGGGCTTCTCTGCTGGTGTTGAACCCTAAAGCCTTCTCAGGGAAGGCCAGAGGCAGGGAGTTGACTGCAGTGTCTTTAGGCAGTGCCAAAGTTCAGCCGCAGAAGTTTGACCTTGTTGTCGGGAATTCATTGTTCGATGGTGAGCAGGCTTCAGAGATAGAACTGGAGTTTGAGTTTGAACAAGAGGCTGATGAGTCTCAGAAGGCAGTAAGGCTTGTTGCCATGACAGACAATGAGATGAGTGAGCAAGGAGAAAAGTATGTCAGCATAAACTTTGATGTGTTTGCAGAACCCGCTAAAGACGATAAGATTGAATTTAAAGGCAAATCATCAGACATTTGTAGTTTTCAATTTCAAATTACTGAAACACCTCCAAAATGCATAATCCCCCTGACTAATGTGACAGCAGCATTAGGGACCCCTGTGATTCTCCAGTGTTTGGTTAGTGGGAAACCCCACCCAACAGCTGAATGGTACAAAGATGGTGACCCAGTGAAAGACACAAGGTACATGATTCAAGAAAAGGCATCTGGACATTTCAATCTGATTATAACTAACGTGAACCAGAGTGATGCTGGGGAATACAAGTGCCTTATCCAGAATCTTGCTGGGTGTACTGAAACAACTGCTTTATTGAAAGTGTTCTAATGGGGAAAAGATCATGGAAGCATGGATGTTTAGCCCCCCCAAAACTAGGAAAGTAACTTTTTAGAAGATCTGTACTATTTGTGCTAATATTCTTGATAAATGTGAACATTGTGTGATATTTCATGCAGACATATTTACTGGTTTATTTATTGTATGTTGTTAATTCTTCACACACGGAAGGGTCATTGTAGAAATGGGTTTCTCGTTTGGTAAATGACTGCAGTCTGGTTTCTATTAAATGTGTGCTTTACAGAGAAGTTTAAATGTTATACCATTTGCACTGTAGAATGCACTGACTATAAAAAGCACTGTATAACAACGTCCACAACAGATTGTATTAATATGAATTCTACATAGGGTGTACCGTAAAAATAATGTGGCCTGATCCATTTGAAACTGATCGCAGCCTTAACATAAATTACATTATATTAATAGCCTTAATCTAGCCTTAATCTGACCAACAGATGGGGGTGTAGTCTATAACACTACTAGATTAATTGATCTGACACAGCCATCTTCATATTTCTTAAAACTGTTTACAGATGCTTTAATATCAGTTCACTGTATATGCAAACTTTAGTCTCAGTCCTTCTCTCATCTCATTGTACCATAAAGGACATTCACATTAGTTTAGGATTTTGGTCTATCTTTCAAATTGATACTGCTATAGTGGCTAGGTAGAGGTGTTTAGTTAATAAATGTAATGGGAGAGTCACACTAAATTATATTTGTTGGAATGTTTTAGCATGAAAATGTCTTTAAAATAATTCAGTATTACTCAGTAATTAGCTTATCATGCTTGTCTTTGTTAAAGAGTTTGACATAGTTTATTTATTTTGTTCTGTATTTTGAATAAGGTAACCCAGATAAGAGTATGGTGAATTTAACTTAAAATTAGAATATAAATCTAAAATTAATCTGCGAAATTACCTTTTTGAAAATGCTATATATAAATGATGTGTTGTAAATATATGTGTCACTGTTAGGAGGAAGTTGCATAAAAAATGATTGGAGTAGTTTGATTATTGCACACAATTGTCAACACTCCATATTCACAAAGCAGATAAGAAAATGCCAATATTGGAATGAGAAAGCAATTCATGATTTATATGTACAGATTTCACTTCAGTTTGTCTCAAACAGTGTTTATATAACTGAATAAAAATGTAAATTAAACTTATGCATACTTTGTATATTTTATAATGCACATGCATTTACATGTTTAATATTACTTTCTTACAGCGGATTTTGAGAATAACAACAGCTCTGATCAACTCCGATAATTTTGTTACTGACATTCTTATAAACTGAATTATTTTTTGTACACAGAACGTTCTAGCTTGACTGTCACCACCATGGAAGAGGAACAAGAGACTTACCACACTGGCGTCCAGTTACCTGAAAAAACTAAAACACTTGAACTCAAACCAGAATCTAAACGTTTCTCTAGTACTTTAGAAAAGAAAACAGAAAAGCCAGTTTTCATCACCCAACTCTCAGCAGCAGCTGTCACTGATGGAGAGACGGCTAAATTTACTGTCACAGTCTCTGGCTTCCCAAGGCCTAATGTTCAGTGGTTTCACAATGGCCGTGTCATAACTAATTCATCAGTCTACAAAATGATTCAAGAAAAAGAGGAGTACACTTTAATAATTACTGAGGTAAAAACCGAGTATGAAGGGGAGTACTCTTGTACAGCCAGTAATAGATTTGGACAGACTACTTGTACCACTTACCTAGAGGTGAAAAAGAGTGATATTAGCACAGCAGAGAAATGGATTGAAAAGATGTTCAAAGTAACAGGACAGCCTCCTGCATTCACTGTTCAGATTCAACCTGTGAGGTGCACTGAAGGAGGTGAGGCTTTGTTTAAGTACAATGTCACAGGGGATCCAATTCCAGATGTGCATTGGTTAAGAGGTGCTTTTCGTATTCAGCCTAGCAAATATTGCATCATGGTGAACAACCGTGATGGGTCAGGCTTCATCAACATGAAGAGTGTTAAACAGGAGGACAGTGGGGTCTATACATGCAAGGCTTCCAACCCATTTGGGGAAGCCTCTTGTAGTGCTGAGTTAGTTGTATTCAAAGAGCCTGTCTCTGTAACTCGACATGAACAACATATGGTAGTTCAGAAACAAAAAGGTTATAAAGTATCCATGACTGAACAAGCTACAGAATCCCGCTTGTACATGGTCAACCTTCCAGGAGATGCCGGGGCAAGTCTTCAGGCAGGGCATCAGATGGTGTATACCATTGGTACTGAGGACAGACAAGTTGTTTCAAGTGAGCAGGTGGGCACATTTGGAGAGGTGGACATCTCTGCTGCTTCTCTTCATAGAGAGCAGGTCACCCACCAAGCTGCTGTGCTGCAGTCTCATGAAGTAGAAGAAAGAGTGTCTGTAGCTCCCACACATCCACTCCAAGTTGCAGCTGTTCCCACAAAACAAATTAAAATGGCAGCTTTTTCATCTGCAGTTCAAGAGAGACAAGATCTGACAGAGCAGCACTGCGATCGTATTAAAAGTCCTGAGGTTGTAGAGCTCCAGTCTGCCAGGGAGAGAAAGTCAAAGGTAATGTCTGCCATAGCAGAGGAGGTGACCACTTTGTCTACGGTTAGCACTGAACCCTTGAGTGACAGGAAGCCAGCTCAGGTGCAGCCAATGTCTGAGCCCAAGCATTTAGTCAGTGGTTATCAGGTTGAATCCCAGCTATCAATCTCCAAAGAGGAGTCACAAGACATCCCAAAGCCACAGGAAGAAACAAGTTACAAAGTCAAAGAAGGGATTAAGATACTGTATTCTGCCACATCATCCGAAAAACGTTTAATTCCTGAAGGTCACACCACTAATCTTTCCTCCTCTGACTCCGCTATACAGTCTGCAATGACCAAAGAATTATCCAAACCTGTAATTGCCTCAGTTAGTGAGACTAAACATACACTATCTAAAGAAGATCGATTTTCCATGCAGCGGCCAGATAAAGAGACTGCGCGTCTTTGCAAGGATGTTGTTGTTAAATCTGCTCTTACAGCAGAGGAAAAGCAGGCACTACGTGCTGAGCACACAGAGCAGCTGCAAAGTCTGGACAGTGCAATCTCAATTCCATCACAGGTGGAGGGTGAGCAGGTGTTACATCTGCAGGTGATCACCGACCAGGATGCACTTCCAACAGAGGAGAGGTTTACTAGTGAGAGACCCGCAGCTGAGCAAGCTGGTGCTAGGAAAAGCCCTACATTTTTACACACAGTGACCCAAGATGAACAGATTTCTGTCATTTGTGAGGATACATCTGAGTTTTCAGCAAAGGAAGACACAATGTCTATTCAGCCTCATAAAGAGCCCCACACCCCGTTACATCTCCAGTCAGTCGAGCCAGTGTCTACATTACCCAAAGAGGGTGTAATCGTCATAGAAAAGCCAGACCAGCAGATGGCAGCACAGAAACAGGAAAAGGCCAGAAAACATGCAGCGACATCTGAAGATAGAAGAGCACTTACTGCTGATTATCACAAAGATCTTGACGTTTCAGTGACAGGCCTTCAGTCAGAGCTTAAAGCAGAGCCCAAACCTCAGAACATTCTTCAGGTCTCTTCCAAGCCCATGCAACTACCTAAAGAAACACCATTTACCAGTGATATGAAACAGCAGCGTGCACTAGTCCAGAAGGAGGAACGCTGGAATGTCATGCATGTCACTAGTGTGGCAGCTAATCAAGCATTACAGGAGGGACATACTGAGAGTCTAAAGGCTGTGGACAAATTTACATGTCAAACTGGTGTAGAGCCTAAAGTGCCAACAGAACCAGTGCAGGTGGAGGAAAAGGAGATCTCAACTGAGAGTAGTGCCCCTCTGGAGGCTGCAGAGCAGGACTTTGCAGTCCAAATTCAGGAAGGCCAGTCAGTTAGACAGTCAATAGTAATGGATGAGAAACGTATCATGACAGGTGAACTTTCTCAAGAAATAACCAAATCAGAGTCAACCAGTGTCCGTGTGACAAACCAGCCCAAACTGTCTCTAATGGTGTCCGAGTCTGGAGAGAGTAGACCCCTTCCAAAGGAGATGACATTTGTTATTCAGATTCCCAAAGCATCAAGTTTGAACATCAGACGTCAGTTGAAAGATGCCCTGCAGTCTGCTGTGGCTCGTGACCAGCCACTGTTACTGGCAGACGTTGTGCAGAGTTTAGAGGCTGTTGAAGTACAAGAAGTAAAAGTTCAGAAAGAACCCAAACGTGCCATGTTCACATACCTCATTACAACACCAGGTGCTCCCATGGAGATCACTCTGGCTTTTGAAGGGGAATACCCTCAGACTGCTGATCTGAGGACTGAACTCAAGGCAGCTTTCCACTCCATTGTTTATCATGAGCAGCATGTTCTTACTTCCGAGCAGCCAGGCACCATGCAAATTGATAGGCCCCAGAGAGTTCAGGTCAGTAGCGCTCGCTCCAAAGAGATGATGTCATCTGTGGTGGAGACGGTCAGAGTTGCAGAGAGTACGGTCGATTTTGCAACTCCCAAGTCTCAGTCTGCCGCACTCAAGACTGAGTCGAAATCCGCAGTTGAAATCCAAACAGCCGAGCAACAAATAATATTACAGGAGTCAAAGGCAGTGCAAATCAAACAATCTGAGAGTGCTCAAGTGGGGAAGATGTCCACTGAATCCCGCTCTGAGTTTCAGCAGTCAGTTCAGGTGGCCAAAAGGGAGGCCAGTTCTGTGATGGTAAAAGGCCGGGAGAGAGATGTAGGTGCTGCTGACATTACCACTGATCTGCCTGTCACATCCATTCCAACTGAACAATATGTAGAAATGCACATCCAGAGAGAACACAGGGAGGAGTTTTACTCAGAGGAAGTCACTGTCTCCAGACAACAACATATTGAAGGCTATCCAATTATTGAAACTACACTTGAGGATATTTGCACAGAGGAGAGCAGTAAGGTTACTTTCAGTGTGACCATAAAGTGTGTTAAAAAGGTGAACTGGCTTTTCAATGGACAATTGGTAAAATCTGGCAAAGAGTTCAAGTGTTCCAAAGACCATGACACATACACGTTGGTAATCAACAAAGTTATCAAAGAGAAACATCAAGGAGAATATGTCTGTGAGGCTGAGAATGAAGCCGGCAAGACCACCACATCTGGAAGACTCACAGTAGTCTCAAGAGGTTGGATATTGGGAGTACTATACTGTCATTATCCATTACTTCACACAATTAACTAACTTCAATCTAAAATATGAATATTCACCTTATGGAACCGAACTAATAATTCACTTCTCATATTGACCCCCACCCCCTAAAAAAGGTTTTTCTGGTCACATATTGTAAAAATATTTTTTTTCCTCACATTTTCACTTCAAAAAACAACTAAATAAACGTCACCTTTCTCAGTATCATCCCTATATCATATCCACATGTATCATCAACATTCCAGGGTGTGTCCACCAGTCACTTGCATGTCCATGAAAAATGTTGTCACAAAAGAAATGTCACATTTCACTCTTTGGTCCATGTTGTGCATCTTTGCATGCTTTCTGGGGCCACTTGTCATGGGCTCATTCTTTCATTATTTTCTCCTTCGTCTAACATTCACACCATTTCTTCACAGTCACTCCTGGAATGTTTCCCACAATTGTGCTGAATTTCACTCTCACTGTTCCTGATCCATTGAATCATTCACCCACATTTTACATTACTCTCTGCTTGTTCACTGACATTTTTTTTCTTTCCCCAGTGCCACCTGTTTTCAGGTACAAAATCCTGCCCATGGATATCAATGTTGGCAACAGTGCCAAGTTTGAATGTGAAACTGAAGATGCACCCAACGTGAGCTTCAAGTGGTTCAAGTCTGGCACTGAGATCAAGCAGAGTGAGAAGTACAGGATCCTTAGTCGGCATCATTCGTCTTCACTGGAGATCTTGAACCCAACCAAAGCAGATAGTAGTGAATACACCTGCAAGGCGTCCAACCAGCATGGCAGTGACAGCTGTTCCTCCTCTCTAACTGTAACGGGTAAGTTACAGTTTAATGAACAGTACTGTTTTATGAATATAACCTGTGTTCTTATGAGTTGAAAGACTATTTAGGTTAGAATAGCATGTACTGCGTCAAATTGAATATATGCTGCACATCTTCTGTATCAGGCATTCTTTTACTATCACATCTTTCTTATGTTTTGCCTACTTTCTATAGAAATGTACCCACCAGTATTTATTAAAAAACCTGATCCAATGACTTTATATGTGGGCAAGCAAGCTGCTTTCCAATGTACAGTCACTGGCTCCACACCTATGGATATTGTCTGGCACAAAGACAACATTGCCATCACTTCTGGAGCAAACTATAATGTAACAAGTGACAAGAACAAACATTCTCTTCAAATCAAAAGTCTTCAGTTAGAAGACCAGGGTGTTTACCTGTGTAAAGCATCAAACAGTGTTGGCACTGCTACATGCAGCACAGAGCTGATTGTTATCAAGAAGCCCAGCTTTATAAAGACCTTTGAGTCAGTGTCTGCAGCTGTTGACAATCTATTACGTCTTGAGTGCCAAGTGGATGAGGACACTGGAGTGACCATCACCTGGACAAAGGATGGCAAAAAAATACATCAGACAATGGAAAGTAAACTTTCTTTTGAAGAAAAGGTCATCGTTCTTGAAATTTCTAAGGCAAAACTGAAAGATTCAGGGATATATGTCTGCACAGCTTCAAATGATGCTGGGACTTCAGATTGCTCTGCTGTGTTGACAGTGCAAGGTAAGATCTTTGATCATGGTTTCCTTGCATAACACCATTCCTCTTGCATCATGGAACTCTTAACTGTTTACTGTATTTCAGGGACCAAGGACCTGAGTAGCCAGTGTAATGTGTTATATAGTGAATGAATGAAAAATATGGCATATGCATATTCTGTGTGCAGCAGTAATCTTCTTGTCCTTTCTTCTTGTAGTCTTGTCTCCTCTGATGGTTATTTTGAAAATACTACTATCTTATTATGAAATACTATTTTCAGAGCCTCCTACTTTTGTGAAGAAAATGGAGTCTAAGATTACATGGAAGCAGGGCATTGCTGCACGATTACAGTGCACAGTCAAAGGATCCCCTGAACTTCACTCAAGCTGGTTTTTAAATGACAAGGAACTCAGCGATGGAGAGAAATATAAAATCTCTTTCAAGAATGGTCTTGCTATTTTAGAAATAATGAATCTTCTTGTGTCAGACAGTGGAAACTACACCTTTGAGGTGTTTAATGACTCGGGTAGTGAAAGCTGCAGCACGCAAATATCTGTTAAAGGTTTGCCACTCTTACATTTTGCTTTAACAGTTTATTGTGTGAATCTCCAGTGACGGACAAGTATGCAATCTAATTTACACTGTTATTCTCAGAGCCCCCTTCCATCCGTAAAGAACTACAAATGGTTGAGGCAGTGAAGGGGACTGCAGCCCTAATGGAATGTGAAGTTGTTGGAACAGCTCCTTTTGAAATCACCTGGTTCAAAAACAAGAAGCAAATAGCCACAGATAAAAAGTACAGGGTAGTCTCTCAGGAATCTATGGCCCGTTTGGAAATCTGCTCCTTTGAAAGTGCAGATGTTGGGGATTACCAATGTGTTGTATCTAATGATGTTGGTAAAATATCCTCCAAGGCCCTAGCAAAACTGAAAGGTTAGTATTTTGGTTATAGCACAGGAAGAATCTTAACAGTTTCAGCAAAGAATTTACAGACAACTTTAATTGTTTTGTTGTTATGTTTTAATCAGAACCTCCAACATTCTCAAAGAGGATTGACAGTACTACAGCAATTTTGGGCACTGCTGTAAAACTGCAGGGCACCATAAAAGGCTCGACCCCCATCACAGTCAAATGGATGAAGGACTCTGAAATACTGAGAGATGATGATCCTAATTTAAAAATCTTTTTTGAGAACAACGTTGCTAGTTTATCAATAGCAACTGTTGTAATAAGTCATAGTGGCAAATATACCTGCCAAGCAGAGAATGAAGCAGGACTACAGAAATGTGAAGCTACTTTAACCGTTCAAGGTTAGATAATTATTATGGAAGTTTGTGTAGATATACAGAATTATTCATTCTGATTTATTTGTCTCCTCAATCCTGAATCTCTATTTCTTCTTTCTATATCTCAGAACCAGCTAGAATCTTAGAGAAAGCTGAGCCCATTAGTGTGACAGTGGGGGATTCAGCAACCTTGGAGTGCACTATTGCAGGAAGTCCAGACCTCAAAGTCAAATGGTTCAAAGATGGAAAGGAAGTCACAGGGGGTCGAAAATATAAGATGACTCTTAAGGACAATGTTGCTGTTTTAAAGATTCTTGCAGCAGACAAAGGAGACAGTTCTGAATACAAAATGGAAGTGTCCAATCGAGTTGGAAAAGACGAGTGCTCTTGTTCTATCACTGTTCTAGGTTCGATATTTATCACTTCTGTTTTTGTTGTTGTTGTCTCCGCGAAACTGAATAACTTGCGACTAATGTAACAACACTTTCCCCTCAACAACAGATCGGATCATGCCTCCGTCTTTCACTAAGTCTCTCAAAAGAGTTGATGGAAGCATTGGTAACAATGTCTCAATGGACTGTAAGGTCTCTGGGTCTCAGCCCATGACCATATCTTGGTTTAAAGATGACAAGGAAATTAAGAGCGGACAAAAATATCAACCTGAGTTTAAAGACAGTTCAGCTGTACTGAAAGTCATTCAGCTGGAGAAAGATGATGCTGGAGTGTACAAATGCCTGGCAACAAATGCTGCTGGTTTTAAAGACAGCAGTGGAACTTTATACGTCAAAGGTTCCAACATTTCTGCCTTTTAGAGCTCTATCCCTCCTCAATTTACTTTCTTTACAAGTGATAACATGCTCATACAAATCTTTTATTCTTACCAACTTCTAGAGCCTCCGGTCTTCACATTGAAACCTAATTCTCAAGATGTCATACCAGGATCTGCTGTAATCTTGAAGGCAGCTTTCTCTGGAACAGCTCCTTTTACTGTTAAATGGTTCAGAGAGGACAAAGAGGTATCATCTGGAGGCTCATGTTTTATCAAGAAAGACGCCTTGTCAAGCATCTTGGAGCTTCACTCAGTAAAACCTACTGACTCTGCTACATACACTTGCCAAGTAATGAATGATGCTGGAAAGGTGTCATGCACCGCAGTCCTGTTTGTCAAAGGTGCCCTATCTTTTCATATGTAGTGTTGTTTTTTGTACAGCAGCAGTGTTTGTTTCATGTGTTGTCTTATAACCATTGTTCAATTCTTTCCTTTAGAGCCACCAATGTTTGTCATGAAGCTTGAGTCTTCAAAACTTGTAACCAGTGGCAGTGCTTTAATGGTGGAGTGCAAAGCTACTGGCAGCCCTGAAATCACTTTTAAGTGGTTTAAGAACGAAATTGAGATCAGTTCTAATGAGAAATATAAAACGAGTATGAAGAACTTAGTTGCCTCATTGGAGATAGTCAACTGCACTGTTGATGATAGTGGAGATTATGTTTGTGTGGCGTCAAGTGATGCTGGTAGTGACCGCTGCAGCAGCACAGTGACAGTCAAAGGTTTGTTATATCTTTCAGCTCCTTGTGTTTTCCTGAAAGTTTTCTTTCTTCTTATCGTGCACATGTACTTAGCTTGGTGAACTTTCATGTTGACATAATTTTTTCTTGTAGAACCTCCTGTGTTTTTGAGGACTTTTGAACACAAAGATGTGATCAAAGGGTCAGATGTGATGATGGAAGGACAGGTGTCGGGCTCTGCTCCTTTCAGTGTATCTTTTTACAAAAGTTCCAAGTTAATCAGAAATGATAAAAGGCACAAGATCAGTGTAACAGGTGACATAGTTGCCCTCCAGATAGTTACAGTTGATGCTTTGGATACTGGAACGTATCAATGCACTGTGGAAAATGAAGTTGGGAAAACGTCTTGTGATTATGATGTAACCCTAAAAGGTTGGTATTTAAACTTAAGTTAAATGTATTGTACTGTTGGATCTTTATTTAAAATTATTCACACAGTTTTGTGCTTCTCTTCTAGAACCTCCGTCATTTGTGCAAAAGGTAGAGAACACAATTTCTCAAGTAGGCAGTGAGATTTCTCTTCAGTGTGTACTGAAGGGATCTGAACCAATGACGGTGTCATGGCATAAGGATGACCACGAGGTCAGAGAGGCTGAACACATGCTGATATCCTATAAAGACAGGACTGCACTGCTGCACATCTCAAACGTACAGGCCAAATATGGTGGAAAATATACATGTCAGGCACAGAATCTAGCTGGTTGTCAGAAATGCTCAGCTGTCTTGACAGTCAAAGGTTGGTTGTCATGATAGAGGCAATATAATCCAATTGTAGTTGTTATATGCCTGAACTTGATCAGATATCAACATTTTTGAATGTTTTGTTGATCACAGAACCAGCTACAATCACTGAGGAAGCCAAGTCCATCAGTGTTACATTGGGAGATCCAGCTACTCTAGAATGCAGGTTCTCTGGAACCAAAGTCATCAAAGCCAAATGGCTGAAGGATGGTAAAGAGCTAACATCAGGTCAAAGATACAAAGTCCAAAACACAGATACAAGCTCCATTCTGAAGATTCTAGCCACAGAGAAAAGTGATAGTGGGGACTACATATTTGATGTTTCAAATGACGTTGGACATAGTTCTTGTGAGGCTACAGTCACAGTTCTCGGTCAGTTTATCAAAAATCTTTAAAATGTTATTATGTTTCACCATGTTGTCTTTAACAATATATTGATTGTTATTTTTATTCATGCTAGATCAAATACTTAAGCCCTCGTTCACAAGAAAACTGAAGAAAACAGAAAGCATCAAAGGATCATTTGCCCACTTGGAATGCCTTGTGTCAGGGTCTTTGCCCATAACTGTACATTGGTTCAAAGATGAGAAAGAGATCAAGATTGATGACAAACACAAATGTACCTTCTTTGAAAATAACGCTTTTCTCGAAATTACTCGTCTCGATAGTGAGGACAGTGGCAGTTATACCTGCATTGCTAAAAACAAAGCAGGAAGTGACCAGTGTTCTGGTGCCTTGATTGTGAAAGGTACTTTCGATATTTTCTATTTAGAAATACACATTGAGTATAATGTAGTTCTACTGAGGAAATCAAGTTCATCATTACACAGTCTGCAGGATAGTGGAAGTTCAATCATATAGATTTCTTCCCTTTCATCAACAGAACCACCATCTGTACTTGAAAAACCTGAATCAACGGACGTTGTACCTGGATCAAAGGTCCAGTTTAATGTCCTTGTGTCTGGTACTCCACCCATGACCATACAATGGTTTAAGAATAAAAAAGAGATTATGTCAAGCTCTGACTGTTCTGTAATTAAAGACCACACCTCAAGTTCACTGGAACTGTTCTTTGCCAAAACATCAGACTCTGGAGACTATCTCTGTGAAATTAAGAATGATGTTGGCTCTGCTGTTTGCCAGGCAACTCTCTTTGTCAAAGGTATTTATTATTCTTTGGCTTTATCTTGGTACTGTTCATACAAATTTGACAGCTGTCATTCATTATTATTCCTTTCCTTTATTCTATAGAGCCTCCAAAATTCACTCGCACTCCAGATAGACTGTCTGTGGTGAGGCCAGGGCAGAGTAAGATGTTTGAGTGCCAGGTGACTGGAACACCAGAGATAGACATCTACTGGTTTAGAGATGGGAATGAAATCAACCCTAGTGACAAATACAAGATGTCTTATGTCAACTCCTTGGTAACTCTAGACATATGCAATGCCGATATGAAAGACAGTGGAATGTACTACTGTGAGGCACGCAATGAGGCTGGTAGTGAAAGCTGTAATATGGAATTGAGAGTCAAAGGTTAGTGTGATCCGTATATGTTCTGAATTCAATTGGTGTTTTAAAACACTTTTGAAAACATGGATTTCCTGAATATAATTTAATTAATTCTCTGCTCTTTCCATCTCAGAGCCACCATCCTTTGTAAAAATGTTAGTACCTTCGGATGTTGTGAAGGGCTCAAATGCATTTTTTGAGTGCCAAATCATTGGGACCGCTCCATTAAAAATTACATGGCACAAGGATCTGAAGGAAATCAAATCCAGCACAAAGTACAGTTGTTCACAAGTTGATGACATACTGAGACTTGAGGTGCAAAGATGTGATGTAATAGATGTAGGTGAATACCAGTGCACTGTTGCTAATGAGGTGGGAAGCTGTTCTTGTAAGACTACACTGAACATTAAAGGTTTGTGTTTTGAACCTGCTTACAAAAAGAACATAATTAACCATCACAGACTATTTTGTTTGCTGTGATAGTTGATAACTGAATTAATTGTCTGATTGATTTGATGATAGAACCACCATCATTTGTGGAGAAGATCCAGAGTGTTGCCACTGTGTTGGGCCAACTAGCTCAATTCCAGTGTGTTGTGGCTGGCTCACCAACCTTGTCTGTGCAATGGCAAAAGGATGCCAATTGGATCTTGGAAGATCCCAAGATTGAAAGGATGTTTGAAAATAATGTGGCAACTTTAAAGATTCCTGTTTGCGAAGCCTGTCACAGTGGGAAATATACCTGCCAGGTCCTAAATGAAGCTGGACAAGACAAGTGCTTTGCAAGCCTGACTGTGCAAGGTTTGTCTTTATAGGATGTAGAATAATTAGGATTGTTAAAGGATGTAGGATTGTGTGAATTGTAATAGAATATCCTGTTAGATAACGTATCTCATTCGTGCTTTTTAGAGCCCCCACAGATAACAGAGAAGCCAGAGATGATAAAGGTGACCATCGGTGATCCAGTCAGTTTAGAGTGTAAAGTGACCGGCTCCCCCGAGCTCAGGGTTAAATGGATGAAAGATGGCAAAGAACTTCAATCCAAACCACAACAGAAGCTTAGCTTTGAGAACAATGTCAGTTGCCTTAAAATTCAATCTGCACAGATGGAAAATGGAGGGGATTATGTCTTTGAGGTGGCTAACCACATTGACACCTGCCACTGCAAAGTCAAACTGGTTGTACTAGGTTAGTACAAATATTGACCAATCACAATAGTTTTGGTGGTGCAGTGGAGATGAATGAATATAATTATGATTATTTATAATGTTGTTTTGTTAAACAGAACAAGTGATCCCCCCAAGCTTCATCAAGCCTTTGAAGGACATGCAGGAAATACTGGGTTCGTTTGTTCAAGTTGAATGCAAAATATCAGGATCACTTCCTATATCTGTGGAATGGCAGAAAGATGGGAACCGAATTTCTAGTGGTGGACGACACAAGCTTCTTCAGGAGGACAATTCAGTGTCTCTGGAGATGGAGCAGCTAGACAGAGCTGATGCAGGCACCTACTCTTGCAAACTAACTAACAAAGCAGGGAGTTGTGAATGCAGTGGAGCTTTAAGGGTCAAAGGTTAGGAGAACTCCCATGCCATTGGTCTCTTAATATTTCTCTAGCGGTTCCAGATGACAGCTCATTAACCTGGTAACCCTGTTGTTTTCTTCAGAGCCTCCCAGCTTTGTGCTGTCGCCTGAATCTCAGGCTGCTCTCCCGAACACCAACGTACGCTTTAAGAGCACATTTAAAGGAACACCTCCCTTCATAGTGAAATGGTTCAAGGATGACACTGAACTCATGACTGGACCGTCATGTTTTACTGGACTGGAAGGCTTGTCATGCTTCCTAGATCTTTACTCAGTGGGAGTTTTACAAAGTGGAGTTTACTCTTGTCAAATTAGCAATGATGCTGGCTCGGCAAGATGTAGTGCTGATTTAACAGTGAAAGGTTTGGAAAAAAAAACACAGCTTCTTCATTTTGACGGCATCGATATTTACATTGCTCCCTTGTCAAGAATTGCTGATGTGTCTTCCAATTGCTTTCTAACCCACGTCTTGCCTTCCATTTCTAACAGATCATCCATTTATACAGCTCATCACTACCCTGTAATCATTCACTAACTGCTCATGTGCAATCAGTTAACATGCTTATATTTTGACCTTGCAGAACCCCCTGAGTTTGTCCTGAAACTCCCACCCACTAAGTTCATGAAGCAGTCCGACCCCCTCCGACTCGAGTGCAAGGTCACTGGTTCCCCACCCCTCCAAATGACCTGGTTCAAAAACGACAATAAGATAACAGATGGTGGTAACTACAGAACATCATTTGTCGAGTCAATGGCGGTCCTTCAGCTCCTTACAACACGATTTGATGATAATGGAGTCTACACCTGCGAAGCTCAGAATGATGCTGGAAGTGTTAGTTGCAGCACCACTCTTACTGTCAAAGGTCAGCCATGGAACAACTTCCTGCATCTTAAAATTTACCATGTTGTTTTGGACCTGAGTATCTCAAAAAGTGTGTTTTTCCTCAAAAGGAAATAGTTTGCTGAATGTAACCAACAGTGCAACCCCTAAGTGATTCTCACATCTTTTTTTAGATCCCCCATCTTTCCTCAAAGTCCCACAACCTATTGAAGGAATGAAGGGCAAGGATGTCAGTATGTCATGTGAAATTAATGGCACTGCACCCTTTGAGATTAACTGGTACAAGGACAAAAAGCCTCTAAAAGAGAGCAGAAAGTACAAGATGGTGAATGAGGATAGCTCTGCTACTCTTCATGTCATTGGATTAGAGGACTCAGATGCTGGTGAATACGAGTGCAAGGCAGCAAACAGTGTAGGAAGTGAAACCTGCCGAACTACAGTTAGACTCAGAGGTCAGTGAGATTGGAGATCCTTGGACAATTTCCTTAATGATCTGATTACCAGCATTATTGACTTTGTTCCATTTATATTTCCTTTACCTCTGTAAATGTTTGTCCTTTCTTCAGAGCCACCTGCATTTGTGAA
Organism: Hypomesus nipponensis; assembly: GCF_054491055.1. Lineage (NCBI taxonomy): Eukaryota > Metazoa > Chordata > Actinopteri > Osmeriformes > Osmeridae > Hypomesus > Hypomesus nipponensis. The sequence goes on along the minus strand of NC_140383.1, from coordinate 6,077,972 downwards.
GAAGTTATCTAACATGACAGTCATATCTGGCAAGGAATTGACTCTGGTGGCCACAGTCAAAGGCTCTCAGCCAATGACTGTGTCTTGGGTTCAAGACAAGGATCACATACTCAGAGATGGTGACAACCGGAAAATAACCTTTGAGAATAACCAGGCCACTCTTACAGTTTTCCAAGCAGACTCTACCACAGCTGGGAAATACACCTGCCAACTCAAAAATGATGCTGGCATTGTGGAATGTTTTGCTAACTTGACTGTCCTAGGTTTGTAACATTCAAATTTTTCTTTGCAGTCTTTAGTTTGTCAGTCGCTCAGGTTGTAAGACCGTGCTCATCTCTGTATTTTCAGAGCCTGCAAAGGTAGTGGACAGACCAGAGTCTCTTAGTGTCACCGCAGGTGATATTGCTGCCCTAGAGGTCACAGTATGTGGGACCCCAGAGCTAAAACCAAAATGGTTCAAGAACGGTGTTGAGCTCTCATCTGGCAAGAAGTACAAAATCTCCTTCTCCAAGATGATCTCCAGCCTGCAGGTTCTGTCAGCGGAGAGAATTGACACAGGAGAATACACGTTTGAAGTTGAAAACGAGGTTGGCAGAGACCTGAGCAAAATCAACCTCACTGTTCTAGGTTGGTAGCTTCTCTATATATGTGGTATGGTTTAACATCAGTGTTTTTTTGTCTGATTCTCTGGTTACTAATCATATTCTTTCAAACAGATAAGACCATACCTCCCACATTCACACGGAAACTGAAGGATTCTAATACAATTGTTGGGAAACCTGGTGAGATGGAATGCAAAGTGTCAGGTTCTCAACCTTTCACCATTACCTGGTACCATGACGGGGAGGAAGTCAGGAGTGGACCAAACTATGAGATTGCATTCACTGACAACAATTGCACACTCAAAGTGCCCACTCTTAAGTTGTCCGACTCTGGAGTGTATAAGTGCAAAGCTGTGAACAAAGCAGGAGCAAATGAGACCTCTGCGTCTTTCATTGTGAAAGGTCAGTAAGAATGCAGTCTGCATGTTCTCACCTGGGCTTTATCATGACCTTTACCTGGTGAACTGTTGATAGTGTGCGACCTTTAAGAAATGTATTTTTATGTTTAGAGCCTCCCTCTTTTGTGGTGCAACCTCAACCAATGGAAGCAATGCCCGGAACAAATGTTACTTTCTCAGCCATTGTTAAAGGAAGTGCCCCCCTGAAACTCAAATGGTTTAGGGGCACCAAAGAAAAGGTGTCTGGAAGGGACTTTATGATTGCTTTACGGGACAATAAAGCCACTCTGGAGTTGTTCAAAATCGACAAATCCCACGCTGGAGAGTATACATGTCAGATCATCAATGATGCTGGAAAGGAGAGCTGTCCGGTTCACTTGTCTGTTAAAGGTTCGTCAATAGACAGTGTTGTAGAAAACAGTAGATGTTTCCCATTTCCTATTCCCATTAACCAACCAGAGTGTGATCTAACTAATTGCTGTATTGTTTTGCTTAGAATCGGCACGCTTCGTTAAAAAGCTGAAGGACCTCTCTGTTGAGAAAGGGAAACCTCTGGTTCTTGAATGCACTTATACTGGAAGCCCAAAGATTTCAGTTAACTGGTCTAAGGATGGTCAACAGATATTTGCATCTTATAAGTTCAACATCACCACTACAGAGAGCTCCTGTATCCTGGAATGTTTGAACACGGATGACAAAGAGGCAGGAGGCCGATACTCTTGTGAAGTATCCAATGATGCTGGAAATGATACCTGCCATGCACAAGTGTCAATTCTGGGTTAGTTTACGTTCAAATATGTGGTAAAATCACTGGGCTGTCATATGCTGTAACTTTCAACAAACCTTGACTGACTCATACGTACATGTCTGTCACTTCAGAACCACCCTATTTTATTGAAAAGTTGGAGCCCATGGAAGTGACTGCAGGTGATGCAGTCTGTTTGAAATGCCAGGTTGGAGGAACACCTGAAATCAAAGTGTCTTGGTTTAAAGCTGATGGAAAAGTGAGATCCACTGCAACCTGCAAAATTGAATATTCCAAAGGCACTGCCTGTTTGAAGCTAAGCAAAGCAACTAAGTCGGATATTGGCGAATACACCTGCAAGGCAGAGAACACCATAGGCTCTGCCTCTTCAAGCTGCAGACTCAATGTTCAAGGTGATGCTCCTCTTTTATGTAGGATTCTTATCACTGAGCTTATGCCATGACCCATAATATGACAAATGTTTTGCAGCGCACTACCTAAACTATATTGAAATGTTAAACCATCTTATTCCAGAGGCCAAAACACCACCTTCCTTCCCAAAGAAAATCACGAGTCTTCAGCAGACTGAGGGTCAGGCAGTCAGGTTTGAATGCCGTGTGGCTGGGTCTTCTCCCATCGAAGTCTCTTGGCTCAAAGACGGTGAACCTCTGAGAAACCAAAATGAATTCTCCATGTCTTACGATGATAACACAGCTGCCCTGCAAATCCACAAGGGAGAGATGAGGCACTCTGGAGAGTACACTTGTGTTGCTACCAACAGTGTTGGAACAGCATCCTGTAGAGCCAAACTCACTCTTCAAGGTCTGTCTGGGTTTTCAATAAGTGACATTTTGCTTGTAGAGAATGCGCTATATGAATGAGCTAGTTCATGTTTTAACTTGAATTTCTGTTGTGTTGTCCTGCTTCTTTTGTTGACCTTTTAGAACCAAGATACCCCCCTGTGTTTGACAGAAAGCTCTCACCCCAGGATGTATTAGTAGGGGGCAGTGTTGAGCTGGAATGCCACATGACGGGGTCTATGCCAATTAAAGTCACTTGGTCAAAGGATCATAAAGATATTCGATCTGGGGGAAATTATAAGATGTCCTGCGAGAATAATACCCCCCATCTTACTATTCTGAAAGCTGATAAATCTGACACTGGACGCTACTTTTGCCAGGCCTCTAATGATATTGGGAAGGACTCTTGTTCCGCAGACATTTCTGTGAAAGGTACTAGGCATGTGGCCAGCATTTTTTCCATCATGGCCGTCTCTTTTATTTAAGACAGCAATATGCCTACTTTAGTTTATTTTGTGATGTACTTTTTAACATATCCTTCTATTTACTAAAATTGTACCTTTACATTTTCAGAGCGTAAAATCCCTCCCACCTTCACCAAATTGCCGGCAGAAATCATTGAAGAAACAGAGGGCAAAGTGGTTAAGATAGAGGGTCGTTTATCTGGATCTCAGCCCATGACTATCACCTGGTATAAAGATAACAGTGAAATCCACAGCTCTGATAAATACGACATTTCCTTCAAGAGCAATGTGGCTGTGCTGTGTATCAAGAACTCCCAGGTCTCTGACAATGGCAGATACAGCTGCAAAGCTACCAATGAAGCTGGAACTGCCTCCTGTCCAGCCTCAGTTGCCATTTCTGGTAGGTTGCTGAAATAATTTATGTGAATTTGTGTGAATTGTTCTACGTTCACGTAATAGGTGAGTATCGAGACTGAGTATCTCTTGCCATATAACTGTTGCACTAAAATGATATAGTTGCCACAAACACATTTCTACTTACATAATGCCTTAAATGGGGCTCCTTCATCTGATGAAAGCTATACTTTATGTATTCTCCATGTGTCATCTCTCCTCATTCAGAGCACAAGAAACCTCCAGTATTTGATGTCCCTCTAAAGCCAGTGACTGTGAATGAGGGAGAGAAGTTGTGCCTTAGATGCCATGTTCGTGGATCTCCTCCCATTAAGATTCAGTGGATGAGGGACAGGAAGGAACTGCAGTCCTCCACTAACACTAAAATCACATTCACTGATGGCACTGCCTGTTTGGATATCAATCAAACATCTAGAACTGATGCAGGGGACTATCTCTGCAAGGCTACCAATGATGCTGGCAGTGAATTCTGCAAGTCTAAAGTGACAGTGAAAGGTAATATGTTCATAAGAGGCCATTCTTTCTTTTTGTCCTTTTTTTATGTCTATAGACTTACTGTTTGTGTTTTTGCAGAGAGAGCTGGAGGAACATCTCCACCTTCTGAGACAACCCCTGCAGCTACCACACCTACTAAGAAACTGGACAATCTGTTCTTCATCGAGGAGCCAAGAACTGCCCATGTTTCTGAGAGTAAGTGGGGAAAAAATGGAGGCCAACTTTAAGTCCATCTTTAATTATGTAGTGGTAACTCCATAATTTGTTGCGGTCTTTTCTAGAGGGCACTGCAACGTTTATTGCCAAAGTCGGAGGTGATCCCATTCCAAATGTGAAATGGATGAAGGGCAAGTGGAGGCAGATCACTCATGGAGGTCGCATCACTATTGAGCAAAAGGGCCAGGAGGCCAAGTTTGAAATAAGAGAAGTGACCAAATCTGACTCTGGGCAGTACAGATGTGTTGCCACCAACAAACACGGAGAAATAGAATGCAACACTGACTTGAATGTTGACGAAAGGAAAGACTCTGCTGGCATGGAAGGAGATTTCAGAGCAAAACTGAAGAAGTAAGTGAATGTTATTTATGTTAGGAAGTCATAGATTTATTTTAAATTGCAAATGAAAACCACAAGTGATATTCTCCTGTTAAAATGTTTTCTTTAGGACTCCTTCCAAACAGAAGAGTCCACAGGAGAGTAAAGACATAGACATCGTAGAGTTGCTCAGAAATGTCGACCCTAAAGAGTACGAGAAATATGCCCGCATGTATGGCATCACTGACTACCGTGGCCTCCTTCAGGCCATTGAGCAACTGAAGAGGGAGAAAGCTGAAGAAAGTGGGAGACCGGTAAATCTGTTAAAGATGGCTTTATAGCATATCAAACCAATGACAAATAACTGTACGACTGTATGAACAGAAAACATCAAATAACAAATTGTGGACAACTGCTGTGGAGTAAATGTTGTGTTGTATGTACACATACATATATACATGTACGTCAGGTTAAGAGGTCTGTGATTATGTGTAATTTAGGAAGCAGATCGAGGAGATAGAGATTCTGATGAAGACATGGCCAAACTAGTGGCTGATTTACAGAAAAGAATGGAGCGTACTGAGGTAGGCCTAATAGCAACTATTGTATAACGATCAGACCACACTGATATGTTCTTATGGCACTGTTTTGGAACCCTGCACCAAAATACCTTGTAATTGAATTTCATGTTAAAGCCAACTTTTTCTTTGCCTATAGCCTGTCACTGTGATAAAGGACATAGCAGATCAGACCGTGGTCACAAATAAGGAAGCAGTGTTTGAGTGTGAGGTCAAGATCAACTATCCTGAGATTTCCTTGTCCTGGTACAAGGCAACACAGAAGCTTGACAGTAATGACCAATATGACATTAGCATTGTTGGTGACCGCCACATTCTGAAGATCAAGAAGTGTCAGTCCAAGGACCAGGGCAACTACCGTGTGGTTTGTGGCCCACACATCTCCAGTGCCAAGCTGACAGTGATGGGTGGGTATCTATGGACTTATTTGTTGATACATTGGACAAATAATATGTATCAGAAGTATAGATGGATAACATGGATTGTTGTTAAAAGGCATTCACATTTATTCTTTATATCTTTCAGAAGCTGAGGTTGAAAAGCACCTTCAGGAAGTTGCGGGTAAGGAAGGACAAACATGCACACTGACTTGCCAGTTCTCTATCCCCAATGTTAAAACACAATGGTTTAAGAATGGGAAGCGTTTAGAACCAAAGGGCAGGTTCTCGTTTGAAGTGAAAGATAAAATTCAGAGACTGTGCATCAAAGACGTGAGACCAGAGGACCAAGGACGTTATACCTGCAAATATGACAACCTAGAGTCAACAACAGATCTATGGGTGGAAGGTTTGTATATATTAAATAAGATAGAACTGGTCATTACTAACCTCTTTGAACTTCATCACAAAACCATTTCCTTTAAACAGATCTTTTTTGTCCTCTATATCTTTTTCATTTTTCTTATAACCATAATGTTCATGACTTTGAAAGTGAGGTTTTAACCTCAAACTCTTTTTTTCTTTTTCTTTCATCCATCCTTTGAATTCATCATGAATTGACAAACACATTTTAACTAATCTAGTACATATAATAAACTCGTTTAATGTATCATACATTATATATAATTATTATTCAACTTTTATCCAACATTTATATTGTCAGGAACATGACGCTTATCATTCGCTTGTTATTTGTTTTAGCTGAACAAATTCATTTCACCAAACGTATTCACAACGTTGAAGTGAATGAACGTCAGTCTGCCACCTTTGAATGTGAGGTGTCCTTCGACAATGCTATCGTTACGTGGTATAAAGAGACTTGGGAGCTTAAAGAGTGCCCAAAATATAACTTCAGAAGTGAAGGGCGACGACACTTTATGATCATCTGCAATGTAACCTCTGAGGATGAAGGTGTGTAGCATTGCGTCAAGCAAAACTGTTCCGAACTTAATCATCCCGCAGATCAAAACAAAATGAATGGACATTAAACAATCTTCATTACTAATCCTTTAGGAGTTTACTCTGTGATTGTGAGATTGGAGCCCAGAGGGGAAGCTAAAAGCACAGCTGAGCTTTACCTTTCAGGCAAAGGTCTGTACAGTTAACATCAAACTGGCAAGTTTTCTAGCTGTGTGCAACTTTGCCTTATTCAGTGCTTAATACTCAGCCTTCCCTTTTCACAGAAATTGAATTAGGAAGGGTACCTTACGGTAAGTACATCATTTAGTATATGATTAAAGACTCAATTTCCTAAACCCAATTAGCAGACACATTTGTAGTAAACTGACATTCACACAACCTACTAATGTGTAGATACTTATATCCCCGATATAAATACATAAATTCAACATTCTTTAGATGTCCCAGATTCATCAGTACAAGGCCCTGAAGTGCCTTCCTCTGTTACATATGAAGGTAAGAGTGGGGCAAAAGCTAGGCATTGAATTCAATGAACAATACTATGTAGCCCTCCTTCAAGAACACTCAATGCTTTAATGTCTTTTTAAAGAATCCTCTGAATATTATCATTATGAAGAGGAGGTGGAGATGAGAGGTAGGCTTTTGTGATATTTTCTCTCTTTTATGATTGCTTTCCATCACCATCACCTCCTGGTAACCCACATTACAAAACTCACTAATGTCCAACAGCCATTTGCGGATTCACATCATGGTTATACTGTAGCAGGTTTTTGACAATTAAGATAGATTTTATTTGGAAAGTCAATCTGTACATGCTATATATAGCAACATCTATATGTAGACACTCAAGGGAATAAGAACACATTAAATTACAGTAAGGCCGCATTGGCCTCTTCTCTTTATAGGATACTGCATCTACAAACAGCATCTATAAATAATGTACAAGGGACTATCCAAATAACATTCTACAACAAATTAACAAGCTTTATGTTTGTTTACGTCTAAATATTGTTGTTTATGTCTGTATGTGTTTGTACATGTCGTCTAAATTAATTGTTTAAATCTTTGTCTAAAACGTAAGTTTTGACAATTCTTTGTATCATAAATAAGAAATGGACATACTCCATTCTGTCTAAACAACTCATTGATGCCCCAGTAGAATTGAATACCTTTGTGTCTGTTTTAAGAATCCTCTGAATACTATTATGAAGAAAAGATGGAAAAAAGAGGTATACTGCATTGCGTTTTTCAGTCTATTAATCCATCAAGTGTTTCCAACACAATTTTTTCTTTGATCATCTTCACAATATTATTTACTAATGGCCATTTTGTGCTGAAACATCATATTCATATGTGTCACCACCAGCAGCATAACCCACTACACAGTTTAACACCATTTCCACCTGTGTTGCAGTTTTGTGTGTTCACATTGTTTTGTGTTTTGTCACACTCTAAAATCTTCAACCTCTTATCATTAACAATTAATAGTCTAATGTGTTTCCTTTTGATTCAATGAAGAAAAATTAAAACAGGAAAATATCTTTAATTAAGTATTTCATGTTTCTTGTCATTGTAACCTTGAATGTCCAGATTTGTTACCACCTGCATTGACACTATTCTTTGAAAATGTACTTATTGACTTGATCTTGAGTGTAAACTCTGAGTTTGTTATTTGTGAGTGCCATTATGACATATATGCTTTATATTTTCCCTTCATTTTTTCTAATAGTATTTGTTTTCTTTGTTTGATTTCTGATTGTTACTTCTCTCCATAACAACAGTATTGTCCCTAACCAAGCCTTGTGTCTAATAAAGATTTTCTCTCTATAGTCCCTAGAGTCCCTGTGGACGAATCTGTCCAGAAAACCACAATAGGGAAGAGGGAGCAAGTCCCACCCAAAGGTATCAAACGTCTTTGCCTGTTCTGCCTTATAGCATAGCATATATTGTGTGAAACCATAATCTTGCTTATCTGTAATTTACTAAACTCTTTCCCCGTGTCATACAAGTCTAACTTGTATGATTTGCTGTAATTGTAATGTCCAAATTCTTTCCATGTGGGTATATAACTTTGATTTGTCTGTCACACATGCACCTTTATTCTTGGCTCTTACATGTCGTAGTGGCTTTTTGATCTTCCTGTCTCTTAATGACATGTGTTTAACACCTGCTTACAAATTGTGTTGGTTGTAGTCTAAACTTTTCTATGGCTATATGAGGTTAACACAATAAGTGTCTTTCAAGATCCTGAAGCACCCAAGAAACCAGAGGACAAACATACTAAGCCATCTATACAGGATGCACCAAAACCAAGCACAGGTATCTGAACTGATAATTATTGTGTTTTGTCTTGTTGAAATTATGAAGATGAATTATAAGCCTTCTTCTGTCTCATTGTTATCTTGAGTATTGTTCTTATTTGTGTCTATTTGCCCTTTCTGAATCCATCAATTCACATACTTTACTTATATTTTAACTATTTTAAGCCAAAAAAACAGTAGAGGAGAAGATCTCTACGGTATTGGCTCCTGAGAAAAAGGAACACCCCTCTCCTAAAGGTACAGTTGTACAGCAATGTGCCCATCAAATAACCTTATTGTGTGTGTTGTGTACTGGTTGTCTTTAAAGTGTTTGGTCAGCTTGGGTCCTAACTTTGTGTGATTGTTTTGTATTAACCCTGATTTGATCTTGTTATTCTTTTATGGTAGGTCTTTTATGTATTCCTGTATGTACTTCATGAGTGTCAACTTTACAAAAGGTCTCATCTTTGTGTCTTGGTATATGTGATTTCTAAATTCACTTTCAAAACCTTATAAAGAATCAGAGCAAGCTAAGAAACTGGTTCCAAAACCTGGTGCCGTTCCACCTGCCCCAGGAGACAAACTAGAAAAGGTCCCAGTAAAGAAAGGTATATTGTTTTCCACATCATACTGAAATCCTGGTGATTTCTTAAATGTTTTTGTGTTGTTTCTTAAAACAATTTATCGTTCTGTCTTGAGGATTACAAGATCTTAATACACTGTCTATATGACCATTACACTCTTTTAAACATGGCAATGTCCCAGGGACATCTAAATAATATTTCTGTGCATGTCTGTTTAAGTTGTTGTTTGATTTTGCTGCTTCAATTGTCTTTGTGTTGTTTTGTTTTTACTTTTATTGTTGTCTCAATCCTGCCCATGTAAGAGGTTGTACTTTCTTAATGGCCCAAATGCTTTCCAGCTATTGTCATTGCTAACTTCAATGTCTTTATTATCTGAAGATGTACCTCAACCTGAGCCCAAACCAGAGGCTAAAATGGCACCTGGAATTAAGGCTGAACCTGAACCCATGCATAAACCAGGGATCAAAACTGAGCCTGAACCCAAGCCTGCTCCTGTAAAGAAACCAGGGTCTCCCTCAGCCAAAGGTACTTTCTTTCTAGTCTGTGCTTTGTGTACAGTGTTTACTACTTCAATTTGCTTTCACTTGACCTCTCTTTGTGTCTGTGTGATTGTCCACCATGTGTTGATTTATGTTCAGCTTAGCTTCTATTGTGGAAGCGAATCTTTAATGTGCGTTATTTTATGTACTTTCAATATGGTATTTTCTTAGTTTGCCAAATATTAAACCAACTTGCATGTTACTTTAAGTCCCTGAGGGGTTCAAAAAACCTGAGACTCCAAAAGCAGAATCAGCGTTCACAAAACCAGAACCAGCCACAATTGAACCAGCATTTACAAAGCCAGAACCATCTGTCTCAAAACCAGAACCAGCAATTAAGAAACGAGAGCCAGTCATCTTAAAACCAGAACCAACCATCAAAAAACCAGAACCAGTCATCTCAGAACCAGCAATCAAGAAACCAGAATCAGTTATCAAGAAACCAGAACCAGTCATCTCAAAACCAGAATCAGCAATCAAGAAACCAGAACCAGCCACCAAGAAACCAGAACCAGAAATCAAGAAACCCGAGATCCCAGTTAGCAAGCCAGTGCAAGAAGTCTCAAAACCAGAATCCAAAGTCTCAAAACCAGAGCCTGAAATCAAGAAACCAGAACCTAAAGTCAAGACACCTGAGCTGGCAGTTAGAAAGCCAGTACCAGAAGTCTTAAAACCTGAAGTAGTAGATTCAAAACCAGCAGAGCCAGCAAAGTCCAAGCCTAAACCAGAAATCTCCAAACCAGAACCAGAAGAAAGAAAAAAAAAGGAGGCTATCTCTCAGAAAGGTACAGTACAACAGACTCTCATAAGAGAGGCTTCTTCAGGCTTTTAAAATCTTTGTGCAGTGCTTTTTACCACACTTGATTATCCAAAGTCTTGAGAGTCTTGCGTCTCTTACACTTGTGTCATTAACACTTGTGTCACTAAATGTGCTTGTTGTGTTCAGTGCAGAACACTTGATCAGTCACGTCTCATCCTTGCTTTAGTACCATCTTTAACTTTCTTGATCATCCTATACCTTTTTTAGCATACCCATCGCAATATATGCTAACCTAAGTTTGCTTAACTTTTTACTCATGTTTGTCTGTGAGTGGGATTCTTGCTCTAAAAGCTTTTCGTTACCAAATCAGCGTATCCATAAATGAATACATTATTGTTGTAAACATGTCTCTAAAACTGTCTTGTTACTGGATGGCGTGGGGGGGGGGGGTTTAGATTCGTAATTTTTTTCTTTGTGTTTATTCTGTCTGTTTTTGTCCCTATGATACAACACATACACTGATAACATGCATGTTCTTTTAAAGTGCCAGAAGCACCAATAAAGCAGGGGCAACCTGCACTCCCTTCAGATACCATCCACCCCGAAATGCATGAAGAAGATTTAGCACCACAGAAGAAACTTACAGCAGCTAAAGGTACAAATGTTTTCTTTAAAGCCATGTTTTGTATAAAATGTCATTGGTACTCTTTAGACTCAGGTTAAAATCACTTCCAAGATTCCCTTTGAAACTTTCAAAATAACTGGTTGTTGTCTGTGTTCACGTTTGATATGTTTGTCAAAGTATTGTTCTTTGTGGCACAGGTCACTCTCTTTGATGTGGTGTCTTGAATGTGTTTGTTGTTGTCGTACTCTCTTGGCACTCGATAGAGTGTGATTTGTATGATGTCTTGGTCTTACTTGAACTCACTTGAACATCTTTATATACCTTACCTTTAAATCTTTTAACAAACTCAAATGATCTTTTAAGTAGAGAAAATAACACTGGAGCCAACAAAAGCTGCAAGGAAAACTGAATCTGGAATGGTTACTCCTAAAGAGGCATCTACACAAAAAGGTACAGTAGAGTATTGGGGATGAGTGATAGTGTTTTCATCTTGCAGTTTAACTACTAAGTCAGAAAATAGTTTAATATTGTTAGCACAGAGACATGATACTTTGCTCTCTATTCAATTCCTTCTGTTCTGGAAGTTACCATCTTATCTGCAGTAGGGGCTTAATTGCCATGATAGGAGCTGTCTGAAAGCACTTGTGGCATTCCGTATTACGTCTCATTATGTCTTATAGTGTCTCTTATACTTACTTAAAGTGATGGAGCATGATTCCAAACATATACCTGCAGAGAAGGTGCCTCAGACCAACACTGAGAGGATGCCTGAAACAGCACCTGCGAGGGTGTTTGAGGAAATATCCCAGAAAATTGATGTAAGGTTGCCTGAAAAGGTAGCTGAGAGAGTGCCTGTAAGTCTACCTGAAAAGGTAGCTGACAGGGTGCTTGAAAGGCTCCCTGAAAAGGTAGCCGAGAAGGTGCCTGGTAGGTTGCCTGAAAAAGTAGCCGAGAAGGTGCCTGATAGGTTGCCTGAGAAAGGAGCCGAGAAGGTACCTGATAGGTTACCTGAAAAGGTTCCCGAGAAAATACCTGAAAAACTGCTTCAGAGGGAAACAGAGGAAATACGTGAGATGGTCCTGAAAACGGTGACTGAAAAGACACCTGAGAAGATTGCTGAGAAAGTACCCGATAAAGCCGTTCAGAAAGTGACAGATCAGATACACGAAAAGTCATCAGAAAAGACAAAAACGGCACAAAAAAGTGACAAGTCATTGGAGAAGACACATAAAAAAATGGAAGAGAAACTACCTGACGCACAACCAAAGGTGCAGCAGAGGTTTGCTGAGGCTAAACCTAAAAAAGAGATTGAGGAAACTCTTGGCAAAGGTATGCTTGAAACAAACTCAAACAAACATGCTCTTTCTTAACTTTTCTTGCACACAGCACCCAACTGCTGTGTGCCAGTTGGGTGTATATGTACAATAACGCATACATATCAGTGGTCCAGGCATAACACTTCGTCCACAAATGTTACTACACAAGCATTTGAGTATATATTGTTATAGTGCTTTTAGGAGTTTGTCAACTTGTGTTTGTATTTTCAATGTGTATATGTCACTGTTGTATGTCAGAGCTCTTAGTAAAACTAAAATCAGTCTTAGATTATATGTCAATTATTCTTTAAAGAACCAGATGTTTTGAAGACTCCAAAGATAACTCCTGTCCTTCCATCCACTGAAACAGAAGACAAGCTACACAGAGAAAGAAGTCCAAAAGACAGAGGTATCACTGCACATTTCTTTAAAAAATCAATATAACCATTATATTTATACATTGCTAAATCAAACATCATACTGTTACTATAATTCACAACAAGTGAATTATTTACTCACAAACTACTTTCTTATGTCTTGTCAAAAATCCATGTTTGTCTTTGTTTCGTCATAATTCTTGGCATCGTTGTATGATGCAAACTCTTGAAACCATCTTAAATCTTGAAGTCGCTGCTCGTCTTCACACCATTGAGGAAACAGTGTCTTCTGACACTCAGAAGATTCAAGAGATTTCATATATTACAGAGCAAATCATTCCTTCTGATAAAGTCTTTCAACAAGAGGACATTGTGAAAGAACATGCACTTGAAAGTGTAGAGGGATTGCTTGACACATACTACCCAACTATGTCCCAACTGGCAAAGACAACACTTGAGAAAGATATTTCTCAACATGCAAAAATGAAAATAGAGGAAAAGGGAAAAGTAATCATAACTACGGGGAAACAAGAGACAATGGAAGCAGATCTTATAGACGAATCACAGAGACTAGACATGTCAAACCTAAAAGCTGCAACAAAAGAAGTCTCTCAGTCATCAGAGGGCTTTGTTTCAAAGAAAGTGCAAACACATAAAGCTAAAGGACAGCAGTCATTGAAAACTGAAGAAACACATGCAAACAAAGAAGCTATTCAAAAAGGAAAAACAAACAAGCAATCACAAAGAGAAAAGAGTAAACAATTGACAAAATCTAATGAAGTTCTGGAACTTGAACCAAAACAATCAGCATTCCCATTGACTGAAGAATTGTCTGTAATTCGAGTGATTTCACCTGTAGAGACTGAACAGGCATTAGCTAAAACTGAAGACATGATTCAGACAGTGAAGGGCATTCAGTTCACAAAGGTTGCAGTTAAAGACAAACCTAGCAGAGTACGTCCTTCCAAAGGAAAGAAAGATGAATCAGAGTCTTCTAAAGAATTAAAAGTATCTGATGAAATGGTCAGGGAAGACACAGCAAGAAAAGATGAAACTTGTGAGTCCAAGGGAATTGCGTCAAAGAAAGTAAAATCTTCCATAAGGAAAGGACTGGAAATATCCACACCAGAAGAGCTCAATTATAAAGTTACAGATAGTCAATCAAAGAAAGATACTCATAAGGCAATTCCTTATCATGACAAAACATTAGAAGTGAAACAAGAGGAAAGTATTGCAAGAAAGGAGTCAACATATCCACAAATAAATGTCCTGTATGAAGAATCAGTAACAGACAAAGATCTAGATAAAGTATCACACATTACCAAAATATATGAAACATCTGATAAAAGTGCAGAATCTCTAATTACAGAGGAAGTTTCTAATTTTGAAGTAATTTCTCTTGTTGAGAGGGGACAGGCATTGGCTAAAACTGAAGACATGATTCAGACAGTGAAGGGTATTCAGTCCACAACGGTTGCAGTTAAAGACAAACCTAGCAGAGTACGTCCTTCCAAAGGAAAGAAAGATGAATCAGAGTCTTCTAAAGAATTAAAAATATCTGATGAAATGGTCAAGGAAAAGACAGCAAGTCAAGATGAAACTTGTGTGTCAGAGGGAATTGTGTCAAAGAAAGTAGAATCTCCCAAAATGAAAAGACCTGAAATATCCACATCTGAAGAGATAATTGATAAAGGGAAAGATAGTCAATCAAAGAAAGATGCTGAGAAGGCAATTTCCTATCATGAGAAGACATTACATGGAAAACTACAACAGGAGAGTGTTGAAAGACAGAAGTCAACATTGCCACAAATAGATGTCCTGTATGAAGAATCAGTAACCGACAAACATCGAGATAAAGTATCATATGTTGCCAAAAGATTTGAAACATTTGAGGAAAGTGCAGAATCTACATTTCCAGAAGACGTTTCTAAAATTAAAGTAATTTCTCCTGTAGAGAGAGGACAGGCATTTGCTAAAACTGAAGACACGATTCAGACAGTGAAGGGTATTCAGTCCACAACGGTTGCAATTAAAGACAAACCTAGCAAAGTCCATCCTTCTAAAGGAAAGAAAGGTGAATCACAGTCTCCGAAACAATTAAAGATATCTGATGAAATTGTCAGGGAAAAGACAGCTAGTCAAGATGAAACTTGTGCAACAGAAAGAATTGTGTCAAAGAAAGTAGAATCTCCCAAAATGAAAAGACTTGAAAGATCCACATCTGAAGAGATAATTGATACAGTTAAAGATAGTCAATCAAAGAAAGATGCTGAGAAGGCAATTGAGAAAACATTACACAGAAAACAAGAACAGGAAAGTGTTACAAGAAAGAAAACATTGCCTGAAATAGATGTCATGTATCAAGAACCAGTAACAGACAAATACCTAAATAAAGTAGCTGATGTTTCTAAAACATATACAACATCTGAAAACAGTGCAGAGTTACCATTTACAGAAGAAGATTGTAAAATTAAAGCAATTTCTCCTGTAGAGAGGGGACAGGCATTGGCTAAAACTGAAGACATGATTCAGACAGTGAAGGGTATTCAGTCCTCAACGGTTGCAGTTAAAGACAAACCTAGCAAAGTGCATCCTTCTAAAGGAAAGAAAGGTGAATCACAGTCTCCGAAACAATTAAAGATATCTGATGAAATTGTCAGGGAAAAGACAGCTAGTCAAGATGAAACTTGTGCGTCAGAAAGAATTGTGTCAAAGAAAGTAGAATCTCCCAAAATGAAAAGACTCGAAATATCCACATCTGAAGAGATAATTGATACAGTTAAAGATAGTCAATCAAAGAAAGATGCTGAGAAGGCAATTTCCTATCATGAGAAAACATTACATGGAAAACTAGAACAGGAGAGTGTTGAAAGACAGAAGTCAACATTGCCACAAATAGATGTCCTGTATAAAGAATCCGTAACCGACAAACATCTAGATAAAGGATCACATGTTCCCAAAAGCTTTGAAACATTTGAGGAAAGTGCAGAATCTACATTTCCAGAAGACGTTTCTAAAATTAAAGTAATTTTTCCTGTAGAGAGGGGACAGGCATTAGCTAAAACTGAAGACACGATTCAGACAGTGAAGGGTATTCAGTCCTCAAAGGTTGAAGTCAAATACAAACGTAGCAGGGGGAATCCTTCCAAAAATGAACAGCAACAAGAACTTTTAACAAGAGAGGATTCAGTTGATCCTGGAAGAGTGATCCAATATGCAGAATTATTCATAAACAAAGATGTAGACCAATTGTCAGGCATTAAAAAAGTCTGTTCAACGTCTGAAGAAATCGGCGAAACCTTAACAATAGATAACATTTCTCAAAAGAAAGTGGAAACCCCAACAATTTTAGCACATAAATCATTTAAATCCCAAAAGATAATTGATACAGTTGAAGAGAAAAAGATGGATTCTGAATCAGACATTCTCAAAATGCAGAACAAACTTGTAGAGCCCACTATCAGGAAATCTTTACTTGTCACTGAAACATCTCAAAATACCCCTGAAGAAGACTCCATGGATATGCCTCTACAGAAAGATGATGGTGAAAATAGACAAGAAAAAGTGAGTCTTCAACCGAAACACATTCGATCAACCAAAACACAGCCTTCAAAACTTACAGATGAAAAGAAAGACATGGAACAGCACTCCCTAAAGCCATCTTCCAGAGGTATAAAAACAATCTTGCATATTTCTTCAAATTTTTATTTTAAGAGTGCCTCCATTTCACCTCACGCATTGTTTGGATAAAACATCACTCTTTCTCAACCAGAAGTATCCTCATTGCCCATTATGTCTGCTTCATTCTATGTTAGTTACAGGTTGTTCACAATGTCACGTCTTGCACATGGGAGCCATCCAAAACCATTGTGTATTTCTAATTATCTTTCTTACTATTGTGTGTTTATCACGTTCACTTCACAAGTTCTTCACACAATATTCTAATTTCAAAGTTCAGAATATTTCTTCTTATAAATTTATAACATGTGATATTCTTGAAAGTGTCTAAACCGGAAAAGAAAACAACTGCTGAGGAGCAATCTCTTGCAATTAAAGAAGATATTATCCCCCAAAAAGGTAGATGAAGGACAAGATCTTCAAACATCAGTCATCCAAATCTTGCGCTTGTCTGTTTTGTCTGTCCACATTATATATGTTTATATGTTTTCTGTTGGTGTATTGTTTACATTGCTCGGGGGTTGTCCCAATCTGTGGTGTTGTTTGATTTTCACTATGGTGTAATTGTGTTTCAAGTACCTATAAAGGAGCAGGAGTCACCTTCACAGCCCATACAGCCAAAGGCAAAGACAGCTAGTCCACTTGAAGGTATTGTTTTGTACCATTCATTGTGTGTGTCATATGTTCATTGTCTTGTCTTGTAAATTAGTCTAAAAGTGTTTCTTAAGTAAATCCTAATCTTGCTCTTTGATCTTGAAGCACCATATACTGAACAATATGATACAGAAGAGCACAGGACAGACATCCAAGTGCAAGAGTTGGAAGAAACAAAGAAAGGTATTCGGTTGGCAAAATTCAGAGTATTCTGAACAATTAATTACTAACGTCTTTTAAAAGGGCCATTCATCAATTCATCCATCATATATAACTTTTATGTTATCTGCCATTAGACATATTTGTTAAGCATCATCATGCATTTATCATTAAGTTCTATTTCATCTTTGCACTTAAAGTGAGCAAGCCAGTCTTGAAAGTTCAAGAAGACATTAGGAAGCATGCTGAACAAGAGCAATCTAGGTCTGAAGAGGAAATGATCGATTCACAAGGAGATACTAAAACAGGTATTGTGTTGTCTATGTTTTCTGTCAAAAATCTGAATATAAAAGGACAACCTAACCTCTTGTGAAAATTCTAATTACATATCAAACACGTTTTGCTTTGTTCAAACTCTTTGCTTCATTTGTTTGCTTAATTGTCTTTGTTTATGGTAACCATTGCATTGAAAGTTTAATAAGTGATGTGAGAAAGCCACTGTTTCAGGAAACACAAACAGGCATGAATATCAAGACAATTTAACAATTATAAAGGGAAAAATCACTCCATAAAGGTAGATAAAACCAACACAAACAGGCATGAATATCAAGACAATTTAACAATTATAAAGGGAAAAATCACTCCATAAAGGTAGATAAAACCAGACATCAGACTGGAGTAAAACCAGTCGTTTCACCTGTAAACTGTTTTGTTTCTCTTAACCAATCTCTTCTTGTCAGTAATCCACATGATACTGTATTCTTTATGCATGTTATATTGTTTGAATCAGGTAGGTGTGATCTTTGACCTTCTTCACTGCATTAGCATGCTGTGGTATTTTCTGAGCCTTACTTAAACATCCGTAGAAAATCATAGAGAGTATATCTCCTCTTGAGCTTCGTCTATTCTTAAGAATATTTATTAATACCAGTTCAAAACCATTGAAAAATAACAATGTTATAGAAAACTGTAGCTTATTACATGTTGGGTACATAATTTGATCTTCATATCATAGTGATAAAAATACAGTTAACAATTATTGGGCTTTTCAAAATCTTTTTTATCGATTTTTATATCTTGGCAAAGTGATGCTCAATCAGTACATTTAAACTTTTCTCTATGGATGTGGTGTGGGATAGAGAGGTTTGTAATAGTGAAGTATGTGTCTGGATCTCCTATTCCAATCTGTGAGAGTATGTGAGTGCTTCTACTAAATTTTATACTTTAATTTCTGTAATAGATGAAACCAAGGGACCTGTTACAGCACCTGGAGGAGCCAAGAAAGGTAGGATGAATACTAATATTTTCCTTCAATCCTTATTTACCCAATGTACTTCATGTAAATTGTGTTTGTCTATGTTCTGGATTGTTTTGTTATTTGTTTGTCTTGTTCTTTGATTTAATTTTAAATTGTCATATTAAATAGGTATAGATAGAAAGGTTTACATTGCACAATCTTTTTACATGTTATGAGTAATGTGAAACCTTACTTGCCTGCAACATCAGTTTTCCGACAAAAAGGTAAAATTCCTGTTGAGGAAGAAGTATTTAAGATTCCAACGCTGAAGAAAACATCCAGAATGTCAAGAGAGATGGAGGAAGAACAGGAAACTGTGTCACTGAAGAAAGTACCTGGTTTCCCCTCTGAAGATTTACCACAAGAAACCAAGCCTCCTCAGAAACTGACCATGACAACTGTTTATGACATAGAAGAAAGAGTGTATGAAGAAGCTGAGATGTTAACAGCTACACATTATGAAATTGAACAACCCACTCGGAAAGAGAAAACCATCAAGAAACCTGATGTGGTACCTAGTAAGGACAAAACGGTTGAATTGAAAGATTCTAAACACGACACATACACTCCTCAGAAGGGCACACACGAAGATGAGAAAGTAGAAGATAAAATGGTTCTAAAGAAAACCCCTAAAGATAGGAAGGAAGAGGCTGTTCCACAACCTAGCCAAGCTCTAAAGAAAGTGTCAAAATTGCCTTCAGATGAGAAAGAAGAAGAAACTGTGAAATTAAAACCATTCAAAACACCTACAAAGCCTGGAGTTGCTGAAATGGTAAAGGACAAAAAGGACAAGGAATTTACTGATACTCAGTGGGATAAGACCCCAAGAGAAAGGGAGACTAAAGAACCTGGCGATCATGAGAAAGTTAAGATTGTTCCAACAGATAAAGAGGAACAGTCAATGGCAAAAAAGCCTGTGGATAAAGCCAGAAAAAGTCCAGAAAAAGATTTGAGTTCTGACAAATTGCAGCTAAAAGGGAACAGAATTCCCACCCCTGAAGACGATATGGAGAGCATTAAATTGAAGCCGTTTTCAAAGACCTCTAAATGTGATGACAAGGATGAGAAAACCCCATCAAAGCCAGAAGAGCAGAAGCCAACAACACCTGGCAAGGTGCTCAGTAGAACCCCAAAAGATGAAACTCCAACAGAGTCAAGTGTTAAGAAATATGACTCTCAGGAAGCACAAGACAAGGAACCTAAGAAGGTGAAAAAGGTTGAAACAACCCCTGATGAGAAACCAAGCCCTACAAAGCCCTTGCCTGTCAAGAAGGTAGACAAAAGTCCTGAAGAGGGAAAACCCATGCAACTGAAAAAGGCTGGACCTCCCAGCATTGCTTCAGAGGAAAAAGAAGGTAAAGCCTTAAAGCCTGTGGAGCACCTCAAAAAAGGCCTGGAGTTGAAAAAGACTCCCTCACCCAAGGTTGAGAAACCAAAGACTAAAGCAGTTGAGTCGATTCCGGCAGAAAAGAGGCCAAGTGGAGATATCAGCAAAAGAATACCTAAACAGGTTTCACCAAAAGACTCATTTGAAGCAGTCGCTCTTAAAAAGGTCCCAAAGAAACCATCACCACAAGAGGAGACGACTGCACTAGTAGAACCAGAGAAGACTGGTAAAGCTAAAATTCCGATGATGAAAGAGCTTTCACCTCAAGCAGTGCAGTTGAGAAAAATATCTACTCAACTGGAGGAGGAGGTGGATGAGGAAGAGCCTGAGGTGGAGGAAGAAGAGGAGGATGAAGCGTGGGGATGGGAGCTTGTTCCAAGTGACAGTTATGGTTCTGAAGACTGGGAAGGAGAGGAGTATGAGGAGGGCGCAGTAGAGACCCCGGGTATGACCAGAAGAGGTGAGAGGATGGCTGCAGAGATTGACCATTGATGCGTCCAAAACCTCCATCCCTGAATAATCTCCATTCATTTTCATCTTAACGTCTTCATGTTTGGAGTGTTCATGTTACCAGAATTTGTCTTTAATGTCCCTTTCATTCAGTTTTGTGTTAGTAACGTTTGTTGTCTTTTTGTTGATTGTCATCTTTTGTTTGTCATCTTATTGTCGTCTCTCATTTTGACGTCTTTGTTTTCTGTTTGTCAAACCATAAAAAGTGCAACATTTTACTCCATGCTGTAATTCTTCACTAGTCTGTTTTGTATATGTTCTCCATGTCATGTCATGTTCTGAACACCTTCCTTAATATTTTTTATCTTTCAACTCGCAGAACTCTGTCATATGAACATACCAGATACTAATTCACAATGTTTCATTCAGATGGAAAACCCGCTGAAGAAGCAGCAGGGAGGGGTAGAGGTAGAGGCCTAAAAGGTAAGACTGGCATCTTGTTAAGATGCTGGTGGAACTTGTCTTTTTTCACAGTCTTTGAAAATATGTTGAAGGAGAGAGATTTTCAAGTTTTATTATAGGTTTTTCTCTTTGCATATCTCTATGACAGACATGCAATTTCTTGGAAACTCTAAACGTGAAACAATGTGTTCCAATTTCTAAGGAATGGTTCAAACTTTCAAATGAACATTTTAATGAAAGCATGGTTTTAATTTAAAACATGCTTTCAAATAAAATAAAGTCCTAAATTCATTCACCACACTAATACTGAGGTATTTTTTATATTTTATTAAAAATATTTCCGGTAATATAAGTTTGTTGCAATATCTGTAACAGAAGACATTGTGCCATATTTGTGCTGTAAAGATTTGTCCACAATACATTACATCTAAAAAACTAACCGAGTGGAGTAAGTGTATGCTATTTTATCTGAACTTTAGCCAAGCAGACTCCATCCCCTGGTGAAGGAGGCAGGGGAAGAGGAATGAGACCTGGTGGAGACAAACCACCAGAGGAACCCTTTGGAGGATTCAAGCTCAAAGCTGTTCCCCTTAAGTTCATTAAAAAACTCCAGGACATAGTGTTGAAGGAAGCTGAATCTATTGGCTCAGCAGCTGTGTTTGAGTGTGAGGTTTCACCCTCAACTGCAATAACAACATGGATGAAAGATGGAAGCAACCTAAGAGAGAGCCCAAAGCACAAATTCACCTCTGATGGCAAAGATCGCAAACTGAACATCATTGATGTCCAACTCTCTGACACTGGCGAATATACTTGTATCGCCAAGAATGCCGGCAAAGAAATTACATGTACAGCCAAACTCATTGTTGAGGGTAAGCATTAAATTACTTAAGTGACATTTGGTATATATGTATGAATATCCATAAGAAAATATCATACTTTTGCCTTTGTTAATCTGATGACATCCTTATTGTATTTGCCCTTGGGTAGAGCTGCCTGTGAAGTTCATTAAGACCTTGGAAGAAGAGACTTCTGTCCTTAAGGGACAGCCTTTATACCTGACCTGTGAGTTGAACAAAGAGAGAGATGTTGTATGGAAGAAGAACGGTCAGCCCCTCAAGAAAATCGCAGGGAAGTTGGCCATCAATGTCATTGGAATGCAACATGCAATTACACTCCAGGACTCAGGGGAAGAAGATGCTGGTAACTACACATGTGAGTGCGAGGACATCAAGACAGAAACAGAAGTCAAAGTAATTGGTAAGTGGAGGTCTAATATATATACGTAAACCTAAATAGGTATTCACATGCTTTATAAACACACCACTTAATTTGTGTTGCATAATATAATGATTTTGTGTACAGAAATCATCAGAGACTGGTTGGTGAAACCACTGAGAGACCAGCATGTGAAACCTAAGGCCACAGCCACATTCAAGTGTGAACTCTTCAAAGACACACCCAACTGGAAGTGGTTCAAAGGGGATCAAGAGATTTCCAATGATCCCACTGACAAAACAGAGGTCAAGAAAGACGGAAAAGAAGTGACTCTTACCATCAAGAACGCACAGCCTGATGATGTAGGAGAATATGCCATGGAAGTTGAAGGACGTAGATATGCTGCTAAACTAACACTTGGAGGTATGTTGCACTTGCACACATTTCCAGAATAGCAAAACCTGGTAATTATTTCTGACACAAAAATATTGAAATACATATTTCGGACTATGAGTAATAAACCAACTTTTCCAGAACGTGAGGCTGAGATCTTGAAGCCTCTCTCCAGCGTTGAGGTGGTTGAGAAAGAAACCGCGTCCTTTGAAACTGAGATATCTGAAGAGGATGTAGCCGGAGAATGGAAACTTAAAGGGCAAATCCTGACCAGATCACCAGTAAGACATTTAAAATGCAATTTAACCTTTTTATGTTCCTGCATATAATCTCAAAGTCAGATGCACAATTTTGTCTTGTTAATAATAATTAAAAAAGGAATATAAGTGCAGAATGTTATTGACATGGACAGAAGTATCACTCTGGTTTAAAAACAAATCTATAATTTTTCAGACTTGTGACATTAAAGCTGAGGGCATGAAACGTTTCCTCACTCTGAAAAATGTGGAAGTTGATCAGTCCGGTGAAGTATCTTATCAGGCTCTGAATGCCATCACCAGCGCTATGCTCACAGTAAAAGGTAAGCAATTTAAGAAGAGATTACCACATTGCTATGTTCTGAGCTTCTTTGCTGCAGTGATCTACATACAATACAAACTATATCACATACATTTTTGTTTGGAAACTGCTAAGGATATTAATGTTTGGTATCATCCTCAAATCAAGAAAAAAATGTCTATAGATATTTAATAATTATTCGTACCTCCCAGAAATCGAAATGGACTTCACAGTCCCCTTGGAGGACGTGTCTGTGCCTGAAAAGAAACAGGCTAAATTTCAGTGTGCCATCACAAGGGATGTGCCAAAGGTCATGTGGCTAAGGGGTTCTGACATCATTTCACAAGATCAAAAATATGAGATAATTAATGATGGGAAAAAACATATGTTGGTCATTAACAACTGTGAATTTGACGATGAGGCACAATATACTATTGAAGTTTTGGGCAAAAGTTCAACAGCTAAGCTCACTGTCGAGGGTAAGTTTGTGGCTTTCAAAATTATTTGATCATTACAAGTAATGAACTGCTTGATTATCTCTCCGACGTGGGATGCCATGGTTGGTTGTTTTTTCAATTTCCTAACTGGAAGTCTACATGCCCTACTAATATATAGGTATGAGGCTTAAATTTGTCTCACCACTAAAGGACCAAACTGTGAAGGAAGGTCAAACTGCTCAGTTTGATGTTGAGCTTTCTCATGAGAATGTACCAGTGACATGGTACCGAAATGAAATAAAACTGCATCCAAGCAGAACCATTGTCACCCAAGTTGATGGAAAGAAACATATATTAATAATGAGGGAGTTGACACTAGATGATACATGCCAGATTAAGGCAGAGGCTAAAGGATTTCCCTCAATGGCAAACTTGACGGTGATAGGTAACAACTACAATTTCTTTTTTTTTAATGTTCTACAACATTATTCTATATTGGGTTTGAACAGCATATTTGTATGCATTGTTCTTCTGTACATTGCCACATAGGGAGCATCCATACAGTAGTTTAGGTCCCGTATTGTGTGTAAGTGTACTTACATCTAGTCAATAAAACCAATGTAATATTTTTCAGAGGGTGATGCATACTTCATAGTGAAGTTGCAGGACTATACCGCTGTGGAGAAAGACGAGGTCACTCTGGACTGTGAACTCAGCAAAGACGTCCCTGTGATGTGGTACCACAAAGAGACGGAGATCAAAGCCTCCAAGATGGTGACCTTAAAGGCTGAAGGGAAACGCAGAGTCCTGTCCATTAAGAAAGTGGAGGACAAAGATAAAGGGCAATATGTATGTGACTGTGGAACTGACAAGACCATGGCCAATGTCAATATTGAAGGTACAGTCAACAAGTATTAATGTGCATGCACACTACTCCAACATATGCACACAACAGATTACTAGCCAGCTACATTCCCAAGAGTATGTATTTAGCTCTAGTAAGTGGGTCTGAGCTGGAAACTTCACATTGCTTGCTACTTAAATTCAGAATCGTAGATTATAAACTTGAACATGATACCATAACAACCAATTACGAATTGATTAGCTTTAATCACTGAAGAAGTTTATCCTTGATAAATTCATTGTTAGCTTTGAGTTCTTCATTTAAAAGCTGCCAATATCAACATATACTTTGGGTGAATTCTATCTGTCTGACCCTGTCTATTTTAAAATATTGTCTATGCAAATTTTAGCTCGCGATATTAAGGTGGTTCGCCCCATGTATGGTGTTGAGCTCTTTGACGGTGAGACGGCTCGTTTTGAAGTGGAGATTTCTGAAGATGATATCCACGGCCAGTGGAAGTTAAATGGAGAACCCCTTACTACCTCTCCTGTACGTTTCGGTTCCAAAAATGTCAACCATTTAACAATTTGTAAATAGAGGGCATGGTTAACAACATAGTTAACCTTGATCGTTTTGTATAACTTTTTACAGGATGTCGAAATTATTGAGGATGGTGCAAAGCACACTTTGACTTTGTACAACTGCAAGGTATCCCAGACAGGTGAAGTGGGATACCAGGGGGCTAATGCTAAGTGTTCTGCTAACCTAAAAGTTAAAGGTGAGTTTCTCCCGTATTTAGTAAAAACATCTACAGCATTCTATTTTTGGGCAAGGTGTTATGCAAATGTATTCGCTTGTAAATTACAGAGCTTCCAATTACCTTTGTTATCCCGCTGAGCGACGTTAACGTGTATGAGAAGGACGAGGCAAGGTTTGAGTGTGAGGTGTCAAGGGAACCCAAGACCTTCCGTTGGCTCAAGGGATCTCAGGAACTACAGTCTGATGACAAGTATGAGATTACAAAAGATGGAAAAAGGTTCACGATGGTGGTGAAATCTTCTGCCTATGATGATGAAGCCAAGTATGTGTTTGAGGCAGAGGACAAGAGAACAACTGGAAAACTAATTATCCAAGGTATCCCACAATTGATATGTATTGTATAAATACATATACTGTATATTTAAACAAGCTATATAAACCTTTTTAAAGGTTGACTATGCCAGTGAAGATTGTATTACATGTGAAACCTTTTTTTCTAGGTATTCGCCTTGAGTTTGTCAAACCCATTAAGGATGTCACAGTGAAGGAGCGTGAGACAGCCGAGTTCAGTATTGAACTTTCACATGACAAGATCCAGGTCACTTGGTACAAGAACGATGTGCGTTTGCATCCCAGCAAAGTGGTGCACATGTCAGATGATGGCAAGTTCCACACCCTGGCCTTCAAGGAAGTGTCCATTGATGATACATCTCTGATAAAAGTGGAGGCCATGGGAAAGACATCAGAGGCCATGCTGACTGTTCTAGGTTGGTGAACAGTTTACTACTGTGGATCCCAAGAAATACAATGGCTGGAATTCTTTGATTATGAAATTACACAAAGGTCATTATGATGTATGTATGTATGTTCTTTAACAGAGGGAGAGGCCTATTTCACAACCAAGTTGCAAGACTACACTGCAGTAGAGAAGGATGAAGTGACACTGGTTTGTGAACTGAGCAAGGCTTCCGCTCAAGTGAGATGGTTCAAAGATGGACAGGAGATTGTTCCTTCCAAAAATGTGTTAATCAAAGCTGATGGAAAGGGGCGTTGTCTTACCGTTAAGAAGGCAGAGAAAGGCAACATTGGAGAATACTCATGTGACTGTGGAACTGACAAAACTACTGCCAGGCTGAACATTGAGGGTAAAATAACTTGACACACACACTTTTAGAATAATAATGTAAATTCTTAGATTTACGCTAACTGTAGATGTTTTTTTCTCTGCAGAGCGTGACATCAAGATAGTCCGTCCCCTGTACAGTGTGGAAGTGACAGAGACTGAGACTGCTCGCTTTGAGACAGAGATCTCTGAGGAGGATGTGCATGGTCACTGGAAGCTCAAAGGAGAAACTCTTCACCAGTCTCCTGTAAGATTATTACAGTGCCAAATAAATATATTTAAAACATCAAAAGAAACACAAAGCAAAGTTCAATTGTGTGCATCTTTCTCCAGGACTGTGAGAAAAAGGAGGAGGGAACAAAGCACATTCTGATCCTGTACAACGTTCGTAAGGATCAGGCAGGAGAAGTTGATTTTCAGGCAGCCAATGCTAAATCCAGTGCTCAGCTCAGAGTTAAAGGTGAGATTAAATGTAACACACAGTCACACGTAACATATTTTATGGATGCTGTAAATTATCAGTGTAGATAAACCACAGTACATTTATGAGGGGTTATGAGCAGTACATTTGTTAATGTCTGTTTTGATATATGAACTGTTGGCTGATTAATAAATCAGCTAGTTAATTGCGACAGTTGCCTCATTTAACAGCCCATAAAAAAAATTGTCAGGGATATCTAAAGACATGTGTCAAAATCGTTGAATCTTGTTAATCCAGTCACACTTTCTGTGTTCCAACAACTGTATGTGAAACAAAACCATCGCTGCTGTTACGACATGCAACCAGCTGCAATGATACAAGCATTTTTTTTTGTTGGGTAACATGCAGTTTGACATTCTCCTTTTCCTGGAATTCCATGGTGTTGATTGACAGGGACATATTGCTCAGCCTGGTTGGTTTGGCAGGGGTGGGCTCATGGCCAATCAGGTGTTGTGGCTATTTTAGAAGCCACATACCTTATCTAGAGTGAACGGCTAGTGATTGGCGGAGCTACAACATACCTCCCCCCAAAGGTTTTCTGCAGACCATATACATCTCAAGGAAACTTGGTATGCAAATGAGTTAGCCCCCCCAACAGCAAGTCCCAGAGCTCTAGTCCACAGTTGTCCTGAGGGCTCATAGGCTTCAGTGGCCTGCCGTCAGCTCAGCCAAAAATGAGGATTAGCCATTGAGGATTTACCTTCCATTGGGATTTGGGGGTGACTAATCATGTCTTCTCCTCAATCTAAAGCACGGGTGATCGGCCTATTGAGGCCTCTCAAGGATGTTACTGTTACTGCTGGGGAGACTGCAACATTCGACTGTGAACTGTCATATGAAGGCATTGCCGTGGAATGGTTCCTAGGGGGTACAAAGTTGGAACCAAGTGACAGAGTAAGTTTAAAACACTACCTTGGTTATTTACATCACAACACTGATGCTCTCTTATGACAAGTGCTTCATGCCATCTTCCCAATATTATTCAAATGAATTATAATGCAACTGTCAACAAAACTGATCAAATATTTTACTTCCTGGATTTCATGGCATATACCCGTACCTGAAATACAAACTTTAACATAGTTCTATATTTTATTAATAATTTATTTACACTGGGATTTTTGTTTGATTCTAATGCATTATGGCCAGACTGTCATTGCTTATTAATATTTCTATTGTGAATGTTGTGCATATTGACACTTTTTAGATGTATTAGACAACTCCAGTACACGTTTTCTTCATATAAGGGCCTGTAGAGATCAGAATTCCAGTAGAGCATTTGATCTGGGTTTTGAGATAACGCTGAAGGCTTTTCTGCCCTGCAAGCGTTCTTCTGGTTATTTTTAACTGCTTCAAGTGTGTGAGTCCTATGGCAGGTGGCAAGAGGGGCTATTGCTATTTGACAGTTTTAATTTGACATAAGAACATGTTGTATGTAATACATTTTTCCCGTTGAAATCGTAATAATGATGCTAGGCCCTCCATAAAGTTTGATTATTTATTTCCTAGTCATCTGAAATGGCTGTCAGAGTAAGTGCTTGGTTTATGGTGTTGCGCAAGGTGTTTTATTACCTGCAGCTACATGGTCTTGCATAAGGAATACTGTGACATAATTTCCAGTTTAATTATTATTAAATACAAATCCATGATAAGTAATCGTGTTAGCATCAGTTCCATTACCTGGGAAGGTTTTTGATCATTTTAATATTATTAAAAATGATTTAATACAATAGGAGATTAAATGTATAGGACACTGATGTGTTCTTTCTACAAGTGGCAATTTATATAGATGGACAAAACATACTCAACAAAAGCTAAAAACACTGCCTGTCCAATAACATACAGTATGTACCCATTGGTTATGTAATCTTGTAGCCTTCTAGCTTTTTAGCAACAGTATCCATCCACAGGATCAACGACTGGTCCCAATGGGTATACATGTCAATGTTTATTTCAGTTTAAATAGCATTAGTCACATGAAGGCCTCGTAGAGTTTTTAACAATTTAAAGAAAACATCTTGTGGACGGCTACACCTCCTACTCTTTGAGGAGAGAGGAGTCGGGTGGCAGGGAGTTAAATTGGTCTCTTGTCACCAGCTGCCTGTGTTCATTAGATGGAGTATATAGCCCTGACACCACTCTTGCTGTCATGGCTTCCTGATTTATCAATCTGCTTGATCTGCACAGGTGGTCTTCAGGTCTGAGGGCAGAACTCACACTCTGACTCTCAGAGATGTGAAGATGACAGAGGCTGGTGAGGTACAACTCACTGCTAAAGATTTCCAGACACATGGCAAACTGATTGTAAACGGTAGGTTCTGGGTGCTGTACTGCTGCTGTTTATACAAAACTGTGAAACTAAGTGCTCAAGTCAATGGTTCAAATGATGGCTTTCTAATAACTGCTAATTGATTACTATTATTAAATGTTGTGTCAAATAGTTTTAAGGTTTCAGCTTAATTAACTGACAATCATGATGGAAAGATACAGATATGTTAAACGCAATGATGTTACTCATGCTTCCTTGTGATTACAGCATGCCTTGCGACTAAACACCTTTGGGCGTTTTAGTTGTGTACGAGTCATTGATACCTGTGTTGTTAAACAGAGCCACCAGTTGAGTTCACCAAACCTCTGGAGGACCAGACTGTGGAAGAGGAGGCCACTGCTACCCTGGAATGTGAAGTTTCCAGAGAAAAGGCTGAAGTTAAATGGTTCAGAGATGGACAGGAGATCCGCAAAACTAAGAAACATGAAATGCTTGCTGATGGCCGCAAGAGAAAACTGATCATTCAAGGCTGCACACTTGATGATTCTAAGACATATTCCTGTGACGCAGGGGAATTCAAAACATCTGCTTTCCTGAATGTTGAACGTGAGTACAATAAGCTAAAGTATAAATATACTATATAATATTTTAAGCACTGATTAAATAAAAGCAACATGGATGATGTATCAAAACTGTGACATTGTCTTCACAGCTCCAAATGTTGAGTTCAGTAAGCCGCTCCACGATGTTGAGGTCAAAGAGAAGGAATCTGCAAGATTTGAATGTGAAGTTTCACGTGAAAATGCCAAGGTAAATTGATATGTGCACATGATTTAGAGTACACAGAGGTAATACAACATCAATTTACGGTATGTACATTTGTGGAATTTTTGTCTGGCCTTTTGTTTTGAAACAGGTTCGCTGGTTTAAGGATGGCAGTGAAATCAGAAAAGGGAAAAAGTATGAAATAATTGCAACAGGTCGCCAACATATCCTCATCATCAACAAGTCAGTCTTTGATGATGAAGCTGAGTATGAATGCGATGCAAAGACCTCCAAATCCTCTGGCATGCTGACAGTTGTCGGTAAGACTAGCTGACAGTCATTGGTAAAATACTCATATTGCTACCTCGGAACCCTCCATTGACTATAACCTATTCTCCTTGCAGAGGAGGAGGCTAGGTTCTCAAAGAACCTGTCTAACGTGGAAGGAACAGAGACAGACAGCGTGAAAATGATCTGTGAAGTATCAAAGCCCAGTGCTGAAGTCACCTGGTACAAGGGTGACAAGGAGCTGCCTGAGGGAGGAAGATATGACCAGATTGTGGATGGAAAGAAGAGAATTCTTATCATCCAGGACCTCAAAATGGATGATGCTGGAGAGTACAACTGCAGACTTAGCAACGCTAAAACGTCAGCTACACTGAAAATCAATGGTAAGACAGTTATAATTCAGGACATGTACTGCTGTACTTCAATTTGCTAAAAGCATTGCAAAACCTATGAAACACTATTAAATAGCATAACACCTAAATGTATGTGCTCCTGCTAAGAGGCAAGTGAGAGTAGACACCAAAACTTGAACTAAATCCATGCTTCTTGTTTCAACTCCTTTAGAACTCGCTGCCGAGTTCATTGCCAAACCTCAGAATCAGGAGGTGGTTGAGGGAGAAAAGGCTGAGTTTGTCTGCTCGGTCTCAAAGGACACCTTTGAAGTCAAATGGCTGAAGGATAACACGCAGCTAGAAGCTGGTGATAAGTACCAGATGATCTCTGATGGAAAGAGAAGAACTCTGGTTGTGAAGAACTGTGAACCGAAGGATGAGGGAGGCTACGCTGTGATGATTGGCACCACCAGAGCTACAGCTGACCTGTTTGTTCTCGGTTTGTGATTCATACTATTGTCCTTTTGAGTTTTTATAAAACATTTTCTATCTTGTTTGTTTTAGTGTAACCTTGAAAAGGATATACTAACTTGTAACTTTTCTTTGACATGCATTCTTACAGAGAAACTTAGGATCATTACACCCCTCAAAGACACAGAAGCAAAAGAAGGACAAGAGGTTGTCTTGAATTGTGAAGTGAACACAGAAGGTGCCAAAGCCAAGTGGTTGAAAAATGACGAGACTATGTTTGAGAGCAGCAAGTTTGTCATGGTGCAGAAAGACAATGTCTTTTCTCTGAGGATCAAGGATGGTCAGAAGACAGATGAAGCTAACTACACTATCACACTAACAAACCAGCGTAATGAACATGCTAAGAGTTCTGCAAAACTCACTGTCAAAGGTAAGCATAATCTATTTGTAATTACATTGACAGTTTTTTTTGTTCATGGATGAATAAGTAAATTAATTTAGGAAATGGTCTTTATGTCAATTCATGACTAATCCCTTTGTGAAACATATCTACTGTTTGTCCACAGAGGAGAGTCTGAAAATTATTGCTCCTCTGGAAGATGTTGACACACAAGAGAAGAAAACAATTACCTTCTCCTGCAAGGTGAACAGACCAAATGTCACTGTCAAGTGGATGAAGGCTGGCCAGGAGATTACCATGAGCAAGCGTATCCTGTACAGGGTAGACAAAGACAAGCACACCCTGACCATCAAGGACTGTACTCTGGCCGATGAGGGTGAATACACCGCAGTTGCCGGTGATGACAAATGCACCGCTGAGCTTATCATCAGTGAGGCACCCACAGACTTTTCCACACAACTCAAAGACCAGACCATCACAGAGTTTGAGGATGCTGAGTTCACCTGCAAGATCACCAAGGAGAAAGCAGATGTCAAATGGTACAGAAATGGACGTGAAATTAGAGAAGGACCGAGGTAAGTAAAGAATTAAAGGTTACATCAATTGGATCCAAAGTTTTAACTCAATCCGAGAGGATGTACTGAAATCTCAAATTTTCTACCTAGATATAAGTTCAGTAAGGAGGGAAAGATCTGCAAACTGCAAATCAAGGAGTGCAGACCAGATGATGAGTGTGAATATGCTTGTGGAGTTGATGAGAAACGATCCAGGGCCAGGCTTTTCGTTGAAGGCAAGCCTGTTTAATCCATGACATTCTTGACGTTTTGTGGGAATTTCTTTGCACAAATCCAGTTCTTGCTAAATTTGATATTCTTTATTCCAGAGACGACCGTTGAGATTGTTAGACCACCCAAGGATGTGTTTGAGCCTCCAGGTTCAGATGTTGTTTATGAAGTTGAGTTGAACAAAGACAAAGTTGAGGTCAAATGGTTGAGGAACAACATGACTATTGTCCAGGGAGACAAGTACCAGATGATGAGTGAAGGAAAAGTCCACAGACTGCAGGTGTGTGAGATTAGACCCCGTGACCAGGGAGAGTACAGAATCATCGTCAAGGACAAGGATGCCAAAGCCAAGCTGGAACTGGCAGGTATGATGTTGAACCCTTCACATTTACTATGATATGATTAACTGCCATGTTTCCTGCTGAAATGGCTTGAAGTGTTGAAGTACTGGGTTGAGGAACATTTAACTGTTTTCTACACAATAACGACATTCAAGTAAATCCTAACAGATTATACGTTTTTAATCATGTTCCTCATGTCTGTTGTGCTGTTATCCCACAGCCGTTCCAAAGATTAAGACCACCGACCAGAGCTTTGTGACAGACGCTGGAAAGCCCATTGTGATGGCTGTTCCTTACAGTGCCTATCCCAAAGCTGAGGCAGACTGGCAGTACAACACTCTAAGCATGCCCAAGGACAACATTCACACAGCCACAGACAAAACTGAGTACAGACTGAAGGACCCCAAGAAATCTGATGAGGGACGCTACAAGGTGGTCATCAAGAACAAACATGGAGAGGGAGAAGCGTTCATCAACCTCAGTGTCATTGGTAAGTTCTTAGTGAACACACCTCTCAGGTGATTATGAAACACCCTAACTGGGAGGGTGTCAAAATGTGGGTCTCGTAAAAGTTGCATCAGCTTTATGTGTAGTAACTTCCTCTATTGTGTTCCTCAGACATCCCTGGCCCTGTCAAAAACCTGCAAGTGGTTGACACTGCAGACGGTGAGGTCAGCCTGGCCTGGGATGAGCCGGAGAGCGATGGTGGCAGCAAGATCATTGCTTACGTGGTGGAAAGGCGTGATGTAAAGCGCAAGACCTGGACACTGGCCACAGACCGCTCTGAAGCCCCAGAGTACTGTGTAACTGGGCTCCAGAAGGACTCCATGTATCTGTTCCGTGTCTGCGCTCGCAACAGAGTTGGCAGTGGACCCAATGTAGAGACAGACAAACCTGTACAACCGAAGAATAAGTTTGGTGAGTAAAATATGAAATAATAATGTAATGTAAGCTGCTTAACATTCAAAACATCAATTAACCAGAGAGGTCATTACCTTTTCTTGTATTATAGACGTTCCTGATGCACCTCAGAATGTAAAGGTAGGAAATGTTAGCAAATTTGGAGCAACTGTGTCCTGGGAACCTCCTCGGTCTAATGGAGGATCAGAGATCACCTCTTACATCATCGAGCTTCGTGATAGAACGTCTGTGAACTGGTCTGCCGCGCTGGTCACCAAACCCGAGGACCGCAGCGCCATCCTTAATGATGTCATTGAGAACAAAGAATACATCTTCAGGGTCAAAGCTGAGAACAAAGCTGGAATTGGCAAGCCAAGCGCTGCCACCAACCCAGTCAAAATCATGGACCCCATCGGTATGTCTCCAATTCTAAATCTCAATGTGTTTTGTACTGTAGATCTATTTGTTACTTTGAATATAACCAAAATGCAATATATGACAATCAATTTGTGTTTTGGTGTTTGTGTACAGAGAGGCCCAGCCCCCCTATGAACCTGGTCCATTCAGAACAGAACAAGAACTCAGTCCAGCTGACCTGGGAGACTCCCCTGAAAAATGGAGGCAGCATGATCACAGGCTATATCATTGAGAGGTGTGAGGATGGAACAAACAAGTGGCTCAGATGCAACGCTCGGCTCTGCCAGGACCTTTGCTATAAGGTAGGGATTCAGTAGATCTCCCGTTTTTGCCTTAGAGATCTGTTTAACCTACATATTGTGTCATTAAAATCCATTATATTCTTTCTATGCATAGATCTCTGGTCTGAAGTATGGTCTGAAGTATAACTACAGAGTATTTGCTGAGAACGCAGCTGGAATGTCGGATTCCTCTAACATTGTTGGACCTCTACTGGCTGATGATCCCCACTGTGAGATCCACTACATACTTTACTATTGATTTATGAATGGTTTTATATGAATCCAGTCACATAATATTGGTAAGTGTTTACCTAATTATTTCCCATCTTCATTCCAGTTGCCCCCACTTTTGATCTCGGTGCCTTCAAGGATGGCCTGGAGGTCATCGTTCCTCACCCTCTCACTATCCGTGTCCCTATCTCTGGATATCCCATACCCACTGCTAAGTGGACCTTTGGAGATAAGCAGATGACTGCCGGGGATCGTGTATCCATGGTTACAAAGAGTACCTTCACAGAACTGCTAGTCACCCCCAGTGTGCGCCCAGACAAGGGCACATACACCCTGCACCTGGAGAACGACGTGTCTTCCGTTTCAGGAGATATCGAGGTCACTGTTATCGGTAAGTGATGCGTGCCCAAATAATTCCCCCTCGACCAACAGCAATGCCTCTGTTCCCTCATAAACTAATGTATTTATCCACTCAGCATCTCCAAGTGCGCCCAAGGACTTTAAAGTTGCAGAAGTTACCAGGCAACACGTGCACCTGATGTGGGAGGCACCAGAGCATGACGGAGGAAGCCCTCTGACTGGCTACCAGATAGAAAAGCGTGATGTGTCCCGCAAAACCTGGGTGAAGGTATGGAGGGGAAAAAAGGGTCTTCAGAGTTCTATATAAAGATATGTATTTAAACAGACTTGAATCCTGTAACACACTGACTTTCAATAAAGTCCTTTTACGTGTCTCCCAGGTTATCACTGGCGTTCAGGACCAGGAGTTCACTGTGACTGATGTCGTTGAGGGGAAGGAGTATCTTTTCAGGGTTACTGCCTGCAATAAATGTGGCCCAGGAGAGCCTGCTTACATTGACGAGCCAGTCAATGTCTCCTCTCCCGCCAGTAAGTATTCATGTACCGTAGCACTTTAAAGTACACACCCTGTCCATTATATCAACACTATTAATCAGTTCCGGACAGCTTTTGTTGATTTGTGTGCATCTTGCTCATACATCTTTTCCTTGTTTATTACTAGCTGTGCCGGACCCCCCTGAGAACCTGAGATGGAGGGACAAGTCTGCTCATGGCATCTTCCTGACCTGGGAGCCCCCTAAATATGATGGTGGAACGGGTATCAGAGGCTACAACGTAGACAGATGCCAGCGTGGCACAGACAAGTGGGAGCCCTGTGGCGATCTTGTACCAGAACTCAAGTACGTACAGACTTTTAGACGTTTTTAAGTCACACAAGTAAACTTTATTTTATAACAATGGAAGAATTTGTATGTTTTTTTGTTTGTTTTTTACTCCAAGTGTTAAAACATATGTTTTCTATTTCCACTGATCCTCTAGGTTGGAGGTAACTGGTCTGACTGAGGGACAGTGGTATTCCTATCGTGTTAGAGCTTTGAACAGACTAGGAGCCAGCAGACCCTGCAAGGCCACAGATGAAATCCTGGCTGTTGACCCCAAAGGTAGGCTGACTACTGAAAAACCATTATTTTTAAATGGACCAATGTGTAGAGCTATCTGTACAGCTATCTGACTGTGGTTCACTGTGCTTTACAGAGGCTCCAGAGATTCTGCTCGATGTGAAGCTACTTGCTGGACTGACTGTGAAAGCTGGAGCTAAAATTGAGCTTCCAGCTGATGTGCTTGGAAAGCCAGTACCTAAAGTGAAATGGACCAAGGCTGACCTGGCCCTGAAGACAGATGACAGAGTGTCTATTGTTGACAAGCCTGGTCACTCTATGGTGACTATTGCAAAGACAGTGAGAGAGGACACAGCCACCTACATCATTGAAGCGGTCAACAGCAGTGGCCGTGCAGCTGCAACTGTGGAAGTCAATATTCTTGGTAAAGGATACTTTAAAAACGACTTCACTATCAAAATCATATGTTCTATGTGATCTTTTCACCAATGCAGAATGCAAATATGTCATCAGCGAATGTTGTTCATCATTCAACAGATAAGCCAGGTCCTCCAGCTGCCTTTGACATCTCTGAGATCACCAATGAGTCCTGCTTCCTTGCATGGAACCCTCCCAGAGATGACGGGGGCTCAAAGGTCACCAACTACATTGTGGAGAGGCGAGCTGCTGACAGCCAGATCTGGCACAAGCTTTCTTCCACTGTCAAACAGACCACCTACAAGGCCATCAACCTGGTGGCCTTTAAGGAGTATGTTTTCAGGGTGTTTGCAGAGAATCAGTTTGGAATCGGTGCAGCAGCTGAACATGCTCCAATCATCGCTAGATATGCCTTTGGTAGGTATTCTGCCGAACATAAGAAATAAAATGACATAAATCATCAATGATAAGAAATCATAAGTTTGTTTATGAATTTTTTTTGTTGGTGTTAACCTGTGTGTGACCTATATTGTTCCAGACACTCCTGGGGCCCCCACTAAGCTCGAGCCCTCAGACATTGCCAAGGACTCCCTGACTCTCACCTGGTATGAGCCAGAGGAGGACGGTGGTAGTCCCATCACTGGCTACTGGGTGGAGAGGTTAGAACCTGACACTGACAGATGGATGAGATGCAACAAACTTCCCATTAGGGACACTACCTACAGGTAGGTTTGACAAGAGCACATATATGGTAGTTTGTGAAATAATGCCAATATTTTTCGAGCTACACTTGTACATTTTAAAGTTCGATTGGGCTGTAGAAGCAGATCAATCTTGACATTTTGTTTATATTTTTCCCCCGTACTTTGCAGAGTGAAAGGCTTGCCTACAAGGAAGAAGTACAAGTTCAGAGTCTTGGCTGAGAATCTGGCCGGACCTGGAAAGCCTAGCAAGGAAACAGATCTGATCCTAGTCAAAGATCCAATTGGTAAAACATCCAAACATCTTCATTAGACTAATATTTACTTGCATGTAACAATAAATACAAACATAACATTATGACATGTTAAATTATTTCCACCTTCTGCTGTCTTCCAGACCCTCCATGGGCTCCTGGTAAGCCAACGGTCAAGGATGTGGCCAAAACCTCTGCCTTTTTGATGTGGACCAAGCCCGAGCATGACGGAGGGGCTAAGATTGAGTCCTACATTATTGAAATGCTGAAGAGTGGAACGGTGGACTGGATCCGTGTTGCTGAAGACATCAATATTCTGGAGCACTTCCTGAAAAGCCTGATGGAGAAGCAGGAGTACTCCTTCCGGGTCAGGGCTGTCAATGCGGCTGGAGAAAGTGAACCTAGCGAGCCTAGTGACCCCGTACTTTGCAAAGAGAGGCTCAGTAAGTCACCTACTTTTACTCTGTCACTTTGGTAGTTTATAAAACACTGAGTCTCGCACAGCATCCACGATTATCATATCATATCAGATTATTCTGTCCAGTGCGGTCCCAATGCCTGTTTTAGTTGACTTGACATGACCCTGTTTATAACCCTTCTAGACCCACCAACTCCTCCTCGCTGGTTGGAGGTGATAACAATCACCAGGAATAGCGCTGAGCTGAAGTGGACTGCCCCAGAAAGAGATGGAGGGTCTCCTGTCACCAACTACGTCATTGAAAAGAGGGATGTCAGACGTAAAGGCTGGCAGGCAGTAGACACCACTGTAAAGGAGACCAAGTACACTGTGACTCCTCTAAACGAGGGCTCCCTGTATGTATTCCGTGTGGCCGCTGAGAATGCTGTTGGACAAAGTGGATTCTGTGAAATGGAGGACTCCATTTTGGCTAAGGACACTTTCAGTAAGTTCATAATCTCTACATGGCACCATACTTAGGATAATGCCTTTAGAGATATGCATTCAGGAGATGCAGCTGTTTTAAAGGCATGGCTCCGATTCTTCTCCCCTAGCTACTCCTGGGCCACCCTATAATGTGGCAGTGCTGAGTGTGTCTAAGAGACACGTTGATCTTCAGTGGGAGGCTCCACAGAATGACGGTGGAAGACCCATACTGAGGTATGATGGATTCAAATGATAAGGAGACAAGCAATAATTGCCACAAATAAAAACATTGCTTTACACAAGCTTGGGATGCATAATGTCTCCATCAGGTATTCCATTGAGAAGAAAGAGAAGCTGGGAACCCGCTGGGTGAAGTGTGGCAAGACCTCCGGACCTGACTGCAAGTACAGGGTAACTGACGTCATTGAGGGAACTGAGGTTCAATTCCAAATCCGGGCTGAGAATGAGGCTGGTGCTGGACATCCCAGTGAACCTACTGAGATCCTTACAGTGGAAGATCCTACAGGTGTGTTTTTGAGAAATTGCTTTTTTATGAATGAAGTTTATAAAACTACCATTGAAATTCCATTCTATTCACAGTGAAGCAGCCCACTTGGCCACGTTTGTCGATATTAACGGTATCACTCTTTTCAAACCTCAGGTCCTCCCTCTCCTCCCATTGAGCTTCATGTGACTGGAGCCAGCCGAGACTACATTTCCATTGCCTGGAAGGCCCCTGAAAGGACAGGCGGAGCCTCTATCTCTGGCTATCATATTGAGATGTGCGAGGCTGGCACCGAAAAGTGGATGAGGGTCAACTCTAGACCCGTCAAAGAAATGAAGTTCAGGGTAGAAGAGGGTATCGTTCCAGAGAAACAGTACGTCATAAGGGTCCGGGCCATCAACTCTGTTGGCATCAGTGAGCCCTCTGACATATCGGAGAATGTCTTTGCCAAGGACTCTGACTGTGAGTAAACCTGAAATATTTCATGATCATCTGTTACGTTCATGTTAATATGAATCTTGTCATGTAATTGACACGTGGCATACTGACGTGGGTGTTTTATCCTCTCAGGCAACCCAACTCTGGAGTTCCAGACCCTGGATCTGGTGGTTGTGGAAGGTGAGAAGATGCATCTGCCAGTTCCCTTCAGAGCTGTGCCCCAGCCCAAGATCACTTGGCACAAAGATGGCAAGGAGATGAAGGCTGATGAGAGACTGACGTTCA
Source organism: Hypomesus nipponensis (assembly GCF_054491055.1). Classification (NCBI taxonomy): domain Eukaryota; kingdom Metazoa; phylum Chordata; class Actinopteri; order Osmeriformes; family Osmeridae; genus Hypomesus; species Hypomesus nipponensis. Next base: position 6,038,802 of record NC_140383.1, on the reverse strand, counting down.
GGTCAGAGTACACATCCTGCCACATGGAGATTGATAGCTGTCTGCACGCTGATGCTGGCCAGTACAAGGTCACCTTGGAGAACAATCTTGGAGCCTGCAGTGGGACCATGAATGTTAAAGTCATTGGTAAGTGACTGACAAAGTTACATCAGGTCCATCGTATATATGTCTTATAATAACTCTTTCCTCACCGCAATGCTAAACTTTAAATAAATGAACTTCTGTTTCACAGGTCTTCCTGCTCCATGCAAAGAGATTATTGCCACTGACATCACTAAGAACTCCTGCAAGGTGTCCTGGGACCCTCCAGACTATGATGGAGGAAGCCCCATCCTCCACTATGTGCTACAGCGTAGGGAAGCTGGCAGGAGGACCTATGTCAACATGATGTCCGGAGAAAACAAGGTCAGCTGGCCCGTGAAAGACCTCATCCCCAACGGAGAGTACTACTTCCGGGTGAAAGCTGTCAACAAGATTGGTGGAGGAGAGTATATTGAGCTCAAAAACCCTGTTATCGCAGAGGATCAGAAACGTGAGTAAAGTAGATATTTCTTTGTCCCTATTGCTCGATCTATCGCTTTGATACTCTCTTTGTTATCATTCTCTAATTGTGCAAGTTTTTAGTATTTTTTTGTGATCGCATTTTTTGTGATTTCTCAGAACGCCCTGACCCACCTGTTGACGTTGAAACACACAACCCCACTGCCAAGACCATCACTTTGACCTGGAAGCCTCCAATGTATGACGGTGGCTGTAAGATCATGGGTTACATCCTGGAGAAGATGATGAAGGGAGAAGATAAATTTGAGAGGTGTAATGACTTCCTGGTCCCAGTGCTGTCGTACACAGTCAGGGGTCTGCGTGATGGAAAGCAGTACCAGTTCCGTGTGATAGCAGAGAACGCAGCTGGAGTCAGTGACCCATCTCGTAGCACTCCCATGGTGAAGGCCTCTGACGCCGTTGGTAAGAATACATTTTACCAACAAATATACAGATGGTACAATTTACAACACATCTGAAATATATCTACCTCAATCAAAACAAAGCACCATTTAGAAATTGAAAGCTGCAATAGGTAACATTATAAAGTTATTGTACCTTGAAGTGCTATGGCACGCATGCATTATATCCTAAGATGTGGTTGTTTTATCCTCCCAGAACCACCCAAGGTGTTCCTGAGTGGTAATCTGCAGTCTGGCCTGAATATCAAGAGAGGTTGTGAGATCCGCCTGGATGCCTGTATCTCTGGCTCCCCCGCCCCCTCCGTCACCTGGCTGTGGAACGATAAAATCATCAGACCTGAAGCCCTCAGGAAGAGACTAGAGAAACCCATTGTCAAGAAGGTAGATACAGAGAAAGAAAAGAAAGAAAAGGAGGACAAGGAAAAGGAGGCAAAGAAAGAGGAGGGTAAAGAGGAGAAGAAAGAAGAGAAAAAAGAGGAGAAGGCAGAGGAGAAGGCAGAGGAGAAGGCAGAGGAGAAGGCAGAGGAGAAGGCGGAGGATAAGAAGGAGGAGAAAAAAGAGGAGAAAAAAGAAGAGCAGCCTGCTCTTGAAATCGAGGAGCCAGATTACCCCACCCTCAATGAGCGTTTGACCATTGATGACCGTAAAAGGGGAGAGTCATGTGCTATCGTCAGGGAGACAATAAGAGGTGACCATGGTGTCTACACCATCAAGGTGGAGAATGATCATGGTGTGGCCTCCGCCACCTGTGAAGTCAACGTACTAGGTGAGATACCCACTATTGTATACTGCTGTGTGTTATTGGGGTATACACATTTACAATTTCTTTACTTTAAATTATTATTGTTATAAAGAGTTGTCAATCGTAAAAAAATGCCATCCATCCATTATTAGATACACCTGGACCTGCTGTCAACTTCAGGTTTGAGGAAGTGAGAAAGAACACAGTTATCTGCAAGTGGAATCCCCCTCTTGATGATGGTGGTAGTGAGATCTTAAACTACACCCTGGAGAAAAAAGACAACTCCAAGATGGAGATTGGCTGGGTTACTGTGACCTCAACACTTAGGGGGTGTAAGTACCTTGTGACAAAGCTGATTGAAAAGAAGGAGTACATCTTCCGCGTCACAGCCGAGAACAAGTTTGGTGCCGGACCACCCTGCGTCTCTGCTCCACTCATCGCAAAGAATCCATTCGGTAATGTGATTTCGATATGCGTTCTACTAGTCATAATGAATACAATTCCAGAATGTGTTTGTGGTTTGTCATTTTTTGAAATCATCTGCTTAATATTGTGAATGAACAATATCTACCTCAGATCCCCCCGAGGCTCCTGAGAAGCCTGAAATAGAGGACATCACTGCTACCTCCATGCTGGTGACCTGGACCGCACCTAAAGACAACGGCAGCCCCATCCTGGGCTACTGGGTGGAAAGGAGGGAAATCAACAGCAGCCACTGGACCAGGGTGAACCGCAACATCGTAGACGACATGGAGCTCAACGTGGAAGGTCTGCTGGAGGGTCTCACCTACATCTTTAGAGTTGCTGCTGAGAACCAGGCTGGCCCCGGGAAGTTCAGCGTCCCCTCGGAACCCAAGACGGCACAGGAGCCAATCTGTAAGTCAGACAAACTTCTAGCATTCAAACCTAACCCCATACACCTCAATATAGTCTTTGAATGTCAGTTGGGCTGAAACTTGAAAGAGATTCTGGTAGCATTCCAATGTGTGAATCCTAATTCTGTTTTTCCCAACAGTGCCTCCTGGGCCACCCTTCCCCAGAGTGGTTGACACCACAGAGTCTTCTATTGATGTGGAATGGGATCCTCCTACTTACAATGGTGGAGGGGAGATCCTGGGCTACCACGTTGACAAGACGATGGCTGGGACCAAGGACTGGTCCCGCTCCACTGAGAGGCCCTGGAAGAACCGAACCTTTACAGTCTTTGGGGTCCGAGAGGGCGCCAAGTACATTGTCAGGGTGATTGCCTGTAATGCTGCTGGAGAGGGCACACCTGGGGTGACAGAGGCTGTCTTCGTCAGGGACCCTCAAGGTAGGCTAATCGGCTCAGCCGACCTCAGATAAAACAGATTGGATGTCCAGTTCTGAATATGGATGCAGTCTTAACAAAGACAGATGGTTGACACATTGTTTTGTCTTGCAGAAATCCCAGTGGTGGAGTTAGACCTTACAGTGAAGAATGGTGTTGTGATCAGAGCTGGAGAGACACTGTGTGTGCCTGCCCATGTGACTGGCAGACCTCCTCCAGACATCAAATGGACCAAAGATGACGGAGCTCCAGAGAAAGAGCGCGTTGAGGTGGAGAACGTTGGAAAGGAGAGCATTCTCCGCATCAAGAACGTCCAGAGGAAGGACGTCGGCAAATACCAGATCATTGCCTCCAATCCCAGTGGAACAAAGTCTGCCTGGACCAGGGTTGATGTGATGGGTGAGTATCTTGGGAAACGTACCTCCATTTCTTATTAAACGTTAATTAATCTTTCATGTTCTAAAACATTGTCCCCTCTCTTCGTAGATGTGCCTGGGCCTGTACTGGACCTGAAGCCAGTTGTTGTGACTCGTAAATTGATGATATTGAATTGGTCCGACCCTGATGACGATGGTGGCAGTGATGTGACTGGTTTCATTATTGAGAGGAAGGACGCAAAGATGCACACATGGAGGCAGCCAATTGAAACCGGCTCATCTAAGTGTGAGATCGTGGGCATTGTTGAGGGACAGGATTACATGTTCCGTGTTGTTGCTAAGAACAAGTTTGGCTGTGGACCACCTGTGGACCTGGGCCCAATTAAAGCAATTGATCCTCAAGGTAAGGCCAATGTCAGCCCATTTATTACAGACCCGATTATCTTTACATGTTATTGTATGGGAAGACTGGACAGGTGGATGCAATGGTGTTACCCTGTTTCCACAGGTCCACCAACCGCCCCTGAGAGGTTCCACTACACCGAGAGAACCAAGTCCTCCCTCAGTCTGGCCTGGAGACCTCCCCGTAATGACGGTGGCAGTCCAATCATTGGCTACTGGGTTGAGAAGAAGAGGCAGGATGCTGCGGCATTCGAGCTTTGTAACAAAGAGATGTGCACTGCTCTCACCATGGAAGTAGACGGTCTCGAAGAGCTGCTTTTGTATGAGTTCCGAGCCAAGGCTGTCAACCTGATCGGAGAGAGTGAGCCCTCCATCACAATGACGGTTGTGATTCAGGATGATGAAGGTATGTCCTCTACACACCTTGATCTGTTTTTGACTGTCCTCTTTGGACAAACAGGAGTATCACAAGAAGTATCAGTCAAGTCAAACCCCTTTACATCTTGTTTCAAATATGTTTATTGGGAAACAGGTCATATAGCAGTGAAATTGGTAATTGACAGCCACATGTTTCCAAGCTCCTTTACATCTTGATGGATTTGATGAAGTCTTGGACCTGGCAAAGACATGTTTAAGTCTTAAATTTCATGCACTGTGATTTCTCACCGAGTTTCTCTTCTCATTTTAGTGGCCCCCGTTGTGACAATGTTGAAGGTCTTCAAGGGTGACAACATCACAGTTAAGAAGGGAGAGCCTATTGAGATCCCAGCTGAGGCCACTGGTCTCCCTCCGCCCAAGGTGGAATGGTTCAAGGATGAGGTCCTCATTGCGGAGCCCACTGAGACACTTCTGATGGAGACAAAGGAAGTGAACAGGATGAAGGTTGACACCAAACTCAGCATTCCTGTTGCTGCCAGGAAGGACAAGGGCACCTATACCATAACAGCTTCCAATCGCTTGGGAAATGCTAGTCATACCATCACCGTCATGGTGCTTGGTGAGTACTATATTTGTTATTTTGGCATTTAGTGAAACTTGAGTTGAGTAACTCAAGTTTTCATTTTTAAAATATTTATTGTTAAAACGACCCTTGCTTAGGCCACAGCTGTATGGTTATCAGGAGGCTAATGATGTTTGTTCTCTGTTGTTTGCAGATCGCCCTCTGCCACCGAGGAACTTAGAAGTCTCCAACATCAGGGCTGAGTCTTGTTACCTCCACTGGGAGGCGCCATTGGACAATGGTGGCAGTGAGCTGACAAACTACATTGTGGAGAAGAAGGACATCAACACAGAGAACCCAGAAGAGAGCTCTGACTGGGTGGAGGTCACAAACAGCATCATAGAGAAAAGATTTGGGGTTTGTTATCTTTCATAATTGTCTCTAATTCTGGATTCACTTGTCTATAAATGTGACCCGAATCTCTGGATCTTCAATAAATATTAACTGTCATCATGTTCTTCATACAGGTGTGGAACCTTATAACAGGCAATTCCTACCAGTTCCGCGTCAGAGCAGAGAACCGTTATGGGAAGAGTGATGCCTGTGAATCAGAGGAAGTCCTGATCAAGGATCCCTTCGGTCTGCCAGGTCCCCCAGAAAAGCCCACCATTGCAGAGTACTCCAAGACCTCTATGGTGGTGACCTGGGAACCGCCTCTGGACAACGGAGGCTCTCTTATCAGTGGCTACTGGCTGGAGAAGAGGGAAAAGGGCTCCTCTTACTGGGCTCGTGTCAATAAGTCACCTGTGACCAAGAGAGGCCTGAAGGGCTGGGAGTTCCAGGTGACCCGTCTAAATGAGGGCCTGGAGTATGAGTTCCGTGTCATGGCCTGCAACTCTTCCGGTGTTGGACCCCCAAGTGGACCCTCGAACTCGGCCTTCGCGGTAGATCCTATAAGTAAGTGGGGACATCTCTATAAAAGGCCTACTGAAAATCCTCTGATCGAAGAACAGGACTTATATTGTGCCTTTAAGGGATTTTGTTTGTATTTACCAGGCATATATTAGGGAGTCAGGTGGCTGAGCGGTTAGGGAATCGTGCTAGTAATCAGAAGGTTGCTGGTTCGATTCCCGGCTGTGCAAAATTACGTTGTGTCCTTGGGAAAGGCACTTCACCCTACTTGCCTCAGGGGGAATGTACTTACTGTAAGTCGCTCTGGATAAGAGCGGATAAGAGCTAAATGACTAAATGTAAATGTAATATATTGTGTCCCCCAGCTCCTCCTGGTATGCCGGCTGCTCCAGTGGTGGCAGACAAGAATAAGCACAGTGTGACCCTGTCCTGGACTCCACCTGAGAAGGACGGAGGCAACCCTATCAAGGGCTACATTATTGAAGCTCAAGATGAGGGGACATCAGAGTGGTCCAGACTCACTGACCCAGAAAACCCACACCCCACCACAGAATTCACTGTGCCAGGCCTGAAGGAGCTGAAACTCTACCGCTTCAGAATCATTGCTGTCAATGACATCGGAGAGTCAGATCCAAGCCCCAAGACCACTGAGATCCTGGTGGAGGAGGTTCACGGTAAGCCACACTGGCTTACTTTAAAACTGTTTTGGAAATGTTGGCAATAGTGATTAGGAAATTAACACACCATCAGCCCACTAAGAATGACATAGAACCATGTTCATTTACATTTTTATCTTCTGTAAGGAGGATATCTGACCAGATGGAACTGTGGTATTGTTTTATTCTGACTTTTTTTTTCTTTTTTTTCAGTGGAGCCTAAGATCTTTGTGGAAGTGAGCGCTCATGACCTGCTATGTATCCGGGCTGGTGCTCCCTTCAAAATACCAGCTGTCATCAAGGGACGACCTGTTCCTAAGGTGACATGGGAGTTTAATGGACCAGCCAAGACCCACAAGAAGAACCGCCTCCACACACTCCCTGTGGACTCAGAGGTGAGATCAGGGATAAACATCTTAAGCCACTGTAGCATATCCAAAATGGATCTTATTCTAATAGTTTAATTTCCACAACAAATGAGTTTCTTCCCTGTCTTTCAGGTTGAGTCTACTGACACCACCTCGGTCATCACTGTCCCAGAGAGCAAGAGGAACCACTCTGGCAGGTTCACCATTACAGCCAAAAACAAAGCCGGACAGAAACACGTCAATGTCTTTGTCAACGTCCTTGGTACGTCCTTCTACGATTTATTGTATTAGGATTCTTCACTTCTTTTCAGTCAGTCAGTTACAGAAATGTAAACGTCTCTTCATCCTGTGTATAGACGTACCTGGACCTCCTAAGGCGCTGAGGGTGACAGACATTGCCAGGGCAACCATGAGGCTGATCTGGAAGCTGCCAGATAACGATGGTGGGGAGAGAATAAAGAGCTACTTCATTGAGAAGAAGACCTTGACGAGCAAAGCCTGGACCACGGTTAACCCTGCGTGTGCCAGCCAGGCCTTTGTGGTGCCAGACTTGCTGGAGGGACAGGATTACCTGTTCCGCGTGCGGGCTGAGAACCGCCTGGGCTTCGGACCCTACACTGTGACCACTGAGCCTGCCAGGGCCAGAGACCCCATCTGTAAGTAGCACAGATGTGAATCATTCAGATAAACACTCAGCCTTGTTTCAAACAACATCTGGCCTTAAGTGCTTATCAGTAACAAGAAACCATGTGTCTTTCATTTCAGACCCCCCTGACCCTCCAACCCATGTCAAGGTCAACCTTGTGACCAAGAACACTGTGACACTGACCTGGGTTCCTCCCAAGAACAATGGAGGTGCTCCTGTCAAACATTACATCATTGAGCGTCTGAGCTGGGACACCAGTGGCAAGGAGAAGGAAACATGGAAACAATGCAACAAACGTAATGTGGAGGAACTGACCTTCATTGTAGAGGACCTGAAGGAAGGTGGCGAGTATGAGTTCAGAGTCAAGGCTGTGAACGAGGCAGGCCTTAGCAGGCCCTCTGCCACAGCTGGACCACTCGCCATCAAGGACCAGACATGTAAGTGACAGTTTTTGAATCTGACATTGGAAGCTCATACATTTCAGTGTCAGGCATTTCACCTTTTTCGTTCTCCCTTTTTCTAGGCGCTCCATCCATCGAGTTAAGAGAGGCCCTGGACGGAGAGGAGGGTTGTGATGTTAGCCTTGTAGCCAAAATCCAGGGCTGTCCCTTCCCAACTCTAACCTGGCAGAAGGCCGCCCTGGATAAGCCAGATGTGAAGGCTGCTGTTCACTATGATCAGCACGTCAACAAGCTGGTGTCTAACGACAAGTGTACACTGCTGATACAGCAGTCAAGGAGAGATGACAGTTCCCTCTACACCATCACTGCCAGCAACAGCCTGGGCACAGCCAGCAAGGATATTAAACTCACTGTACTTGGTAAGTATGGTGCCTTCAGAATTAAGCTCATGTTTATGATATTAAAATGATATTACTGTGTCTGGTGACTAAACAGTGTAAGTTTATGACATATTAATATATTTATTTTGATGAAGATTACATTATAACTATTGTCTGTATTTTGTTTGTTTTTTGCAGGGCGGCCTGGACCACCTGTTGGACCTATCAAGTTCACTGAGGTGTTTGCAGAGAGGATTGGGTTGTCATGGAACCCACCCAGGGATGACGGCGGATCCAAAGTGACAAACTATGTTGTTGAGAAGCGTGAGGAGAGCAGGAAGTCATGGGTTCATGTCTCCAACGACCCTAAAGAGTGTGCCTACATCGTCCAGAGGCTAACAGAGGGACACGAATATGAGTTCCGCATTATGGCTCAGAACAAATTTGGAGTTGGACCTCCACTGATGAGCGAGCCTGAGAAAGCCAGGAATCTTTTCAGTAAGTTAAATGTGTTCACAGAGTGTACAACTTGTCTTACATAAATTAATTTATCAAACCAAGTTATTTATTTGCCAATCTTCCCCTCTGTGCAGCTGTCCCTGGCCAGTGTGAGAAACCCACAGTCACAGACGTATGCCTGGAGTCCATGATCGTCAACTGGGAGGAGCCAGAGTATGACGGGGGATCGTCGGTGATAGGCTTCTGGCTGGAAAAGAAAGAGACCACAGGCAAGCGCTGGAGCCGAGTGAACCGTGACCCAATCAGGAGCTCGCCTCTCGGTGTGAACTACGAAGTGACTGGTCTTCTGGAAGGATCACTCTACCAGTTCAGAGTCATTGCCATCAATGCAGCAGGATGTGGCGTGCCCAGTGTGCCCTCTGACCCCATCCTCTGCAGAGACCCCATTGGTAGGTCAAATGCAGTGTATATAGGCTACTTTATACAGTGTGCTGTCTTGGTACATGATGCATTATCTAGGCATTTATGGATTGATGAATGGGAGAATAGCATAGGATATATATCTTAACAAAAACTATTTTTCTCCCGTCATTGTGTACAACATTATTTTTGGCCCTCTGACATGACATTCTGTCATTTTGATTCTGGTTATAGCTCCCCCTGGTCCTCCCACGCCCAAAGTGACAGACTGGACCAAGTCCACTGTAGATCTGGAATGGATTCCACCTCTGATCGATGGTGGATCTAAGATCACTGGTTACTTTGTTGAGTTCAAAGAAGAAAAGAAAGAGGGAGAGAAAGAAAAAGAGATTAAGGCAATGTTGGATGATGGAGAGGAGAAAGAAGTGGAAGTAGAAGAGTGGGAAAAGGTAAACACACCCTATTAAACTATCTCTCTCTTCAGTAATCTGATTACTCATGCAAATCTCAGGAAGTAGTCCACAGAAATACTGAAAAGCGCATTGAACTGACCGACTGTCTTTCCTACTCTAGGCCAAAGATAAGGAGATCAGAGGAACCAAGTTTGTGGTGAGTGGGCTGAAGGAGCTGGGGCTGTACCGGTTCCGAGTGAGAGCAGTGAATGCTGCAGGAGTTGGTGATCCTGGAGATGTTTCTGAAGTCATTGAGGTCAAAGACAGAACAAGTAAGTGACAGTTAAGAAAAAAAAAAACGGTAATCGTCCATTTTGCTACATTTTAGAAGTGTAGATCACACAAACACCTTTACAGTATTACATGTTCCATTAGTCACCTATAGTATAGATATACAGTCTAACCTCCTTACCATCTCCTTTTAATTTAGTTCCCCCAGAGGTAGACCTGGACGCCACAGTAAAGGAGAAGATTGTGGTCCATGCTGGTGGAACGATTCGTATCATTGCCTATGTGTCTGGCAAGCCGGTTCCAGAGATCTCTTGGAACCGTGATGACACGGATCTGCCTAAAGAGGCTGCTGTGGAGACCACATCCATCAGCTCTGCGTTGGTCATTAAGAACTGCAGGAGACACCACCAGGGCATCTACACACTGACTGCAAAGAATGAAGGAGGCGAAAGAAAAAAGGCTGTTATTGTGGAAGTTTTGGGTAAGTGGACACAGTATATATATATATATATATATTTTTTTTTTTTAATTATTATTATTATTTTTTTTTAAATAGTGTAGTATGTAAACAGTTCATGTTTGATGTATCATATGAGGATAATGTTAGGTGTGAAAGAAGAGTTTAACTATCATTTTAGATTTATGTTTAATACCATGAGACAAAATTAAAGTATGTTGAAAATAATAAATAAATAATTGGCTGAATTATACTTAACTCATGTTACTATTTGTCTCCTAGATGTCCCTGGCCCAGTGGGTCTGCCCTTCTGTGGAGAAAATCTCACCAATGACTCTTGCAAGCTGACGTGGTCTTCCCCCGCGGACGACGGTGGCTCTGCCATCACCAACTACATCATTGAGAAGAGAGAGTCAGACCGTATGGGCTATACCTCTGTCTCCTACACTGTCACCCGCCACAATGCTGTGGTCCAGGGTCTGCTGGATCAAAAAGGCTACTTCTTCAGAATTGCTGCTGAGAATATCATTGGAATGGGTCCTTTCATCGAAACAGACAAAATGGTCCTCATAAAAGATCCCATCTGTGAGTTCCTCAACCATTATACAATAGGTGTATATCCTGTGAAATTTGATATGGATCATTTGTTCAACGGTGTCAATGTTGTGTTTGTTCACCAGCCATCCCTGAGCGTCCCGAGGATCTGGAAGTCACATCTATCAACAAGGACTCCATCAGCGTTGCCTGGAGACCGCCCAAGTACGACGGTGGTTCTGAGGTCACCAGCTATGTGCTGGAGGCTCGTCTGATCGGAAAGGACAACTTTTCACGCATTTCAGAGGACCCACTGATGGACAGAAAGTTCACCCACGTGGGGTTGAAGGAAGCCTCCACCTATGAGTTCCGCGTTAGCGCAGTGAACCAGATTGGTCAGGGCAAGCCCTCCTTCTGCACCAAGCCCATCACTTGCAAGGACGAAATTGGTAAGTTGCAATGGACAACTGTGTTACCCTTATACTATACTGAAGCATCCTTACAATTGTAAATGTAAAATATTTTGGAAATTGAAAATCCACAACAACAATTGACCATGTCTTTGTCCCTCACCAGAACCTCCAACTCTGGACCTTGACTTCAGAGACAAAACTATAGTGCGTGTTGGAGATGCTTGCACTCTTCAGGGTCGTTACACAGGCAAGCCAGCACCCACCATCACCTGGACCAAGAACGATGAGGAGCTAAAGGCTGAGGATGACGTCTCCCTCACCAACACCACAAGGACCTTGAGCCTGACCATCAGCAAGGCAAAGCGTGAACACAGTGGCAAGTACACTGTAGCTGTGGAGAACATCACTGGAACACGCAAGGGATTCTGCAACGTCACAGTTGTTGGTAAGTCACTAAAGCTGGCAGGGTTCAGGTATTTTATATGCCTATTTGGGTCTCTACTTTCCTTCATCTTGATTACTCGAGAATGAACATCACATTTGAGATATGGGTGGTTGATTAGTCCTTCCTTGGTTCCTCAGATCGGCCCCAGCCTCCGGAGGGCCCGGTAGTGTTTGACGAGGTGTACAGGAACTACATGGTGATTTCCTGGAACCCTCCTCTGGATGACGGCGGCTGTCCTATCTCCACCTACATTGTGGAGAAGAGAGACACCAACAGAGAGCTGTGGATGCCTGTTACATCATCATGTACCAGGACCTCTTGTAAGGTTCCCAAGCTGATTGAGGGACGAGATTACATCATCAGGATCTGTGCTCAAAACATTTACGGCATCAGCAACCCACTGCTGTCTGCTGAGACGAAGGCTAAGGATGTCTTCAGTAAGTTAGCAGATTTCCTGGACATGGGGAGATATTTGATTTTAGTTTTTTATTATAACCACCAAAATACCCATTTGTTTTCTTTAAATTTTCCCCATCTCAGAGGTTCCGGATGCTCCTACACAGCCTGTAGTGAAGGAGATTTTCAAGGACACTGTCTTGCTGACCTGGATCCCCCCTGCAGTTGATGGTGGCAAGCCCATCACCAACTATGTCGTTGAGAGGAAGGAGACAATGTCCAATAGGTGGATACGTGCTGGCAAGGACCGTATATTCCCCACACCAGAGTACTGGGTGCCAGACCTCCTCCCGGGATGTGAATATGAGTTCCGTGTCATGGCAGAAAACGTTGTTGGAGTTGGCGATCCTAGCCCTTCAACTAAACCTATCTTCGCTAAAGATCCAATTGGTAAGTGACATTGTAGACACCTTAATTTCACATGGAATTTTCCTGTTTGGACAATTCTAAACAGTCTATTATTTCATCACTCCACAGTGATTCCAAGCCCACCAGAGCACCTTGAGGCCATAGACAATACCAAGGAGTCTGTCACTCTGTCCTGGAAACCTCCTAAGGACTGCGGCAGGGGAAAGATCTTCGGTTACTTGGTGGAGTTCCAGAAAGCTGGAGATGAGGATTGGCAAAAAGTTAACCAAACTCCAGATTCCTGCCAGGAGACCAAGTTCAAGGTGATCAACCTGGAAGATGGGTCCCTGTACCGCTTCAGAGTGACGGCTGTGAATGCAGCCGGAGAGTCTGAAGCAGCATACGTCAAGGAGCCAGTCAGAGCACTGGACAGGCTTGGTAAGTAATTTAGTTTTTTTTTTTTTATATCATTACATAGGTTCTTTTATGGTATCTGTAATAATAGTATTTGGTATTCACTTGTGGAGTATATGTGTGAAAATTCTCATCATTTGCAGAACCCCCGGAGCTCCTGCTTGAAGCTGGTATGGCCCGTGAGATCAAAGCCATGGCAGGAACCCACATCAGCTTGATTGCTGGCATCAAGGGTATCCCCTTCCCCAAGGTCACCTGGAAGAAGAACGAGGCAGATGTGCCTACCAGGGCTGAAATTGAGGTCAACCAGACAGGAACCAAGCTTCAGATGCGTTACTGCAACCGTGATGACTGTGGTGACTACACCCTAACTGTTGAAAACGCAGCTGGCTCCAAGACTGCCACCTGCACCGTGCTTGTCCTCGGTAAGCCTCCGACTGACTTGATGAGAAAGAGATTCCAGGGAGATCTGGACCTACAATTTCAACAAGCATGACAATTATATTATGTAATACAAAAATGTATTTGCACTCCTTTAGACAAACCTGGCCCTATCCAGCACCTGAGGATCTCTGAGGTGAGGAGCGACTCTGCCTACATCTCCTGGAAGGATCCGGAAGACAATGGTGGAGCTCGAATCACCAACTTTGTGGTGGAGAAGAAGGATGCTGCAGCCCCACAGTGGGTGCCTGTGTGCTCCTCCTCCAAGAAGCGCAGCATGATGGCCAAACATCTGATGGAGGGCACCTCCTATTTCTTCCGTGTGGCCGCTGAGAATCAGTTTGGCAGGAGTGAATACATTGAAACCACCAAAGCTGTCAAGGCCATGAACCCTCTCTGTGAGTATCGGAGCATACAGGCCAAAATGGCTTGTACGGTAAATGTCCAGTGTAATATCCCTTCTGTATTTTCATAACCAACTTGAACAATGTTGTGTTTGTGTCTTCTCAGTCCCACCTGGACCACCAAAGGACTTGCATCATGTTGATGTGGACAAGACAGAGGTGTGGTTGGTTTGGAACTGGCCAGATCGCAATGGTGGAAGCGACATCTCAGGATTCCTGGTTGAGTACCAAGAGGAAGGAGAGAGAGACTGGATTGTCTTCAAGAATGTCAGCATCCCTGAGAGTCATGTGACTGGTTTAGAGGAAGGAAAGACCTACAGGTTCCGTGTTAGAGCAGAGAATGCCGTCGGCTTGAGCAGGCCTGACACCACTCTACCCGTCCTCTGCCAGGAGAAACTGGGTAAGACATACTGTTCAAAGCACATGTCATTTTTCATGAATTAGTCCTGTTATATGCTTTTACAGTCATATAACAGGACTTTATAATGTCATATAACTGTCTTGTGTGTCTAAAATGTGTATATCTATTTTTTTCAGTGGCTCCTATTGTTGAGATGGATGCAAAGCTTATTGAGGGCATTATTGTGAAGGCAGGAACCACTATCAGACTCCCAGCCATAATGAGAGGTATTCCGGTGCCCACTGCCAAATGGTCAATTGATGGAACCGAGATCACCACAGAAGGCAACATCAAAGTTGACACTGACAACTTCTCCACTGTCCTGAGTGTCAATGAATGCACTAGAAACCACACTGGCATCTATCTCCTGACTGTGTCCAACCCAGCTGGTACCAAGACCATGGCTCCGAATGTGACTGTTTTGGATGTGCCTGCTGCTCCCATTGGACCAGTTAACATCCTGGAGGTAACCCCTGATTCCATGGTGATAGACTGGCGTCCACCTAAGGATGATGGTGGAAGTCCTGTCATAAATTACATAGTTGAGAAGAGAGAGTCTAAGAAGGAGACATGGGGAGGTGTGAGCTCTGGCAGCACAGCCACCCAGCTTAAGATAACCCGTCTGCAGAAGGGGGTTGAGTATGTGGTGCGTATCCGTGCAGAAAACAAGATAGGGATTGGTGCACCTCTAGAGAGTGCACCAACTGTTGCACAACACTCATTTGAGGCACCGTCACATCCAGGCAAACCAAACACATCAGACATAGCAGAGGATGCTGTGACTGTGGGTTGGACCATGCCACTATTTGATGGTGGTAGTCCCATCAGTGGATACATCATCGAGCGTCGACACAAGGGTGGAAAATGGATCCGTGTCAACAAGACTCCATGCAAGGATCTTAGATACAGAGTACTGGGGCTCTTTGAGGGAAATGAATATGAGTTCAGAGTTTTCGCTGAAAACATTACTGGTTACAGTGGACCGTCTCCTACCTCAGACCCATGCAAACCATGTCGTCCAATCACAGTCCCTGGACCTCCAGTTAACCCTAGAATCAAAGACTACAGCAAGTCAAATGCAGACCTGGTTTGGATTAAGCCAAACAAAGACGGGGGCAGTCCTATCCTGGGCTACATTGTTGAAATACAGAAAGCTGGTGCACCTGAGTGGGAGAAAGTAAACAAGGATAATAACATTAAACTGTGTGCCTACACAGTGAAAGGTCTGGAAGAGGGCTTAGAATATAGATTCCGTGTCAGGGCCTGCAACATGATAGGAGATGGAGAGTCAAGAGACATCCCCCAATCCGTTGTTGCACAGGATATTCTCATCCCTCCAGAGATTGAAATGGATGCTACATGCCGTGACCGTCTGACTGTCCGTGTCGGACACAACATTAACATTATTGGCTATGTGAAAGCCAGACCTGACCCTGAGATCACCTGGAAGAAGGGCGAGACTGTGCTGGAGACGGAGAAGCGCACAACCGTTATTCTCAATTTACCTGTTGTTCAACTAAGAATCAAAGAGGCAACTAGGGGAGACCACGGCAAATACATTCTGAGGGCCAACAACTATAGTGGTGAGGCCGAAGCTATAATCACTGTGAATGTTCTGGACAGGCCTGGACACTGTCAGAACCTAAAGTTAACATATGTGACCAAATCATCTTGCATGGTAAACTGGGATAACCCTGAGGACAATGGAGGCTCAGAGATCACCAATTACATTGTTGAATGTCGTGAACCCAGCCTGAGGTTGTGGTCCATGATCTCCTCAGATTGCTCAAACCGCATGGTTAAAGCCAAACTTATGGAGGGTCACGAGTATTTGTTCCGTGTTTGTGCTGTGAACAAATGTGGCCTTGGACCAACCACTGAGACAAAAGTACCAATCCTCGCTATTGACCCCATTGAGAAGCCTGGCGAGCCAGAGAACTTCCACATTACTGACATCGGAAAGAACCATGTTTTCCTGAAATGGAGAAAACCCGACTATGATGGAGGTAGTCCCAACATTTCATACAACCTGGAATTTAAGACTAAAGATGCTGAACAATGGGAAGAATTGAACCCCGATCTTCTCACTAGCACATTTTTCATGGCTGACAAATGCACAGAAAAACAGATTTATCAATTCAGAGTGCAGACTTGCAATGAGGGTGGAGAGAGTGCCTGGGTAAAGACTGGAGACGTTCTCGTAAAGGAGGATATTCAGAAACCCGTGCTTGACATGAAGATGGTTGGCACTCTTGTGGTGAAGGCAGGTGATTCCATCAGGTTTGAAGCAGGCCTGAGAGGAAAGCCTCAGCCTGAAGTGAAATGGGCGAAAGACAGGTCCACAGGAGACAACCCCAGGATCACCGTAGAAACTGGCGCAGACTACTCTAAGTTCCTTATGATCAAAGCGAAGCGCTCAGATACTGGGAAGTATGTGGCCACTGCTACCAACTCTGCAGGATCATTCACCGCATATGCTTCTGTCAATGTTCTTGACATCCCCGGAGCCGTGAGGGATCTGAAGATTTCAGGTATCTCTGTAGACAAGTGCAGAGTGGTCTGGGATCCCCCAGAGGATGATGGCGGATGTGAGGTCGACAGCTACATTCTGGAGAAATGTGAGACCAGGAGAATGGTCTGGTCCACCTACTCTGCCTCAGTCGTCACCAACTACTGCAATGTCACTCGCCTGGTGGAAGGAAACGAGTACATCTTCAGAGTGAGAGCAGAGAACAAGATGGGAACCGGTCCAGCTATTGAGAGCAAAAACGTCACTGCCAGGACTCAGTTCAACAGGCCTGGTCCCCCCGA
The DNA here is from genome assembly GCF_054491055.1 of Hypomesus nipponensis. NCBI lineage: Eukaryota > Metazoa > Chordata > Actinopteri > Osmeriformes > Osmeridae > Hypomesus > Hypomesus nipponensis. Next base: position 6,022,022 of record NC_140383.1, on the reverse strand, counting down.
GGCACCTGAGGTCACCAAGATTGGCAAGGAGGAGATGACTGTGGTTTGGGCTCCTCCTGAGAGTGACGGTGGCAAGTCCATCACAGGCTACATCCTGGAGAGGAAGGAGAAGAGAGCAGTTAAATGGGTCCCAGTTACCAAGAGTCCCATCTCTGAGAGACGCTTGAAAGTGACCAAATTGATCCCTAATCATGAGTACCAGTTCCGTGTCAAAGCAGAAAATGAGGTTGGACTGGGAGATCCAAGCAAACCATGCAGACCAGTGGCAGCCAAAGATCCAATTGGTATGTTTTTCGAAACACTGTATATGTTGTATTCATTATTCATAGGTATACATATAGTACTTACAAAAACGTTTCCCCTTTTTTCAATCCAGAACCCCCTGGTCCTCCTGGCAGTCTGAAGGTTGCGGACAGCACCAGGACATCCCTTACCTTGGGCTGGGTCAAGCCTATGTACGACGGTGGAGCTCCCATCATTGGCTACATGGTTGAGATGAGAATCAAGAGTGAAATTGACCCTGAAAAGCCAGATGAAGGATGGAAGAAGTGCAATACTGGTGGGCAGCTGGTGCTTACCGAGTTTTCCATTCAGAGTCTGGATGAAAAGCAGGAATACGAGTTCAGAGTTTCCGCTCAAAACCAGGTCGGTATGGGCCGTCCTGCTACGCTAAAAGAAGCTGCTTCTCCCAAGGAGGTTCTGGGTAAGACACTGTTTCAGTTGATTGTATTTGATCTTACAGAATCTCCATTGTTAGGTTTGAATGATTGTATATCATTTTAAACTAATCTGATTCCTGCGCCTCCTGTTTCTTACCTGCAGAGGCCCCTGAAATTGACCTTGATGCCAGTCTGAGGAAGGGCTTCTCTGTTAGGGCAGGGTGTCCAATCAGACTGTTTGCCACAATCAGAGGCAGACCTTCCCCCAAGGTGACCTGGAAAAAGATTGGGGTCGACAACGTCGTGAGAAGAGGTCATGTGGACCAGATTGATACCATGTCCTTCCTTGTCATCCCTGAGAGCACACGGGAGGACTCTGGCAGATACTCTCTGACTCTGTCTAACTCTGCTGGGGAGAAGGCCGTATTTGTCCGTGTGAAAGTACTTGGTAAGTAACTGATCAATTGGTTTCCTAAAAGCAATAGGCTTTTCAATAAATTATGTGAATGAAATACTTGTTTTACTCCTTACAGTGTAATAAAATATACAGGGAATAATGCACATTTTATTTGTTCAGCTATGGAGGAGGTGTTCCTTTTCTTTTGCCGTTAGTTGGATTCTTTATTGACAAAACCTAATCTAATACACAGATACCCCTGGTCCTGTTGGAGACCTGGAGGGTACTGATGTCACCAAGACATCTTGTCAACTGGCTTGGTTACCCCCTGATAATGATGGTGGCAGCCCCATTCTGAATTACATGGTTGAGAAACGTGAAGTTGACAGGAAGACATGGACGAATATCATCAATGACCTGAGGAAAACAAGTTTCAAAATCACCAATCTCACACCAGGCATTGAATACTACTTCCGAGTTATGGCTGTGAATAAGTATGGCATTGGCGTTCCACAAGACTCTCCCAAGTCTTATCTGGCAGTTGATCCTATCAGTAAGTGTTATAGCATATCTTGTATTCCCTCAAATGTAGGAGGTGTTGTCACCTTCTGTCCCTCAAACAAATAATACTAAACACATAGTAATAGCCTGTAGTTTCATTGAGTTTTCTTTGTTTTTTCTCTTGCTTCACACACCTATGATTGTTACAGGTGAGCCTGACCCACCCAAGAAGATGGATGTGTTGGAAATTACCAAGAACAGTGCCACTCTGGGCTGGCTGAAGCCTCTAAGAGATGGAGGAGCCAAGATTAATGGATACGTTGTAGATTACCAAGAGGACGGCCAGCCTGAAGATAAATGGACACCATACTCTGTGGTCAAAGATATGACAATTGTGGTGGTTGGACTGAAGGAAAGCACCAAATACAAATTCAGGGTCGCAGCCAGAAACTCAGTTGGGGTCAGTCTTGCCAGAGAAGCTGAGGGAATCTTTGAGATCAAGGAACAGCTGAGTAAGTAACTTGTTTCCTTAAAAAAATGTTCACTGAATAACAATGAAAATAAGAAATGTCATAACTGTCGATTGAATTAAAACTTTTTTTCTTATTGTTTTTAGTGCCCCCGAAGATCATCATGCCAGATATAGTCACAGCACGTGCAGGAACAAAAATGGTGATCGAAGCCATTGTGTCTGGAAAGCCCCCACCATTCTGCAAATGGAAACAAGGAAGTGAGGATGTGCTGACATCTGACCGCCTATCTGTGCAAAAAACCACAACCACTTGTATGCTGACAATCAAGAATATAACCAGGCGGGACAGTGGTTACTACAGTCTGTCTGCTGAAAACAGCACAGCCAGGATCAACCAGATCCTTAGAGTGGTCGTCATGGGTATGTTTAAACAAAAAGCTGTCACTCATATCACAATTAAGGGTGTTCTGATCAAATAAGCACATTTCCAGATAACAGAGAATTACTGAATTGTACTTATCCTTCATCACTGTTAAAATGATACCTATTAAGGACCTGTGTTGTACTATTCCCTCTACCAGACATTCCTGGGCCACCTGAGGGTCCTATTGAGATTAGTGAGTGCGACATCGATGCCTGCACCCTCCTGTGGAACGCCCCTGCAGAGGATGGTGGCACCAACATTACCAACTACATTATAGAGAAGTGTGATGTATCCAGAGGAGACTGGTTGACTGTTTCTGCTTCCTGCACTAAGACCAGTTTCAGGGTGACCAAGCTCACCCCTGGAAAGGAGTACGGCTTCAGAGTCCGTGCTGAGAACAGGTTTGGCATCTCTGAGCCTATCTACTCAGAGAAGTGGATCGCCAGATATTCCTTTGGTGAGTCTTATGAAATAAAATATATTATAATAAATTATGTCACAAAGACATAAAACTGGAAGCGCATGCACGTTACATTTAGATTATGGTGCTAATTTGACTACATTTTCCTATTCCAGACCCTCCAAGTGAGCCAAGGAACCTCAACATCAAAAAGATCAACAAAGACTTTGTGATCTTGAACTGGGAGAAGCCATCGAGTGATGGTGGCAGCCCCTTGACCGGCTACTGCATCGAGCGCAAGGAAAGGAACAGCCTGTTGTGGGTGAAGGCTAACGAGTCATTAATCCGTTCTTTGGAGTACACCTGCTTCGGCTTGATCGAGGGTCTGGAGTACACCTTCAGAGTGTCAGCTCTGAACCAAGCTGGCCAGGGCAAACCTTGCAAACAGTCAGAGTTTATCACCGCAAGAACTGCAATTGGTAAGTCCACACTAGTAAAAAAAAAAAATAATACTAATGAAAAATGCTACAAGTTGCAGTTATCAGACGGGGACTGAGAACCATATTTTGCTATCGTTTAGATCCACCTGGCAAGCCCGAGGCCATGGATGTTACCAATAACTCAGTCTCATTGGTCTGGAGTCGTCCCAGACATGATGGAGGCAGCAAGCTGATTGGCTACTACGTTGAGTTCATGAAAATCCCAGGGGAAACATGGACTCGCTGCAATGCCAACTGCCAGAATGTCCAGAAGGAGGACTATGTGGTGACAGGGCTGGAGGAAGGAATGCAGTACCAGTTTAGAATATTTGCCAGGACTGCCATCAACATCAGTTCACCCTCTGAACTCTCAGACCTCATCCCTGTGTTTGCTGAAAATGGTAAGGCATACAAACTCCCAAATGATCTTGGGCTTTATTATATATATTTTTTCTCTAGAACTGTGAATGCTCCTTTTACTTTGACATTCAAATATGAAACTACAATGTTTGTGGTGAAGGGACAGTGTGACATCATGTTATTGTTTTTGTTTGTTCAGTTCCACCTAGAGTTGATACTGGCATCAACATGAAGAACTTAATTGTGGTGAAAGCTGGAGCCAACGTCTGTATGGATGCTGAGGTGTTTGGTAAGCCTCTGCCCAAGGTCAGCTGGCATAGGGATGGTGCCCCCCTGGCCATAGTAGAGGGCATGAAGAGGACCCAGAAGAGACATGTGCATCTCCTGGAGCTTTTCTGTGTCAGCCGAAAAGAGTCTGGAGACTACACTATCCATGCTGAAAATATTAACGGATCCAAGTTTGCAAGCATTAAGCTAAAAGTTCTCGGTAGGTAAAACTAGTAAACATATGCCATATTTAGATGAAAGATTATATTTAAATGAACAAAAAATCTTGCTATTTCTGACTATTGTGTTATTTATTATAATTAGTAACAACAAATCAATGTATTTTCCTCAGACAAACCAGGCCCTCCTGCCTCAATTAAGATCGGCAAGGTGTTTGCTGACCGTGTCAAACTGAGGTGGGAACCCCCAGTGGCAGATGGTGGGTCGGAGATCACCAACTATATTGTTGAGAAACGAGAGACTAGCAGGGCAAACTGGGCCCTGGTAACCTCCAACATCCACGGCCAGCTCACAGACTGCACCGTAGAGAAACTTATAGAAGGTCATGAGTATCAGTTCCGTGTGAGTGCTGAGAACCAGTATGGCATTGGAGACCCAATCATGACTGACCCTGTCATGTCCAAGAACCCATATGGTAGGTTCCAACTGATCCGTATTCGTAAAGTTAAAACAATGTTATAATTATATAATATTGTATATATTATACAATATAATAATGTTATAACAATTAAATAAGTCATTAAAAATAAAACAACCTTCCTGTATGTGTGTTTAAATGTAGATGTTCCTGGACCTTGCGATCCTCCAGTCATCACCAATATCACTAGGGACCACATGACTGTGAGTTGGAAGGCTCCTGCTGATGATGGTCGTGCTACTATATTGGGTTACATGCTGGAGAAGCGTGAGTCTACTGAACTTGCCTGGGCTAAGGTTAACCGCAAACCAGCGATTGACAGGACTATCAAAGCTGGTGGTCTGACAGAGGGTTCAGAGTACGAATTCAGAGTCATTGCCATAAACAAAGCCGGTCTGGGAAAACCCAGTGATGCATCCAACGCTGCCCTTGCAGTGGATCCTGTATGTAAGTAAAATCCAGTGAATAATGACTTTGGCTCTCATTCAGAAACGTAAAGTCAATAGAGTTAATCATCTACCTCAGATAATTCAACATTTTAATGTTACTCTTGTCCTGAAACTATGCAGACCCTCCTGGACCCCCTGCCTTCCCCAAGGTGGTTGACTCAACCCACAGCTCTATCAGCCTGAGCTGGACAAAGCCCGCCTATGATGGGGGCTGTGAAATCATTGGCTACCTGGTGGAGTGTAAGAGAGTTGAGGCTGAAGACTGGAACAAGTGTAATGTTCCCCAGAAACTCAAGGAAACCAAGTTACTGGTTACGGGTCTCATGGATAGTTATGAGTACCAGTTCCGTGTTACAGCCGTGAACAAGATTGGTTACAGTGAGCCCAGTGACGTCCCCGGCAACCACACGCCTAAGGATATCTTAAGTATGTTATGAATGCTAAACATATCATTTGAATATAATTCACTAATATTGTACATTGTTTTTCTCTGCAAGGCCAGAAAATGGCCTGAGAAGTGCTCCTTGTCATCCATCATGTTGAGAGATTTCAATTTTGTATTGTACTTCTTAGTTGCTCCTGAGGCAGAGCTTGATGCAGATCTTCGCAAAGCACTGGTCCTCCGTGCTGGTGTCACCATGAGACTTTACGTTCCTCTGAGGGGACGTCCTGCTCCCAAGGTCACCTGGTCCAAGGTGGATGCCAACCTGAAGGAAAGACAGGGACATATGATCAAGACCTCTGAATGGGATACTTTCCTGTACATTGAAGATATAAACAGATATGATGCTGGAAAATATGTTCTGGCACTGGAGAACAGCAGTGGATCCAAGTCTTACACTATTGTTGTGAAGGTTCTAGGTATGATTTTCTGGTGGCTTCAGAATTTATGAGATTAACCCACAGCTAGATCAAGCTACTATAATCCAGAATCTCACCTAATGTCTATTTTACAGATTCACCTGGACCACCCCTTAATCTGATTGTAAAGGAGACCTCCAGGAGTCATGCCTGCATCACCTGGGATGCCCCTCAGATTGACGGAGGAAGCCCAGTAAAGAGCTATGTTGTTGAGAAACGTTTAGCAGAGAGGAAGGCATGGACTTGTGTTGCTGCAGAAAGCCCCAAGTCCTCCTTCAGGATCACCAATCTTGAGGCAGGTCAAGCCTACTGTTTCAGAGTTCTGGCTGAGAATGCTTATGGCATTGGAGAGGGTTGTGAGACTGCAGGCATGGTCAGGGCCTCAGGTAAGAGTTTTTTTTGCAGTATAAGTTTGTGTGGTATATCAAAGACCTGCTTGATGACATACCGTTTAAGTGGACATCATTGATCAATAATAATTGTATATGATATCCGTGCTACAGAACAACCTGGGCCAGTGATGGACTTCAAGCCACACCTCATCACTAAAGACTCCTGCACCCTGGGTTGGAAGAGACCTGTCAGTGACGGAGGAAGTCATGTCACTGCCTACGTATTGGAGGTGAATGAGGGAGAAGACAAGTGGAAGCAGCTCATTAAGTCCAAGACCCCCACACATAGTGTGACTGATTTGGAGGAAGGGAAGGAGTACACCTATAGAGTCAAGGCAGTCAATGAATCTGGAGAGGGCCCACCCACCGACATTGTGGTGCTGGCTAAAGACCAGATAGGTGAGTGCTATAAGACAGGGATATTTCATTTTTTCATCATAATTGAATTGTCTCCTGTCTAGTACGAAATAGGAATGTTGAAGTATGCTTTGTATCAATTTAAACATTGGACATATATATTTGCTTTAATAGCATTGAGGATAGCATTGATTAACCTGCACTACCCTATTTTTAGTTCTGCCGGACTGTGACTTGAGCGGCTTGCCTGACCTGTGCTATGTGGCAAAGGAGGGGAGCACCATCCGTATCCATATCCCTGTCATTGGCAAGCCAACTCCCTCCGTCCTGTGGAAGAAGGGTGACCTCACCTTAGGTGATAGTGGCAGGATGTCTGTGGAGACATCTGGTGGCGTAACCACACTGCTCATCCGTGATTGCCAGAAAGGAGATGCTGAACAGTACACCATCAATGCGAGGAACAGTGGAGGAGTCAAAGATTGTAAGATTAAACTCAAGGTGGTGGGAAAACCAGGAATACCAACAGGACCAGTCAAATTTGATGAGATCACTGCTGATGGCATCAATCTGGAGTGGGGTCCACCAAAGGATGATGGCGGTTCGGAGGTATCCAACTACATCGTGGAAAAGAGGAGGACCACAGATAGCAAGTGGGCTACTGTTGCCTCAGCTATCCAGAAAAACGCCATGAGAGTGACCAGACTTCATGATGGCATTGAGTACATCTTCAGAATATTTGCAGAGAACAAATATGGGATTGGAGAGTGTCTCAGATCTGACCCAGTGATCGCTCAGCATCCATTCAGTAAGCTTTTAGATATATTTAGAAACAAATTACCCCTCATAAACTATGATAAAAATGTATTAATGATGATAAAATATACAGATACTGATCACTCATTTGAATAACTTCCCTTTATACTAGATGTCCCTGAAGCTCCAGCTCCTCCTGAGATTGTAAGCATTCGTCACGAGTCAGCCATTCTGACCTGGGAGGATCCGAAAGACACTGGAGGCTCCCCTATTACTGGTAAACACATACAGTAGAAAACATGTTATTGTTGTTGTGTATCTCCTAGCAGTATTTACCATAGTACTGTAAGACACACTTAAATTGCTCTGTGTCATCTGCAGGATATCATGTTGAATTCAAGGAAAGGAACAGTTTGATGTGGAAGAGAGCCTCGAAGACCCCACTGAGGGTGAAGGATTGCAGAGTGACTGGCTTGATTGAGGGACTAGAGTATGAATTTAGAGTGATGGCCATGAATATGGCTGGGCTAGGAAAGGCAAGCAGGACCACTGAACCCGTGGTTGCTCTGGATCCTATTGGTAAGTCCCAATTTACTGATCACATCAATAACAATATATTGTCACAAGTGTCTTGATATATTATCTATCACCAATCTGATTTCCACTTGTAGATCCTCCTGGCAAACCTGATGTGATTAACGTGACGAGAAGCAGTGTAACACTAATGTGGACTCCCCCCAAGTATGATGGAGGACATAAGCTGACTGGTTACATTGTGGAGAAACTGGAGGCGGGAGAGAAGGCCTGGATGAAGGCCAACCATGTCAACATTCAGGGCTGTGCTTTCACTGCAACAGATCTCATAGAGGGCTCAAGCTTGGAATTCAGAATAAGAGCAAAGAATGCAGCTGGTGCTATCAGTGCTCCCTCTGAGCAGACTGACACCTTGGTGTGCAAGGACGAATATGGTAAATTGAAAAAGTATTTTACCTTACATACATAGAATTATTGCCCATGAACCAATTGTTTGAAGTTTGGCCTATATATAAAACGCAAGGGCTTGGTGATTAACAGAGCTGAATTAGATCCCTTCTTATAATGGTTGTAAAATAAAAACATTGCTACAAGAAGAACATGTAATTACATTTCAACAGCACACATTCTGCATGGATTGATTAAATTAAATCTTAAGGACATGGGAACTCAATTATTTTCTGTATTCACAACTCACAGAGCCACCAACTATCACCATTGACGCTGAGATGAAGGAAGGCGTGTCTGTCAGAGCCGGTGGCACCATCGTGGTATGTGCTGCCAGCATCCTCGGAAAACCTCCACCCACCACTGTGTGGTCTAAGGCTGGAAGAGAGTTTAAGAATTCAGATATAGTCCAGATCACCAGTACTCCTACATCTTCCACACTGGCTATTAAGTATGCCAGCAGGAAGAACACTGGAGAGTACACCATCACAGCCAGCAACCCCTTCGGTATTAAGGAGGAACATATTAAGGTCAAGGTTTTGGATATTCCTGGACCTCCAGGCCCCATTGAAGCCAGCAGCGTTTCTTCTGAGAAGTGTACATTGACCTGGTTGCCACCAGAGGAGGATGGCGGTTGCACCATCAAGTCTTACAGTCTTGAGAAGAGAGAGACAAGTCGTCTACTTTGGACAAAACTGGCTGAAAACATAATGGACTGCAGATATGTTGCAAGCAAGCTGATTAAGGGCAATGAGTACATCTTCCGTGTGTCAGCTGTGAATCAGTATGGCACTGGTGATAGTTCTCTGTCCGGCCCAGTCAAAATGGTTGATAGCTTTGGTAAGTTGGAATATGTTGCCTAAAAGGTTTTTGTTATAACTCTCGACTTCAAGTTAAAGCCTGACATGTTACTTGCCACCATCATTTAACATTATTCACACAAATATATATAATCAATGTTTCTTACTGAGATGTGCTTGTCTGTTCCTCTAGGCCCACCAGGCCCACCCTCAACACCAGAAGTCGACAATGTGAGCAGGAATGCTGTTACAATTTCATGGAAGAGACCAGTAGTGGATGGCGGAAGTGACATTAGAGGTTACAGTGTAGAAAGGAAAGAGAGAAAGGGTATGAGATGGGTGAGAGCTTGTAAGAAGACCGTCTCTGATCTCCGCTACAAGGTCCAAGGCCTAACTGAGGGAGTTGAGTATGAGTTCAGAGTGACAGCAGAGAACAAAGCTGGCTTTGGAGTGCCCAGTGAGCCATCTCAGCATGTAATGACCAAGGACATTGTCTGTAAGTAAAAAGCAGTCTATTCTATTATATCATTTTTACATAACAAGTATTTGTTTATTTTATAACATGTTGGCAAGTGATTATTACATCACATTTGTGATCATGGATTTCTAAATACTGTGCTCTGTGATTTTAGATCCACCTGGACCTCCCTCCAATCCCAGAATTTCTGATACAACTAGGACAACAGCCACCTTTAACTGGGGTAAACCTCACTATGATGGAGGCCTGGCTGTGGATGGATACATTGTTGAGCACAAGAAAGCTGGACATGATGACTGGGAAACAGATACAACCTCTCTGTTGAGAATCACAGAATATGTGATACCAAACCTTCAGAAGGGTGGCAAATACCACTTCAGAGTCAGAGCAGTGAACTCAGAAGGAGTTGGGGAGCCAGCTGAGGTAGAGGAAGTCGTTGAACTGATAGACCGTGAGACAATTCCAGACTTTGAGCTTGATGCTGAGCTGAGAAGAACCCTTGTTGTCAGATGCCGTGGGTCCATTCGCATATTTGTACCAATTAAGGGCCGTCCAACTCCTGAGGTGACCTGGTCAAAGGACGACACTCCTCTCAAGGGCCGTGCTCATATTGATACCACAGAGTCATATACTCTTGTGGTAATTCCTGATTGTACCAGATATGATGCTGGAAAATATAACTTGACGTTGGAGAATGTTGCTGGGAAGAAGACTGGATTTGTTAATGTACGAGTACTGGATTCTCCAGGACCTCCAGTAAACCTGAAACCAAGAGAGATTACTAAAAGTAGCATCACACTTCAGTGGGAAATCCCCATTATAGATGGTGGATCTAAGATCCTTAACTACATCATTGAGAAGAGAGATGCCACAAAGAAGGCTTACACAGCACTCACCACAACTTGGCAGAAATGCTCCTACAAAATTCCAGACCTGGTAGAAGGTGCTGAATATTACTTCCGCATCTCTGCTGAGAATGAACTTGGAGTTGGTGAGCCTGCAGAAACCCCAGAGCCAATCAGAGCTTCCCAAGCCCCGACTGCCCCTGAAAATCTTTATGTCACAGATGTAGGCCAGGACACGGCCAGCCTTGCATGGACAAAGCCAAACCATGACGGTGGCAGCAGGATAACAGGATACGTTATTGAAGCACAGAAAAAGGATACAGATCAGTGGGTGCATGTGACAACTATCAAGGCTCTTGACTATGTAGTAACAGAGCTGACTGAAAACGCTGAGTACGTATTCCGCATCATGGCAGTGAATAGCTCTGGCAGAAGTGACCCACGTGAGAGTAGACCTGCTATTATCAAAGAACAAACTGCTGCACCTTCATTTGACCTGCGTGGAGTCTACCAACAGATAGTCATTGCCAAGGCTGGTGATAATGTTAAAGTGGAGATTCCTGTTCTTGGTCGCCCAAGGCCTGCGGTTACATGGAAGAAGGCAGATCAGGACCATGACCTCAAACAGACACAGAGAATAAACACTGAAACAACATCAACCTCAACTATCATCAACATTGGTGAAATCAAGAGGAAGGATGGAGGTCAGTACTCTATGACTGGGAAGAATATCATTGGAACAGTGACAGAGACCATTACCATCCAAGTGCATGATATTCCAGGCCCCCCCACTGGGCCAGTCAAGATTGAGGAAGTTTCTTGTGACTACATTCTGATATCCTGGGAGGGCCCTGAAAACGATGGAGGCGTACCCATTAACAATTACATTGTTGAGATGCGGGAGACAACTGGCACATCTTGGATGGAGTTGGCAGCTACAGTCATCCGTACAACATTCAAGGCAGCTCGCCTCACAACTGGAATTCAGTACCAGTTCCGTGTCAAGGCCCAGAACAGGTATGGCACCGGCCCCTGTATAACCTCAGAGGCAGTGGTGGCAGCATATCCATTCGATGTACCAGGACAACCAGGTATTCCTCAAATCACTGCATTCACCAAGGATGCCATGACCCTCAGCTGGAATGAGCCATCTTCTGATGGAGGCAGCCCAATTTTGGGATATCACATTGAACGAAAAGAGAAGAATAGTATCCTGTGGCAGAAGGTTAACAAAGCTCTTGTAGTAGGAAACATTTTCAAATCCACTGGGCTAGTGGATGGAATCGCATATGAATACCGCGTTATCGCTGAAAACATAGCTGGCATGAGCAAAGCCAGCAAATCATCTGAAACAACATTTGCTTTGGATCCTGTTGACCCACCAGGCCAACCAGTGGCATTAAATGTAACAAGACATGAGGTGACTGTTCAATGGACAAAGCCCGAAGGGGATGGTGGATTCTCCATCACTGGGTACACAGTGGAGAGAAGAGAACTACCCGATGGACGTTGGCTCAAGGCCAATTTCAGCAATATCCTTGAGACAATATTCACTGTCAGTGGTCTCACAGAGGATTCTTCCTATGAATTCCGCATTTTTGCACGAAATTCAGCAGGAGCTGTCAGTAACCCATCTATACCTTCAGAGCCTGTCATATGCAGAGATGATATTGAAGAGCCAAAGATTGAAGTTGATTCTTCCTTCAGCAGTGGAGTAGTAGTCAAAGCAGGAGATGTCTTTAAACTTGATGCCAGTGTCACAGGAAGACCACTGCCATTGTTGGTATGGACCAAAGAGGGCAAGGAACTTGAAGACACTGGAAAGTTAGAGATTAAATCATCCGACTTTGCTACAACCCTGGTCAACAAGGATTCTCTAAGAAGAGATGGAGGAGCTTTCACATTAACTGCCAGTAATCCAGGTGGATTTGCAAAGTTTGTGTTCAACGTTAAAGTTCTCGACAGACCTGGACCCCCCGATGGCCCTCTTGCTGTTACAGATGTCACTTCAGAAAAGTGCATCCTTTCATGGCTGCCTCCTTCTCATGATGGTGGTGGTAAGATTGAGCACTACATTATTGAAAAACGTGAGACTAGCAGGCTGGCATGGACCAACGTTGCATCAGACTTACAAGTTAACAGATTCAAGGTCTTAAAGCTGCTTAAGGGTAATGAGTACATCTTCAGAGTGATGGCTGTCAATAAATATGGAGTTGGAGAGCCTCTTGAGTCTGAACCAGTTGTCTCCACAAATCCATATGTTCCAGCTGATGCGCCACAAACTCCAGAAGTGACAACAATCACCAAGGACTCTATGGTTGTCTGTTGGGGACACCCAGAGAACAATGGTGGAAGCAATATCTCCAATTATGTAATTGAGAGAAGAGACAAAACAGGTCTGCGCTGGGTAAAATGCAACAAGAGAACTGTGACTGACCTGAGATTCAAAGTGTCTGGCCTCACACCAGGACATGAGTATGAATTTAGAGTTATTGCAGAAACGTCTGCAGGACTTGGTGCGCCAAGTGCCTCAAGTCCATTCTACAAAGCTATCGACACAATCTTCCAGCCTGGACCCCCTGGAAATCCAAGAGTATTGGATACAACAAAATCCTCCATTACACTTGCATGGAACAAGCCCGTATATGATGGTGGCTCTGACATAACCGGATATGTTGTGGAGACCTGCCTCCCAGAAGAGGATGAGTGGACCATTGTCACTCCTAAGAAGGGCCTTACAGGGACCTCATTTACAATCACTAACTTGAAAGAGAATCAAGAATACAAAATAAACATTGCAGCTGTTAATTGTGAGGGTATTGGAGAGCCAGCAACAGTGCCTGGATCACCCAAATCAGAAGACAGGCTAGTTGCACCTGAGATTGATCTTGGTGCTGAACTCCGCAAAGTGGTCTGCATCAGGGCCTGCAGCACATTGAGGTTGTTTGTGCCTCTCAAGGGACGACCAGCACCTGATGTGAAGTGGTCCAGAGATAATGGAGAGCCTCTGACAAAGGCAACCATTGATACCACCTCATCATTTACCTGTGTTGTCATTGAGAATGTGGACAGATTTGATGGTGGAAAGTATTTGTTGACAGTTGAAAACAGCTCAGGCAGCAAAACAGCATACGTGAATGTCCGAGTTCTGGATACACCTGGAGCACCACAGAACCTCATCATCAAAGAGATTACCAGAGACTCTGTGTCTCTTTTGTGGGATGCACCGCTAATTGATGGAGGCTCCAGAATCCGTAATTACATTGTGGAGAAACGCGAGTCTGCCAGGAAAGCATACTCTACAGTTTGCGCTAGCTGCCACAAATCCAGCTGGAAAATTGGTGATCTGGAAGAGGGAAAGAACTACTTCTTCAGAATTCTGGCTGAGAATGAATATGGTGTAGGCCTCCCAGCAGAGACAATTGAGTCAATCAAAGTGTCAGAGAAGCCACTTCCACCAGGCAAAGTTTCTCTCGGTGATGTCACAAGCCACAGTGTTACTCTGTCTTGGGAAAAACCAGACCATGATGGAGGAAGCAGAATTTCAGGATACATTGTTGAGATGCAGGGCAAAGGAAGTGAGAAATGGACACAGTGCATGGTTGTTAAAGTCACCGCTGCCACTGTTGCTGGACTGACACAGGGTGAAGAATACTTGTTCCGTGTCTCTGCAACTAATGAGAAGGGAGTTAGTGATCCTCGTCTGCTCAGCATGCCTGTAGTAGCCAAAGACCTTATTATTGTTCCCACATTCAAGCTGTTGTTCTCCACTTATAGTGTGTTGGCAGGTGATGACCTTAAGATTGATGTGCCTTATTCGGCTCGTCCAAAAGCAACTGTGGCATGGCTCAAAGAAGGTGTTGCACTCAAAGAAACAACTAGAGTAAATGCAGAAACCACTGATAGTCACCTCTATTTAGTTATCAAGGAGGCCAGCAGAGAAGATGTGGGAAATTATACCATCAAACTCTCAAACACAGCTGGCGAGGCAACAACAGACATTGGAGTAGTTGTTCTTGATAAGCCTGGGCCACCAACAGGCCCCATTAAGTTAGATGAGGTCACAGCTGACAGTGTTATTCTAACCTGGCAGCCACCAGAGTATGAAGGTGGATGTACAATTAATAACTATGTTGTAGAAAAGAGAGACACATCCACCACAAACTGGCAGATTGTGTCAGCAACAGTTGCAAGAACCACCATCAAGGCTGCCCGCCTTAAGACTGGATGTGAATATCAGTTCAGGATTGCTGCTGAGAACAGATATGGAAAGAGTTCTCTGCTTGTCTCAGAGACTATTATTGCTCAGTATCCATTTGACCTTCCAAGCACCCCCGGCACCCCAATTGTAGTGGCTTCTACTAAAGAGAGCATGGTCATTGAATGGACTAAGCCTGGTAGTGATGGTGGAAGCAAGATCTTGGGATATCACCTTGAGAGCAAAGAAAGGAACAGTATCCTTTGGATGAAACAAAATAAGCAACTGATCCCAGAGACACGATTCAAAGCTGTTGGTCTTGAAGAGGGAATTGAATATGAGTTTAGAGTTTATGCTGAGAATATTGTTGGAATTGGAAAACCCAGCAAGCTGTCAGAGATTCAAGTGGCAAGAGATCCATGTGACAGTCCAGGAAGACCTGAGGCTGTCATTGTCACAAGAAATCAAGTCACTCTCAAATGGACAAAACCTGAATCTGATGGTGGAAGCAAAGTGACTGGATATCTTGTTGAAAAGAAAGAGCTTCCTGAGGGTCGCTGGATGAAAGCCAGTTTCGCCAATGTTATGGAAACTAAATTTGTTGTTACTGGTTTAGTTGAGGAGCAAGAGTATGAGTTCCGTGTCATTGCCAGAAATGCTGCTGGGGTCTCTAGCAAACCCTCTGAGAGCACAGGAGCCATAACTGCAAAGGATGAGGTGGATCCTCCCAAAATAGACATTGATGCTAAATTTTCACAGACAGTTGTTGTCAATGCAGGAGAAGCCTTCCAGCTCAATGCAAATATTTATGGCAAACCAGTTCCTTCAGTCCACTGGATGAAGGGTGGCGAGGAAATAACAAATGCAGCACGTCTTGAGATAAAGAATACTGAATTTACAGCTCATTTGAGTGTTAAAGAAGCAATCCGTGTTGATGGAGGTCAGTATGTACTTTTACTGAGAAATGTTGGTGGAGAGAAATCTGTCAACATCAATGTCAAAGTTCTAGACAGACCTGGTCCCCCTGAGGGCCCTATCTCTATCTACGGTGTCACAAGTGAAAAGTGCTGCATTTCCTGGAAACCACCCCAACAAGATGGAGGCAGTGATGTTTCTCATTACATTGTTGAGAGGAGAGAGACAAGCAGATTGGTCTGGACTGTAGTTGAACTCAAAGTACAAACCCTAAATTTGAAGATCACCAAACTTGTTCCTGGTAATGAATACATCTTTAGAGTCATTCCTGTGAACAAATATGGAATTGGTGAACCTCTCGAGTCTGAGGCAGTGATTTCCAGAAATCAATTTGTAGCACCAGGCCCTCCAACTGAGGTTGACGTCTCTACCATAACTAAAGATTCAATGGTAATAACCTGGGAAAGGCCCACAGAGGATGGTGGCAATCCCATCAGTGGATTTGTTGTTGAAAAACGAGACAAGGAAGGTGTTAGATGGACAAGATGCAACAAGCGCACAGTGTGTGAGTTGCGCTTCAGAGTAACTGGTCTCCTTGAAAATCACAGTTATGAATACAAAGTTTCTGCTGAAAATGCTGCTGGAATTGGAACACCGAGTGCACCAACAATATACTATAAAGCTCTGGATCCCGTCTTTAAACCAGGGCCTCCAAATAATCCCAAGGTAACAGACAAATACAGGACATCTGTTTGTCTGTCCTGGGGCAAACCTATTTATGATGGTGGTTGTGAGGTTCAAGGATACATCGTTGAGGCCTGCAATGGAGCAGCTGATGACTGGGTAATGTGTACTCCCACACCAGGCATCAAGGAGACCTCATTTAAAGTAACCGGACTTCTGGAGAAGCATGAGTACCAGTTCAGAGTATGTGCAATCAACAAAGTTGGTGTTGGGGAGCAGGCAGATATCCCAGGAAAATTCCTTCTGGAGGAAAAACTGGATGCACCAGATCTAGATCTTGACGCTGAATATCGAAAGATGATCAACATCAGAGCTGCAAGCACTCTCAGACTTTTTGTTCCAGTAAAGGGACGCCCAGCGCCTGAACTCAAGTGGGGCAAGACTGATGGGGACATAAAGGAAACAGCCCAGATTGACAATACAAGCAGCTATGCCTCACTCATGATTGAAAATGTTGATAGGTTTGATAGCGGCAAGTACACTCTTACTGCAGAGAATGGCAGTGGAGTAAAGTCTGTCTTTATTAGTGTCAGAGTTTTGGATTCACCTAGTGCACCTGCCAACTTCACTGTGAAGGAGATCACTAAAAGCTCTGTAACTCTAACCTGGGAACCCCCAACACTGGATGGTGGCTCAAAGATCAAGCACTACATTGTAGAAAAACGAGAGAGCACAAGGAAAGTGTATTCCCCTGTCACCACTTGTAACAGGATGTCATGCAGGATTGAACCACTTCCAGAGGGTGGTATCTATTTCTTCCGAGTCCTGGCAGAGAACGAATGGGGCCTTGGGTTGCCTGCAGAGACCCCTGAGCCATTGAAAATATCAGAAGTGCCTCAACCCCCTGGTAAAGTCAGTGTTGTTGATGTCACACGCAACAGTGTCGCCCTATGCTGGGAGAAACCCAATCACGATGGAGGCAGCAGAATCAGCTTTTACGAGGTTGAAATGCAGGCCAAGGGCAGTGAGACATGGACTGTTTGTACTCAGGTAAAATCACTTGAAACTGTTGTCACTAATCTGGCTCAAGGGGAGGAGTACACATTTAGGGTCAGTGCTGTCAATTCCAATGGCAAGAGTGACCCAAGACTTTTGGCCAATCCAGTGGTGGCTAAGGACCTTGCTATTGAACCTGCTATTAGACCTAAAATAAGCAACTATAGTGTACAGGTTGGGTATGACCTGAAGATTGAAGTGCCTATTGCTGGTCACCCTAAACCCGTTATTACATGGACAAAAGATGGTGCTGCCTTGAAACAAACCACAAGAGTTAATGTCATCGACAGTGCACACCACACAACAATCTCCATTAAAGAGGCAACACGAGAGGATGGTGGTATGTATGGAATTAATGTGGCTAATGCTCTTGGACAGAAAGATGCAACCATTGAAGTTATCACCCTTGATAAACCTGGGCCACCTACCGGCCCAATCAAGTTGGAAGAAGTCAGTGCGGAAAGCATCACACTTGTCTGGGAACCTCCAACATACACAGGTGGCTGTCCAATTTCAAATTATGTTGTTGAGAAGAGGGATACAACCACTACAAACTGGGTTGTCGTTTCTGCCACTGTAGCCAGAACTACATTGAAAGTTTCAAATTTGAAAACTGGTGCTGAATACCAATTCAGGATCTGTGCTGAAAACAGATATGGCAAGAGCTATGCCATTGACTCAGAGCCGGTCCTTGCCCAGTATCCCTTCAAAGAGCCAGGTCCACCAGGTACACCCTTCATATCCTCCTACACTAAGGATTACATGGTTGTGGAATGGCACAAACCCCTGTCTGACGGAGGCAGTGTTATTCTCGGCTACCACCTTGAGAGAAAAGAAAAGAACAGCATCCTTTGGACAAAGATCAATAAATCTCTGATTCAAGATACAAGATACAAATCTACACCTTTGGAGGAGGGAATTGAGTATGAGTACAGAGTGGCTGCAGAAAATATTGTTGGTATTGGCAAATGTAGCAAACTCTCTGAGGGGTGGGTGGCACGTGACCCCTGTGATCCTCCGGGCACACCAGAAGCTATCATTGTAACCAGGCACTCCGTCAAACTGAGATGGACGAGGCCACAGTATGATGGTGGCAGTCTGATCACTGGATATGTTGTTGAGAAACGCGATCTGCCTGAAGGAAGGTGGATGAAGGCTAGTTTCACAAATATCCTTGAGACAGAATTTACAGTTCTTGGCTTGACTGAAGACTGTATGTATGATTTCAGAGTCATTGCTAGGAATGGAGCTGGAGCTATCAGTAAGCCCTCTGAGAGCACTGGTTCCATCACAGCAAAGGATGAGGTTGAGACACCAAAATGTGAAGTTGATTCCATGTACAACCAAGTCATTGTTGTCAATGCTGGGGAAACATTTACACTTGAGGCAAGTGTCGAAGGAAAGCCCATACCCACTGCTCAGTGGTTCAAGAGTGATGCTGAAGTTGAAAACTCTGCAAGATTGGAGATCAAGAACACTGATTTCAAGGCAGTGGTTGTTGTTAAGGATGCTATTAGAGTAGATGGTGGCCAATACACATTGCTTCTGACAAATGTCGCAGGTACAAAATCAGTATCATTCAACGTGAAAGTGCTGGACAGACCAGGACCCTCTGAAGGACCCCTCACCATTGGCAATGTCACATGTGAGAAATGTTCTCTTTCTTGGCTTCCACCCAGACACGATGGTGGTGCTAGTATTTCCCATTATATCATTCAAAAGAGAGAGACCAGTCGTTTGGCTTGGACTTTGGTTTCTGGTGATTGTGGAGCAACAATGTTTAAAGTCACCAAGCTTCTTAAAGGAAATGAATACATCTTCCGTGTCATGGCAGTCAACAAATTTGGTGATGGTGAACCTTTGGAGTCAGCCCCAGTCATAATGAGAAATCAATTTGTTCCTCCTGGTGCTCCTCAAGAGCTGGAGATCACCAATGTTGCTCGAGATTCCATGACTGTATGCTGGACCCGTCCAGAGGCGGATGGAGGAAGCGAAATTGCTGGCTACATTGTAGAGAAGAGAGACAGAGCAGGGGTCAGATGGACTAAATGCAACAAACGCAGAGTTACAGATCTCCGTTTCAGAGTAACTGGTCTGACAGAGGATCATGAGTATGAATTCAGACTCTCAGCAGAAAATGCTGCAGGAGTTGGCCAACCAAGTCCAGCCACTCCTTATACAAAGGCCTGCGATCCAACATTTGAACCCGGCCCCCCCACTAACGCCCATGCAGTTGACACTACAAAGAACTCCATATCACTTGCCTGGGGCAGGCCCATCTATGATGGTGGCTGTGATATTCAGGGTTATGCTGTGGAGATATGCAAAGCTGATGAGGAGGAATGGACTATATGCACCCCACCAACTGGATTGAATGCAACTAAATTTGAAATTACCAAACTTATTGAACATCAGGAGTATAAGATACGAGTATGTGCCATGAATAAGTTAGGTGTGGGTGAGCCGGCAGAGGTTCAAGGAACAGTAAAACCAGCTGATACAATTGTTCCCCCAGAGATTGAGCTGGATTCAGAGTTGAGGAAAGGAGTCGTTGTACGTGCAGGAGGATCGATGAGAATAAATATTCCATTCAGAGGACGCCCTGTGCCAGAAATTAATTGGTCTAAGGATGAGGGCGACCTACCTAGTAAAACTCAAATAGAGAGGGGTGCAGATTACACACAATTGTCAATTGATATCTGTGACAGAAATGATGCAGGAAAATACACTCTGGCCCTGGAAAACAGCGCTGGTTCAAAATCCGCTTTTGTCTCTGTTAGAGTACTTGACACACCAGGAGCGCCACTGAACTTTACAGTAAAAGAAATAAAGAGGGAATCTGTAATTCTCACTTGGGAGGCCCCACTGATTGATGGTGGAGCAAGGATTAAGAACTATATTGTGGATAAGCGTGAATCAACCAGGAAAGCCTACTCCAATGTCAATAACAAGTGCACAAAGACCAGTTTCCGTGTGGGAGGTCTCACTGAGGGAGCTATATACTACTTTAGAGTCATGGCTGAGAATGAGTTTGGAGTTGGTCTGCCAGCTGAAACACTGGATGCAGTCAAGACATCAGAGGCACCTCTGCCTGTGGGAAAGATCACTCTAACTGATGTAACCAAGACCACTGCTTCCTTCTTATGGGAGAAACCAGACCATGATGGTGGCAGCCGAATCATAGGATACTACATTGAGATGCAGCCCAAAGGATCAGAAGAATGGGTGGTAGCGACAACCACAAAGACTTGTGAAGGAACCGTCACAGGCCTCAGTTCAGGGCAGGAATACCTCTTTAGAGTGTCTGCCTTCAACGACAAGGGAAAGAGTGATCCCAGGCCACTAGCAGCCCATGTCACAGCCAAAGATGTTACTATTGAGCCCCAGTTCAAAATGGCCGCCAACACATACAGTGTGCAATGTGGGGAAGATTTGAAGATAGAAATACCCGTAATAGGTCGCCCTGCACCGAAGATAGCATGGGCTAAGGATGGACAAGCAATTAAAGAGACAACCAGACTGAATGTCTTAAGCACAGCATCAGCAACATCTCTTCGTATCAAAGAGTCTAACAAAGAGGATTCCGGCAAGTACTCCATCACAGCAACCAGCAGTGCTGGTACAGCCACAGCGGAAATTTCTATTGTTATCCTTGATAAACCAGGTCCACCCAAAGGGCCTGTGAATATTGATGAAGTTAGCTCTAACTTTGTAACATTGTCCTGGGAACCACCTGAGTACACCGGAGGTTGTCAGATCAACAATTACGTTGTTGAGAAGCGTGACACCACAACCACAGCATGGCAGATAGTGTCTGCCACTGTGGCAAGAACAACCATAAAAGTTTGTAGACTGAAGACTGGTGTTGAATATCAGTTCAGAGTGTCTGCAGAGAACAGATATGGAAAGAGTCCATGCTTGGATTCTGCTACTGTCGTTGCTCAGTATCCTTTCAGTGAGCCGGCTGCACCTGGTACTCCATTTGTCTCATCAGCTACAAAAGACTACATGGTTGTGGAGTGGAAACCACCAGCCAACAACGGAGGTAGTCCTGTCTTGGGCTACCACCTTGAACGCAAAGAGAAAAATAGTCTCCTCTGGACAAAGTTGAACACACTTCTTATCCCTGATGCTCGATTCAAAACATCTGAACTTGAGGAGGGCATTGAATATGAATTTAGAGTATATGCTGAAAATATTGCTGGCTTGAGTCCATCTAGCAAGGTTTCACAATGCTGTGTGGCTAGAGATCCCTGTGACCCACCTGGCGCCCCTGAGGCTATTGTCATCACCAGGAACTATGTCACCTTGCAGTGGACAAGGCCCCAGTATGACGGTGGAAGCGCCATTACAGGCTATATTGTTGAGAGGAAAAAGCATCCTGACAACCGTTGGATGAAGGCTAGCTTCACAAACATAATTGAAACACAGTACACTTACTCTGGCATGACCGAGGACGCGGTGTATGAGTTCAGAGTCATTGCTAGGAATGCAGCTGGTATTTTCAGCGCGCCTTCTGAGAGCACCGGAGAGATAAATGCTAAAGATGAGATTGAAGCCCCAGATGCAACAATGGATCCTAAATTCAAGGATGTAACTGTTGTTCATGCGAGTGAGACATTCATTATTGATGCTGATTACTCTGGAAAACCTCTGCCTGATATAATGTGGCTGAAGGATGGAAAAGAGATAGACAATGCTACCCCAAGAATGGAAGTCAAAACAAGCCTCACACGTACAGTGCTGACAGTTAAGGACTGCATCAGGGTAGATGGTGGACACTTTGTCTTGAGCCTCACCAATGTTGGTGGAAAAAAGTTGATACCAGTTACTGTTAAAGTACTGGATAGGCCTGGTCCTCCCGATGGCCCCCTGAAGGTAACTGGTGTCACTGCAGAGAAATGCTATCTACATTGGAGTCACCCCTTACATGATGGTGGTGCAAGTGTTTCTCATTACATCATTGAGAAGAGAGAAACCAGTCGACTTTCATGGACAGTAGTTGAACCCCAAATCCAAGCTGTCAGCTACAAAGTAACCAAACTCCTGCCTGGCAATGAATACATTTTCAGAGTCACTGCAGTGAATAAGTATGGCATTGGAGAGCCTCTGGAATCTGACCCTGTAATCGCACGCAATCCTTTCAAGGCACCCAGTGCTCCCTCCACACCAGAGCCAAGCTATATAACACGTGACTCAATTGTGCTTGTTTGGGAACGCCCAGAGGATAATGGTGGTTCAGAGATTGATGGCTATGTCTTGGAGAAACGTGACAAACAGGGAGTTAGATGGACTAAATGCAACAAGAAGAGACTAAATGACCTTCGGTTCAGAGTCACCGGACTCACAGAAGGCCACTCTTATGAGTTTAGAGTATCAGCTGAGAATGCAGGTGGTGTGGGGGTACCTAGTAAAACAACAGAGTACATCACTGCCTGTGATGCCACATATCCGCCTGGTCCTCCAAACAACCCCAAAGTGACAGACACCTCTAGCACCAGTGTTTCGCTCTCATGGTCTAGGCCCATCTATGATGGTGGAGCAGCCATCACCGGATACGTAGTGGAGGTTAAAGAGGCATCGGAAGAAGATGAATGGCTTGTGAGCACACCACACACTGGTGTTCAAGCCACACATTTCACAGTGAAAAAACTAAAGGAAAATGCTGAATATAATTTCCGCATCTGTGCTGTTAACATTGAGGGAGTTGGAGAGCATGTGGACTTGCCAGGAACTGTGGTTGCAGCTGAAAAACTTGATCCCCCTGAGATTGAATTGGATGCTGACCTAAGGAAAATGGTTTCAGTTCGTGCCAGTGCAACCCTCCGTCTGTTTGTCCCAATCAAAGGAAAACCTGAGCCTGAGGTCAAATGGTCAAAGGCTGAGGGATCTCTCAGTGAGCGAGCCCAAATAGAGGTGACCAGCTCTTACACAATGCTTGTCATTGATAATGTCAACAGATCCCACACAGGCAAGTATGTGTTGACCCTGGAAAACATTAAAGGTTCAAAGTCAGCGTTCATTAATGTCAGAGTGTTGGATTCACCGAGTGCACCTACCAACTTTGTGGTCAAGGATGTGAAGAGAGACTCTGTTGCCCTCTCCTGGGAACCCCCACTCATTGATGGTGGAGCCAAGATCACACATTACATTGTGGAAAAGAGGGAAACTGCTAGATTGGCATTTACAAGTGTTTCTAACAACTGCGTAAGAAATTCATATAAGATTGATGACCTTGTAGAGGGTGGTGTCTACTTCTTCCGTGTTCTGGCCGTCAATGAGCTGGGTGTAGGACTGCCTGTTGAAACAACAGAGCCTATTAAGGTTTCTCAGGCCCCTTTGCCTCCTGGCAAAATTAATCTAGTAGATGTAACTCGCCACACTGTGACTCTTTCATGGGATAAACCTGACCATGATGGTGGCAGCAAGATCCAATGCTACATCGTAGAGATGCAACTTAAAGGTGAAGATAAATGGACTGTGTGCACTGAGATTAAAGCACTGGAGACAACTGTCGAAGGCCTCACCTCAGGAGACGAATACTCATTTAGGGTCATTGCTGTAAATGACAAGGGAAGGAGTGATCCCAAACCCCTAGCAACACCTGTTGTGGTGAAGGACATTACAATCGAACCAGTGATTAACCTGTTATTCAACACATACAGTGTTAAGGCAGGAGATGACCTAAAGATTGAGGTTCCATTTAGAGCCAGACCTGATCCTGAAGTTTCATGGAAAAAAGATGGTCATTCTTTGAAGCAGACCACCAGGGTGAATGTTTTGACATCTAAAACGTCATCCAAGATTACTATCAAAGATGCAACCCGGGAAGATTTAGGAAAATATGAGATCACTTTAACCAACTCAATTGGCAAAAAATCTGCCAGAATAGCTGTTATAATCTTGGACAAACCTGGCCCACCAAGTGGAATAAAGGTAGACGAAGTTAGCGCTGACTTTATTTTACTTTCATGGGAGCCTCCAACCTACGATGGTGGATGTCAAATTAATAACTATGTTGTGGAGAAGAGAGACACAACCTCCACAACATGGCAGATTGTCTCCGCTACAGTTGCCAGAACATCAATTAAGGTCTGCCGCTTGACACAGGGCACTGAATATCAGTTCCGTATTGCAGCAGAGAATCGCTTTGGTAAGAGCCATGCCATTGATTCTGCACCTATAGTGGCCCAGTATCCATTTGAGCCACCTGGCCCTCCAGTGAACATTCATGTTTCCCATGCCACAAAGTCTGGCATGCTGGTTGAGTGGAATAAACCAGCCAGTGATGGTGGAAGTCCCATAATTGGTTATCACCTCGAGTGCAAAGACCAAAGCAGCATTCTGTGGACCAAGATCAACCGAGGTCTCATTGCGGAAAATCAGTTCAAAGCGACAGGCATTGAGGAAGGCCTGTTTTATCAGTACCGTGTATATGCTGAGAATATTGCCGGAATCGGACCCAGCACAAAACCATCGGAGCCTGTAGCGGCAAGAGACCCATGTAATCCTCCATGCAACCTCACAGTAACTGACATTACCAGAACATCAGTATCGCTTTCATGGGAAAGGCCAGAGTTTGATGGTGGAGCGAAAATTACAGGTTACATTGTTGAGCGCAAAGAGCTTCCTGATGGTCGTTGGCTGAAGTGCAATTTTGCTAATCTCCAAGAGACATACTTTGATGTTACTGGCTTGACGGAGGATGTACAATATGACTTCCATGTCATTGCCAAGAATGCAGCTGAGCTCTTTAGTGTACCATCAGAGGGCACAGGGGCAGTCACTGTCAAAGATGATGTGGATCCCCCCACTGTCATCCTTGACGACAAATATAGACAATTGGTGGTCGTCAAAGCTGGAGAAATTTTGAGTATTGACGCAGATCTCACTGGCCGTCCACATCCTGTTGTGTCATGGACAAAGGATGGAAAAGAGATTGATGCCAAAGCAAGAGTGGAAATTACATCCACAAACACCCACACCACATTACTTGTCAGAGATAGCATCAGAAGAGACTCTGGCCAGTACGTTTTGACTCTACAGAATGTTGCTGGAACCAGGTCCATAGCTGTGAATTGCAAAGTTTTGGACCGTCCTGGGCCTTCATCTGGTCCTTTGGCAGTGTCCGGCCTCACAGCTGAAAAATGTACCATTACCTGGGGACCACCCCAAGAAAACGGTGGGGCTGAAATCATGCACTACATTGTTGAGAAACGTGAAACTAGTCGCCTGGCCTGGACTCTAGTATATGCTGACATGAAGGCCACCACATGCAAGGTCACTAAACTGCTGAGAGGAAATGAGTACATTTTCAGAGTGAGGGGAATAAATAAGTATGGTGATGGTGAGGCCCTGGAGAGTGATCCCGTTACAGCTAGGGATCCCTTCACCGTCCCTGTTGCACCAACAGATGTCCAGGTGACCAGTGTGACAGGCGAAGCGATGACCATCTGCTGGGAGAGGCCCGTCTCTGATGGAGGAAGCAGCATCTATGGCTATGTGATTGAAAAACGAGAGAAGACTGGACTTCGCTGGGTGCGTGTGAACAAAAAGCCTGTTTATGACCTTAGGGTCAAAGCATCCAACCTGCGTGAGGGGAGTGAATATGAGTACAGAGTCTATGCTGAAAACGCAGCAGGACTAAGTGCCCCAAGCATACCGTGCCCACTGACCAAAGCAGAGGACCCACTGTTCCTGCCATCCCCACCAGCTAAACCCAAGGTGATCGACTCAACCAAGTCTACTGTCACTCTGACATGGAACAAGCCCCTGTTTGATGGTGGTGCTGCTGTGAAAGGTTACCGTGTTGAATACAGGAATACCATGGAAGAGGACTGGAATGTTGGTGTTCAGAACACAAAGAACACGGAATTCACAGTTGTGAAGCTTACACCTGGAGCTGAGTATGTGTTTGTTGTTAAATCCATAAACAAGATTGGCGTCAGTGAACCCAGCCCTCCCACAGATCCTCAGGTAGCAAAAGAAAGAGAGGACGAGCCAGTATTCGACATCAGCAATGAGATGCGGAAGACACTTATGGTCAAGGATGGCAGTTCATTCACCATGAAGGTACCATTCAAGGGGAAGCCGGTTCCTAATGTCATGTGGAACAAGGTAGATGTGGACCTAAGAGTGAGGGCAAGCATCGATACTACAGATACATTCACATCTATTACAGTGGAAAAAGCAACTCGTGATGACTCTGGAAAATACACAGTGACATTGCAGAACACCGCTGGAACAGCCACGCTGACACTGAATGTTAGGGTACTGGACTCCCCTGGCCCACCATCTCGTGTTGAGATTAAGGAGGTTACCAAGACGTCTGCAACAGTCACCTGGGACACCCCCGAGAATGAGGGTGGTGGAGCTGTCAAGAACTACCTTGTCGACCTGCGTGAGGCAAGCAAAAAGGGATGGACCAGAATCACAGATACATGCCACCGACTGACTTACAAGCTGTCAGATCTTGTGGAGGGAGGCGTCTACTACTTCAGAATCATTGGTGAAAATGAATATGGAATTGGTGTACCTGCTGAGACTAAAGAGGGAACCAAGATTACAGGTATAGTAAAGTTATCCTAAATGGATTTAATGATCAATTGACTGAAATGTCTATTGGATTATTCAGATGCAAAATTAATTGAGATTAAAGTCACAATATTTATTATGTTCAACCTTTCATCCTTTTTTTCAGAAAAACCAAGTCCACCACCTAGTATGGGTGTCACTGATGTCACTAAGGACAGTGTGTCACTATTGTGGGGCAAGCCAGAGCAAGATGGTGGCAGCAGAATCACCAGTTACCAGGTGGAGGCTCTGGAAAAGGGGGAGACAAAATGGGTGACATGTGGCGTGACCAAGACTACCCACCTTGTTGTCTCTGGCCTGAGGGAGAATGCTGAATACTTTTTCAGAGTCCGTGCTGAAAACCATGCTGGTTTCAGTGAATCTAAGGACATGACTCTGCCTGTGATGGTTAAAGATCAGTTTGGTAAGTTTAAGTACAATTTCAAATGTTTTTATTTGTACAAATGACTATAAATGTACTAAACATTTATAAACCATGCTCTAATTGCAATTTCTTGTTTTTTTTCCACAGAATCACCTGAATTAATCATGAAGAACATCCCTCATAATACTGTTTACGTTAGAGCTGGATCCAACTTGAAGGTTGACGTCCCCATGACTGGCAAACCTCTTCCCAAGGTGTCTCTGTCTAAGGACAATGTGGTTCTGAAGTCCACAATGAGGTTCAACTCTGAGATCACCCCTGATAGTATTAAAATCACACTCCGTGACAGTATTGCTGGAGACTCTGGAAGATATGACATTACTGCCTCTAATGCCAGTGGTACCACCAAATCTTTTGTCAACATTGTGGTCCTGGATAGACCCAGTGTCCCAGTTGGACCAGTTGAGATGTATGATGTAACAGAAGACAGCGTGAGCCTGAAGTGGCTACCTCCCTCATACGACGGCGGCAGCCCCATCACCAACTACATCATCCTCAAACGACAGACAACCACAGCAAATTGGACCGAGGTCTCCTCTGCTGTAGCAAGATGTACCATGAAGATCATGAAGCTCACTACCGGAAAGGAGTACCAGTTCAGAATAAAGGCTGAAAATCGCTATGGAATTAGCGAGCACATTGACTCTCCAACTGTCACTGTGAGCCTACCTTACAGTAAGTTTCCTATGTTATCAAGCACATTTTAAGACTGCAGCTAACCATGCTTGAGTGAATTATGTTTTTAATGGCCTTTCCTGTGATTTTTTAAGCCGTCCCCGAGGCTCCATCTGCACCAGTGGTGACAGCGGTTACCAAGGAGAGTATCACAGTGACCTGGAAGGAGCCTGCCTCTAATGGAGGCAGCCACGTCTTTGGCTACCACCTGCAGATGAAGGACAGAAACAGCATTATGTGGCAGAAAGTCAACAAGACTGTTATCCGTGCCTGTCACTACAAAGTGATAAACATCAACCCGGGTCTCATCTATGAATTCAAAATAGCTGCTGAAAATGCAGCTGGATTGAGTGCCATTAGCAAGATATCGGACGCAGTACTGGCCATTGATGCCTGCGGTGAGTGTTGAAACTTTGTTAACCATGGTTTATTTACATATTTTTTTCTAATCCTTATTTGACACACCTTCCCAATTACTTAAATGTGTTTGTTTTTTATGTTTTTTAGAGCCTCCAAACAATGTCCGCATTACTGATATCACCAAGAATACCATCACCCTGGCATGGCAGAAGCCTTCTGATGGTGGCAGCAAGATCACAGGCTACTTCATTGAGAAGAGAGACGATCCAAAAGGAAGATGGACAAAGGCTCATCTGACCAACATCACAAACAAACATTACACTGTGACAGGCTTAACTCAAGATGAATCTTATGAGTTTAGAGTAATGGCAAAGAACGCTGTTGGATCAGTCAGCAACCCATCCATCGTTGCAGGTCCAGTTACTTGTGTGGACACATTCGGTAGGTTGTATTGTATTGTATTGCATTGTATTGCATTCTGTTGCTAATGTAACTACATTTGAATTAATTATGTTGTTGATTTCTCGCAGGTGCACCCGAGATTGAAATTCCCCAGGAGTATCTGGAAGTAGTGAAACACAAGGCTGGATCTATTGTTGAACTTACATTTGGTATCATAGCTAAGCCGGCACCTACCATTGAGTGGTTTAAGGATGGAAAGGAGCTTAAGTCAGGGGCTCAGCAGACAATCAAGCACACTGCTGACTCTACAAGTATCATCATCAGGGACACCACCCGTCACAACACAGGAGCATATGAGATCAAGGTCAAGAACTCTCTGGGCTCAGCCTTTGCCTCTGTCAGATTGCAAATTCTTGGTATGTCTTACTTTTTAATTTTTATACACTAAAACGGATGTTTCTGTGTCTAAATCTACATATTATTTGTATATTAATGTGCACATACAGTATCATGAGACAATACATTTGGATTTATTCTGATTAAACTAAGACAGAGATCTCAATTTGTTTTGACATTATCAGATAAGCCTGGACCTCCTGCTGGAGAGATTCAGTTTAAGAAGATCACAGCTGATAATGTCACCATCATGTGGGCCCCACCTGATGACGAGGGTGGAGCCTTGGTTACTCACTACATTGTAGAGAAGCGTGAGACCAGTAGGATTATGTGGTCCATCATATCTGAGAAATTGGAAGAATGTATTGTCAATGTCCAGAGATTGATCCAAGGCAACGAGTACATCTTCAGAGTCAGAGGCATCAACAAATATGGAGTTGGTGATCCACTGGAGTCTGAGCCAGTGGTTGCCAAGAATGCATTTGGTAAGGAAAACAACAGAAATATACAACCCTGAAAAATGGTTGCCTGTTATAATATATCAATAAATTCACTGCTGAATATGCTTCTCCACAGTTCCTCCCAGCGAGCCATCCAAGCCCACGGTCAGTATGATTACCAAATCCACAATGACAGTAATCTGGGAGAGGCCTGCTCTTGATGGAGGAAGTGACCTTGATGGCTACTACCTGGAGAAGCGTGAAAAGAAGAGCCTGCAGTGGTTTAAGGTGGTCAAAGGCACCATCCGTGACACCAGGCAAAAAGTCACCAATCTTACAGAAGGAAATGAATATCAATATCGTGTCTGTGCCATAAACAAGGCTGGAGCTGGAAAATACTCACTGTGTTCTGAACTCTACAAGGCCTATGATCCCATTGGTATGTAAACTCTAAATAGTCGTATTGTATAGTAGCAGTCATTCACATTTGTTCTAATTGGTGTTGATCACATAACATTTCCTTAATTCATTATCCTCTTCTTCATTGCAGATCCACCAAGTGAGCCAACTAAACTAAGAGTGGTTGACTCCACTAAAACCTCCATCACCCTGGGCTGGGTGAAGCCTGTGTATGACGGAGGCAGTGAGATCACCAGCTATATCGTAGAGCAGATGAACACAGAGGACAGGGAATGGGTTGTGATCAGCTCTAACGGTGAAGTACGGACAACAGAGTATGTTGCGTCACATCTGAAACCAGGAACCTACTACTTCTTCCGTGTCTCTGCTGTCAATTGTGTTGGGGCAGGAGAAAACATTCAGACGTACCAGCCTGTACAACCCAAAGATATTCTCGGTTTGTATTTGTAGATTTACACTTACAGTACATGGACATTTTAAATCAAAACATTGGTGAAACATCCATCTTTCTGTATATTTAACAAATATTGGAACATTCTCTCCAACAGAGGAAGCAGACCTTGACTTGGATGTTTCCATGACCACCCAGTACACAGCTAAAGCAGGAAGAGATGTGGAGATTAGGATCCCTCTGAAGGGAAGACCTGCTCCTAACGTCACCTGGAGGAAGGGAGACAAGAACCTTGCCAGTGATGCCAGGTTCACTATCAACAACACAGAGTATTCAACCCTTCTCATCATTCCAAAGATTACACGCGATGACTGCGGCAAATATCTCCTGGAAATTGAGAATGGTGTTGGTGAACCCAAGATCATCACTGTGTCTGTGAAGGTGCTTGACACACCATCCACCTGCCAAAAGCTGATTATCAAGAATGTCACCAGAAACAAACTCACTCTCAGCTGGGAAGCTCCTCTGATAGATGGTGGTTCCCCTGTTACCAAATACATTGTTGAGAAGAAAGATTCCACCATGAAGGCATACACTGTTGTGACAACAGAGTGCACCAATACAACATACAAAATTGATGGTCTGTCTGAGGAGATTGCTTACTTCTTCCGTGTGTCTGCTGAGAATGAGTATGGAGTTGGTGACACATGTGAGACTACAGAGCCTGTCAGAGCAACCGAGACCCCCGGTCCAGTAAAGGAGTTGGTCATGACAGACTCTACCAAGACATCTGTGATGCTGAAGTGGACTAAGCCTGATCATGATGGTGGCAGCCACATCTCAGACTATATCATTGAGAAGAAGCTAAAGGAAGAGACCACATGGACCCTGGGTGGAACAAGCAAGCGTTGCACATATGAAGTTTCAAACCTTAAGGAGAATACTGTGATGGACTTCAGAGTATTCGCCAAAAATGAGAAAGGAAACAGCGACTTCTCCTTGATTGGACCTATCACAGTGAAGGACTTTATTATCCCACCTGAGGCCAACATGATTGATTATCCAAATGGGGATCTCAGTGTTCGCCTTGGCCAAAATATCCACATTGAGCTTCCATTCAAGGGCAAGCCCAAACCTGTCATTAGCTGGATGAAGGACAATGTACCATTGAAGGAAAGTGAGAAGATTCGCTTCCGCACAACTGATAACAAAACTGCAATGACAATCAGAAGCTCCAAGAAGGAAAATGCTGGCATGTACACACTGGTGCTGGACAATAGACAGATCAAGAACTTCTTTGATATTAAAGTGCTCATTCTTGCACCACCCTCTGTACCTGTTGGACCTATTCGATTTGATGAGATCAAAGCACAGGGCATTATCATATCATGGGATGAACCACAGGATGACGGAGGTGGAGAGATTACCTGCTACAGCGTGGAGAAAAGAGAGACTTCCCAAGCTAACTGGAAGATGGTCTGCTCCAGTGTTGTAAGGACCACATTCAAAATCCCCAACCTTGTCAAAGGAACAGAGTACCAGTTCAGAGTGCGTGCTGAGAACAAATACGGAGTAAGCGAGGCATTGAATTCAACAGAAGTTATAGCCCAGCACCAGTACAAGCCCCCAGGTTCCCCAGGAAAGCCTGTGGCATACAATGTCACCAGTGATGGCATGACCATTCAGTGGGAAGCACCTGGTTTTGATGGTGGCTCACCAATCTCTGGCTATCACGTGGAGAAGAAGGACAGAAATAGCTTGTTGTGGACCAAAGTGAATTCCAGCATCATTTCTGCAAGAGACTACAGAATCATTGGTTTGATTGAGGGTTTGGAGTACTCATTTAGAGTATATGCTGAGAATAATGCTGGCCTGAGTCCTGTCAGTGAGCAGAGCAAGCATGCGCTTGCCATCTCTCCAGTTGGTGAGTACACCAATATTTACAATGTGTAAATATTTAATTATGAACATACTTACTATAAAATACATTCACTGCATTGGAAAGTTGACGTTTCCTTCCCTCTACAGACCCCCCTGGCACTCCCAACTGTATTGATTGCACAAGAGACTCTGTGACTCTCAAGTGGGGCTTACCCAAGAGAGATGGAGGCAGTAAGATTGTGGGTTACAGCGTGGAGAGACGCCAGGGCAGAGGCCGTTGGCTGAGGTGCAACTTCACTGACATCTGTGAATTACAGTTCACCGTCACTGGACTCTCTGCTGGTGACCGCTATGAGTTTAGGGTGATTGCCAGGAATGCTGTTGGAACTGTCAGTCCACCTTCCCAGTCCTCAGGCTACATCATGACCAAGGACGAGAGTGGTGAGAAACCAATGGAGAAAAAAATACTTATTATTACTATAGAGTATTACTCTGCCATGAAAATGTTATGTTATTTTATGTAATTGTGATATGCATTTCTGACTCTGTATATTTTTCTATTTATAGTTACTCCTGACATTGAGTTTGATGCTAACCAGGCCGTTACCCTCAAGGCTGGTGAGAACATCAAACTAAAGTGCAGCATCACCGGGCGCCCCGTACCTCAGGTCACATGGTACAAGGACGGTACAGAGATTGATAAGAAGATGATGATTGACATTACAACAACCATCGGAAGCAGCTCACTCTTTGCCCGCGACGTAGACCGTAGTTACCGTGGCATCTACGCAGTGGAGGCCAGGAACAGCTCAGGAACTAAGAGAGCAGAAGTTAATATCAGAGTACAAGGTTGGTCACACAGTAAAATATTCAAGAGTTGCATCCATACCAATTATAGAACTTGAAGTATATTTATTCACTAAGATAGTTATGTTAACCATACACATTTTCTGTTTTTTTTAGACACCCCTGGGCCTCCTGAGGGTCCCATCCGTTTCACAGGCATCACTGCAGAGAAGTGTACAGTTTGGTGGAACCCTCCAGAGAACGATGGCTGCTCTGCCATCACTCACTACATAGTAGAGAAGAGAGAGACCTCCAGGATCTCCTGGGCAATGGTGACCAGCAAGTGTGAAGCCTGCTCCTTCAACGTCACTAAACTGATCAAGGGCAATGAGTATCAGTTCCGTGTCTCTGCCGTCAACAAGTTTGGTGATGGCAGACCTCTGGACTCTGAACCAGTCGTTGCACAGATGCAATTCAGTAAGTTCTGAAGACAAATTGTTTACATAGCTTTGATATTTTACCATTTCAAAATGCTCTCTGCAGTTATCAGTATATTTAATTTATTGAACAATAAATGGAAGATATTAAACATGCATTTTTGTTTTTGTTCCTCAGCTGTGCCAGAAGCCCCAGGTACACCAGACGCCACACATATTACAGGAAATAGCATCACAATGTGCTGGACTAGGCCCAGGTCAGATGGAGGTAACGAGATCAAACACTACATCCTGGAGCGACGTGAGAAGAAGAGTCTGATGTGGGTGAAGGTTTCCTCCAAGAGACCCATCACTGAGCTACGACACAGAGTCACCCACCTGACCGAGGGATATGAGTATGAGTTCCGTGTGATGGCTGAGAATGGAGCTGGAATAGGACCTGCCAGCAGCACATCCAGGCTTTTCAAGTGCAGAGAGCCAACCAGCACACCAAGTGCCCCCTCTGTGGTCAAAGTTACTGACTCCACCAAGTCCTCTGTCACCCTGGATTGGATCAAACCTGTGTTTGATGGTGGCATGGAGGTTATTGGTTACAATATTGAGATGTGCAAGGCTAGTCTGGAGGAATGGCACAAAGTCAACACAGAGTTATGCATCAATAACGTCTACACAGCTAAAGGTCTGGTTGCTGGTGAGATGTACAAGTTCCGTGTTTGTGCAGTGAATGGAACAGGACAGGGAGAAGCCTGTACAATTCCCAATCCAGTGCAAGCTGTGGACAGACTGACGTCTCCAGAAATTGACATTGATGCAAGCTTCAAACAGAACCACATTGTAAGGAATGGAGGCACTGTTACTCTCCATATTCCTTTCCGTGGCAAACCTATTCCTCTGGCTACCTGGACCAAGGCTGATGGTGAGGTGCCAGTAATGGCAGATATCAACACTACTGACTCATTTAGCACCTTGACTATTGAAGGCTGCACCAGATACGAGGCTGGAAAATACACCTTGACTCTAGAAAACAACAGTGGGCGGAAGTCTATTACCTTCACTGTGAAGGTTTTGGATACTCCTGGACCACCAGGTAAAATCTCCTTCAAGGACGTGACCAGAGGAGCACTGACCCTCATGTGGGACGCTCCCAGCAATGACGGTGGAGCTCGCATTCATCACTACATTGTGGATATGCGTGAGGCCAGCCGTCTCAGCTGGCAAGAAGTTAGCACCAAGTGCACACGTCAAATAATTAGAGCAACCAACATGGAGATAGGTCTTCCTTATGTCTTCAGAGTTATTGCAGTTAACCAGTATGGTCAGGGTGAGCCACTGGAGATGACTGAGCCTGTCATTGCCACGGAGGAACCTGCTCCACCCAAGAGGCTGGATGTCATCGACACAAGCAACTCCACAGCTTCTCTGGCCTGGCTAAAGCCTGAACATGATGGTGGCAGCCGAGTCAGAGGCTACATTGTGGAGCTTAGGGCCAAGGGGTCTGACCGCTGGTTAATGGGTGGTGAGACAAAGTCTCTGAAAATGGTTCTGGAAGGCTTGATTGAAAACACAGAGTACAATTTCCGTGTCAAAGCCAAGAACGATGCTGGCATCAGTGAGGCAAGAGATGCCTTTGGTTCTGTTGTCATCAAGGAGCCCCGCATTGAGCCTACTGCTGACCTCAGCAGCATCAACAACCAACTCATCACATGCAAGACCAGTGACAAGTTCATCATTGATATTCCTATAAGTGGCAGACCAGCTCCAAAGGTAACATGGAAACTGGAAGAGATGAAATTGAAGGAGACTGACAGGGTGTCTATCAAGTCCAACCATGAAAAGACGACCCTGGTTGTAAAAGACAGCAAGAGAGGAGATAGTGGAAAGTATTACCTAATTCTGGAGAATGCGGCTGGAGTGAAAACCTTCACTGTGACAGTTGTGGTGTTTGGTAGACCCAGTGCACCAACTGGCCCTGTGGAAATATCCTCTGTCTCATCTGAGTCCTGCACACTGTCATGGGCAGACCCCTCAGATGATGGCGGCACTGAAATAACTAACTACATTGTTGAGAAGCGCGAGTCTGGATCGACATCCTGGCAGGTTGTGAACTCCAGTGTCAAGCGCACCACAATAAAAGTCACCCGTCTGACCAAATACATGGAGTACACCTTCCGTGTGTGTGCTGAGAACAAGTTTGGCGTGAGCAAGTCCATTGAGACTACACCTGTGATTATTGAACATCCATTTGGTAAGTTGTATTATGTGTTAAATCAATTTACAGATGATGAAAATGTTAAGAACACAACATTAACAATTGTTTCCATTGTTTGTCTTAATAGTTCCCCCAAGTCCTCCAACACGCCCAGATGTGCTGTTTGTCTCTGCTTCTGCCATTGGCATCAAGTGGGACCTGCCATACCATGATGGAGGCAGTGGAATAACAGGCTACTGGATAGAGAAAAAAGAGAGAAACACCATCCTCTGGGTGAGGGAGAACAAGATCCCATGTGTTGACACCCAATACAAAGTATCCAGTCTTATTGAGGGCTTGGAGTACCAGTTCAGAGTTTACGCAATGAATATTGCTGGTCTGAGCAAAGCCAGTGAAGCCTCCAGGCCAGTGGTGGCACTGAATCCTGTGGGTGAGTACAACACCTGTCAGAGACTTTAATGGGTTAAGTGTAATGGTTTAATACTTTTTACCTCCACTGGTCCATGTCGTCCCTTAACTGTCTTGTCCTTTTGTCTATCATGTTCAGATCCTCCTGGCAAACCTGAGGTGACAGATATCACTAGATCCTCAGTCACAATCGCCTGGTCTGTACCTGAAAATGATGGTGGCAGCAAGATTGTTGGCTACGTTGTTGAGCGCAAGCCTTACAGCACAGATGAATATGATGACACACGCTGGTTGAAATGCAACTACACCACAATCACAGACACAAATTTCACCGTGGCTAATCTGGGAGAAGATGAAGTGTATGAGTTCCGTGTAATTGCCAGAAATGGAGCTGGTGTACACAGTGCTCCATCAGAGTCCACAGGACCCATTACCTGCAAGGATGAGTACAGTAAGTCACAACAATACTTCACTATTCAATGCATTTCAACATGAAGAATTATGAAAATAAAACACTCTGACATTCTCTTAATTTTGTGTTACAGCCCCTCCAAAAGCTGAACTTGACAGAACGCTGGTTGGAGAGACAGTCACTATTCGTGCTGGGTCAGACCTGGTTTTGGATGGGGCAGTGGGAGGTAAACCAGAGCCTAAAGTGTTCTGGTCCAAGGGTGAAAAGATTCTAGAACTGGGAGAGAAATATTCTCTGACCTATACCAGCTCCAGAGCCATGGCCATCATCAAAAACTGTGACAGGAATGACACTGGCAGGTACATCCTCACTGTGAAAAATGCCAGCGGCACCAAGACAGCAGCAGTCAATGTTAAAGTACTCGGTAAGCAAAACAAAGTACATGAAAGTACACACTTACAAAATACGCTCAGGCTTTCTTCACACATAATATAAAATATACAATTTTTTCTTTCAATTTCCATGTCAGAAAATACCTGACCTCCCAACACATGCTTCCATAATAATTCCACACATAATAATTAATTATTGTTTGTCCTGTTTGCAGAAGAATCAAACCAATTACTAATAACTATGTGTCTGCTTTCTATTCCAGATACGCCTGGGCCTCCTGCTGACAAGGTTATCATCAGCAGAGTCACAGAGGAGAAGTGTAGTGTATCCTGGAAGATTCCGTTAGAGGATGGTGGAGACTTAGTCTCTCACTACATTGTAGAGAGACGCGAGACCAGCCGCCTCAACTGGGTCATTATGGAAACAGAATGTAAAACCTTGGCATGTGTCAGCAGTAAACTCATCAAGAATAATGAGTACGTCTTCCGTGTCAGAGGAGTCAACAAGTATGGACCTGGAGTACCTCTGGAGTCTGACCCTGTTATTGCAAGAAACGCATACAGTAAGGGTTGTTCCTGTCCAAATACTATCATGTGTCTACTTACATGTGCTTAAAATGTGTATACTTTATTGACCACTGCATATCATAAAATATATTTCAGCTATCACTTCACCTCCTGGAGCACCAGAGATCACGGCTGTTGGAAAGGAACATGTCATTATTGAATGGATGAAGCCAGAGAGTGATGGTGGGAGTGAGATCAAGAACTACCTTGTTGACAAACGTGAGACGAGCAGTCTCAGGTGGACCAGAGTGAACAAGACCTTCACCATTTATGACACACGTCTAAAGATCTCCGGATTGCTGGAGGGCAGCGACTACCAGTTCCGTGTCACAG
Source organism: Hypomesus nipponensis (assembly GCF_054491055.1). NCBI lineage: Eukaryota > Metazoa > Chordata > Actinopteri > Osmeriformes > Osmeridae > Hypomesus > Hypomesus nipponensis. Next base: position 5,984,109 of record NC_140383.1, on the reverse strand, counting down.
CCGTGAATGCTGCTGGAAACAGTCAGCCCAGCGAAGCCTCCCAATATGTTCTTTGCAAAGATCCAACCTGTAAGCATCATATTAGGATATTCATGGATCATTCATAAAGACGAAACCTAACAATTTTTTTAAACAAAAATGTGAATTTGCTCTTTTTTTCTAGACACTCCTGCTCCACCTTCCATACCACGGGTGACAGACAGCACTAAACATAGCATCAGCCTTGCCTGGACCAGGCCTATGTATGATGGTGGTTCTGATGTGACTGGTTATGTAGTTGAGATTCTGGAGGAGGGAACAGAGCAGTGGTATAGAGCTCACCAAAAGGTTCTGAAGACTAACAACTATGTTGCCACTGGTCTGGCCAGCAACAAGAAGTACTGCTTCCGTGTGGCAGCTGTTAACGACAAGGGCACTGGTGAATTCAGTGAAGCAAGTGTGGAAACCGAGCCTGTGGAGAAAGTTGGTAAGTTTGCATGGTTAACTGTATTGATATAAAATGACCAAATATATAACCGATATAAATAACCAAATGGGAACCCATATCGACCGGCTAGCTTTTGACAGTGACACTCGTCAGGAATTTCACGAAAATTTGGATTTAGAACTTAACAAATAAAAAAGGTTGTACACAACATTGTACTTGAATATGTAGATACACACCTAACATTATGGGACAGGTCAAGTTCAGTTTGGGACGATTCATTTTGCACTTTGGGACAGTACTGTGACAGTGAGGAAACATTGCTTATTGTTAAGCCATTGACCATAGACAGTTCCAGATACTCAGTAGCAGGTTTATATCTTGATAGGCACATCATAATGACGATGAACCTTTGTCCAACAGAAATCCCAGATCTTGAACTTGGTGATGACCTGAAGAAGACTGTGTGTCTGCGGGCTGGTGGCACTCTGAGGCTGTTTATGACAGTGACTGGGAGACCCACGCCAATCATCACCTGGAGGAAGAAGGGAGTGGACCTTCAGAGCAGAGGCTTCATTGACACCACTGACAGCTACACATCTCTGGTAGTTGAGAAGGTCCATCGTTATGATGCTGGAAAATACATTGTTGAGGCAGAGAACCCATCTGGCAAGAGGACAGCAACTGTTCTCGTCAAGATTTATGGTAAATTGTGTGGAGGCTAAATACAATACACTGTAATTATGTGATAAAATAATTGTATAATTTAATATGGAATTAGGGTCAGTTAACATGGTGTGTGTTTTTCAGACACTCCTGGACCACCTGGGGCCGTTAAAGTGAAAGATTATACTAAGGAATCTGTGGTAATTACATGGGATGTACCTAGTGTTGATGGCGGAGCTCCTATCAACAACTACATCATTGAGAAACGAGAAGCTTCAATGAAATCGTACAAGACAGTTACAACGGAATGTAGGAAAACATTGTACAGAATCACTGGTCTGGAAGAGGGAGTTCACTACTTCTTCCGAGTATTACCAGAGAACATCTATGGTATCGGAGAAGGTTGTGAGATTCCTGAGTCTGTCCTGCTCTGTGAAGTTCCATCAATTCCTCAAGATATGGAAATTGTGGATGTGACAAAGACCTCAGTCATTCTGAAGTGGGAGAAGCCTCTTTCTGATGGTGGCAGCCGAGTGACAGGCTACGTCATTGAGGCCTGCAAGGTTGGATCAGACAGATGGAGTGCTGTGTCAACTGTGAAGTCATCAGTGTCCCAGCATACTGTCACTTCCCTGACAGAGAATGAGCAGTATCTATTCAGAATCAGAGCCACCAACAGCAGGGGAGTCAGCGAGGCTAGAGAGATCATGAGTCCTATCACTGTTCAGGAACAGAAAGGTATGCCATGTCAGAATTATGATTACAAGTACAATAAACTAAATATGAATTCCTGCCTAAATGCCCATAATAACTATGTTTTTGTAAAGCATGAATGTTTCCACAAAGTATAAAAACGTTTTTTACCCCCCCCCCCCCACACAGTGGCACCCAAGATTGATCTGGCTGGAATTCCACAGAAGATTGTCAATGTCCCAGCAGGCAAACCAATTGACCTCAACCTGCCCATTAAGGGTAAACCTTTGCCTGTCTGCTCATGGTTCTTTGCTGGTGTTAAGATGAAGGACAGTCTTGACCGTGTCAAGATTGAAAGCACAGCAAAATACACAAAACTAATTGTCCGTGAGACCACAATTGATGACACTGGTGATTACACTCTGGAAGTTAAGAATGCAACAGGAATTGCCAGAGAGGTTATCAAAATCATTATCCTTGGTAAGTGTTTTTGTTTCTTTGCTTGTGTTTGTGTAAAAAGTTTGAAGATACTTTATAATACTGTATTACAATATAACATTTTCAACCATTCAAATTTCTCTCTCTAGACAAACCTGGAATACCCATAGGACCGATGAAAATTGAAGAGGTTGATGGCAGCTCTGTGACTGTTAGCTGGGAACCACCAGAGAAGGATGGCGGTGCTAACGTTAGCGGCTATGTGGTTGAGCAGCGTGATGCACACCGTCCTGGCTGGTTGTCTGTGTCCGAGTCTGTAACGAGGCCCACTTTCAAATTCACAAGACTGTCAGAAGGAACTGAATACGTGTTCCGTGTTGCTGCTACAAACCGCTTCGGCATTGGTGGATTCATGCAGTCAGAAGTTGTAGAGTGCAAGAGTTTGAAGAGTACGTTGACATTCAGCATAAAACTATCCCAGAATAATTTGAGTATTGCATTTTATTTGGATATAATTGTTTAACATTTCTATCTTTTTTTTCTCTACCCCTTTTTTTCCCTCTTCCTTCTCTTTACAGCCATACCCGGACCACCCAGCACACCAGACATTGTTGATGTAACTCATGAAGGCATGACCGTAACATGGCAGCCACCAGAGGATAATGGTGGCTCCACTCTGGCCGGATACATCATTGAGCGAAAGGAGGTCAGGTCTGACAGATGGATGCGCATCAACAAGAACCCAGTAACAATGACCCGATACAGATCTACAGGTCTGATCGAAGGCTTGGAGTATGAATACAGAGTCACAGCCATTAACTCCAGGGGTGAAGGAAAACCAAGCTTGGGCTCCAAACCTGCTATCGCCATGGATCCCGTTGGTAAGCAAATGAGAAAGATTTTCATTTTACACGTTTTAGAATTGAATGTACAGACCACTGTCACTTTCTATTCCGCCCTATTTCTAATTAAATACTTTTTTCCTGTGTGAGCAGAGCCCCCAACTGCACCTATGCATCCTCGAGTGACAGACAGCACCAGGACCTCAGTGTCTCTGGCCTGGAGTCCACCTGAAGATGAGGGTGGATCCATTGTCACTGGCTACCTGATTGAGATGCAGAAAGTGGACCAGGTGGAATGGACTAAGTGTAACACAACACCTACAAAGATCTGTGAATACACACTGACACATATGCCCCAGGGAGCAGAGTATAAATTCCGTGTCATGGCCTGCAATGCTGGAGGATCAGGAGAACCAGCTGAAATACCAGGGGTGGTTAAGGTTACAGAGATGCTTGGTAAGGAAATATCTAGTCAAAACATAACAATGAATACATGTGTAGGATTGTATTATTCAATGTATTGATAATTGTGGTTTCTAACTTTTAATATTTTCTTTCAGACTATCCTGACTATGAGCTGGATAGCAAGTATGAGGAAGGCTATGTGGTCCGACAGGGTGGAGTTATCAGACTGTCTGTGCCAATCAAGGGTAAACCAGTTCCTACCTGTAAGTGGACCAAGGAAGGCCGAGATATTTCTCACAGAGCCATGATTGTCTCCACTGATGACATCACTGAGCTGGTGATCAAGGAGGCGTACAAAGAGGATACCGGCACCTATGACCTAATTCTGGAAAACAAATGCGGCAAGAAGGTTGTCTACATCAAGGTGAAGGTAATTGGACGCCCTGATGTCCCAGAAGGTCCTCTAGAGTTTGATGATATCCAGGCTCGTTCTGTCAGAGTTAGTTGGAGACCTCCCTCAGACGATGGTGGCTCAGATGTCTTGGGATACATTGTTGAGAGACGCGAGGTTCCTAAGGCAGCTTGGTGCACTGTGGACTCCAGGGTCCTTGAGACATCTCTGGTGGTCAAAGGACTAAAGGAGAATGTTGAGTACCACTTCAAGATATCAGCAGAGAACCAGTTTGGCGTCAGCAGATCCCTAAAATCTGATGAGTCTGTCATACCAAAGACCCCTCTATGTGAGTATTGGTCATGGTTCACACAAACAAATACATAGTTCTTGTGTTGAACAATTCCTCCTCTAACTATGTGTGTTTATATGTACAGGTCCTCCAGAACCACCAAGCAACCCACCAGAAATTATGGATGTCACCAAGAGCACAATCTCTCTGTCCTGGTCCAGGCCCAAGGATGATGGTGGCACCCGTGTCACAGGCTACTTTGTTGAGAGAAGAGAAGTGTCCACTGAGAAGTGGGTGCGTCACAACAAGACACACATCACCACCACCATGTACACTGTAACTGGACTCATCCCTGATGCTGAATACAAGTTCAGGGTAGTCGCTCAGAATGACGTTGGTAAGAGTGAGGCTGGACCCGAATCCGATTCAGTTGTCTGCAAAGATCCATTCGGTGAGTTATCATGACCTTTACTAAAACTCAGCATAACTAAAATTATACAGAATGTATGTAATAAAAGATGACAAAATTACATTGCAGTGTCTATAATAATTACGCCTATTGTTTCACAGACAAACCAAGTCAACCTGGCGAGATTGACATAATCTCAGTTGCCAAGGACTGCATCACTATCCACTGGTTGCGTCCAGAGTGTGATGGTGGAAAGGAGATCCTGGGCTACTGGATAGAGTTCAGAGAGGCAGGGGAAAGTGCCTGGAAGAAATGCAACAAAGAACGTTCCAAGGACAGACAGTTTACCATGGGTGGTCTTATGGAGGCTACAGAGTACGAGTTCCGTATTATTGCTGAGAATGAGACTGGATTGAGCAGGCCCCGCAGAACTGCCATGGGCATTAAGACAAAACTGAGCGGTATGTTAACACATTTTGTTCAAATTATAACATATAACATAAACAAATGTATATCTCCAAATCTCTAATAATCATGCTCATAATATGATTGTGTTTTTATAGTTGGAGAGGCTCCATGTCTGAAGGAGGAAATTAAAGACGTAACTACAAAACTAGGTGAATCTGGAACTTTGGTGTGCCAGATCATTGGCAGACCTCTGCCAGAGATCAAATGGTACCGGTATGGCAAGGAGCTGATCCAGAGCCGCAAATACAAGATGAGTTCTGATGGTCGCAACCATTCTTTGACCGTGGCCACAGATGAACAGGAAGATGAGGGTCTGTACACTTGCAGAGCTGTAAATGAGGCCGGGGAGGTTGAGACCAGCGGAAAGCTTTTCCTACATGCCGCTCCTCAGTTCCACCCCGGCTTCCCTCTGAAAGATAAGTACTATGCTGGCTGTGGAACCAGCCTCCGTCTCCATGTAGTCTACATCGGCCGTCCTATTCCACAGATTATGTGGTTCTATGACAAGAAGCCTTTAAATCCATCTGAGAATGTCATCATTGAGAATACAGAGAGCTACTCTCATCTGGTTGTTCGGAATGTTCAACGCAAGACCAATGCTGGCCGGTACAAGGTGCAAATGAGCAACAAATTCGGCACTGTTGACACCTTCCTTCGTGTTGAAATTCAAGGTAAATAATTTTCCTACAATCCTTGCAAGAATATTAAAGTTTTTTATATCTTAAATTAATTCCCCTTTTTATTTTATTTTACTTTATTTACAGATAAACCTACTATCCCAGAGGGGCCCATTGTTGTGGATGCACTGTTGAAGAGCTCTATAATCATCAGCTGGAAGCCTCCAAAGGATGATGGTGGCTCAATGATCACCAACTACATTGTAGAGAAACGTGAAGCAAAGGAGGGCGAGGAGTGGCACCTTGTGTCATCCTCTGTCTCAGGAACAACTTGCCGCGTTCCCAACCTGACTGAGAGTGCTGGATATTACTTCCGTGTTTCAGCTCAGAACCAATATGGTGTCAGTGCTTCTCTGGAGATTCCATCCGTTCTCATCATTAAGAGTCCATTTGGTGAGTAGGATGACATGTACAGTTACAGGAAAAGAACAAGTTCACTAAAATAATCAGGAAAGGGACGAAAAGTGCATTTCATTAACACTACTGTCTGTATTTTCAGAAAAACCCGGAATCCCACAGCAGCCCGTTGTTACTGGTGTCACAAAGGATTCCTGCGTTGTGTCTTGGAAACCACCAAGTAGTGATGGAGGTGCCAAGATTAAGAACTACTTCCTGGACAAACGTGAGAAGAAGCAAAACAAATGGATTTCAGTCTGCACTGAAGAGATCCACGAGACCACCTACAAGGTCACTGGCCTAATTGAGGGCTTTGAGTATGAGTTCCGTGTCAAGTGTGAGAATATTGGTGGTGAGAGTGATTGGAGTGAAATATCCGAAGCCATCATTCCCAAATCAGAGCACGCTCCACGACCCCCTGTGTTCAGAGACGAGCTTAGAGACATGACCGTGAAGTACAAGGCCAATGCTACATTTGTATGCAAGGTTGTTGGACATCCAAAACCTCTGATCAAATGGTACAGGCGTGGCAAAGAAATTCAGCCTGATGGACAGAAGATCAAAGCACAAGAATTCAAGGGAGGCTATTACCAACTTGTCATAACTGCTGCTGATGAAGACGATGCAACAGTGTATCAAATTAGAGCAACAAACCAAGAAGGATCCATCTCTACAACTGTTAACTTGGATGTGGAGGGTATGCTTTTTCACTTTACAGTGTGTTCATTGGCATTTGACTTGGCATTTTTGTATTGGTTGCCCAATCTCATTTATATGTATATCCCTTTTATGTTTCAACAGTTCCTGCAAAGATTCACTTGCCCGAATATCTCCAGGGCATGGGTGCAGTCCATGCAGTCCGTGGTGATGTGATTACTGTAAAGATCCCTATCACTGGCAAACCTGAACCAGCAATCATCTGGCAGAAGGGGCAAGAAATCCTCTCCAACTCTCCCTACTATCAAGTCATCACCACCCGATCCTTCACTTCACTTGTTTTCCAGAAGGGAGTCCAAAGAAAGGATACTGGTTATTACATTATAACGGCAAAGAACAGATTTGGCACTGACAAGCAAACTATTGAGGTTGATGTGGCAGATGTGCCAGACCCTCCCAAGGGTATCAAAATCAGTGACATCTCCCGTGATTCAATCACTTTAACCTGGGACACTCCAGCCAATGACGGTGGTAGCCCTATCATCAACTACATTGTGGAGAAATGCCCCACTACAGCTGACCGCTGGATCCGTGCAGCCCAAACCACTGAGACTCAGTATACCATGATTAATGTCTTTGGCAAGACAAAGTACCAGTTCCGTGTGATTGCAGAGAACCAGTTTGGGGTCAGTGGGCCGACTGCACCAACTGAGGCAGTTACCACAAAGGAAGATAAGTCTGTTATCAGAAACTATGATGAGGAAGTTGATGAAGAAAGAGAAATCACTAAGGGGGAGGCTCCACAACATAAGATCAAGACCTTGGCATCCATGTACACAATCTCTGAAGAGCTGGCTCGAGGGCAGTTTGGTATTGTCCACCGCTGTGTTGAAATCAGTACCAAAAAGACATACATGGCCAAGTTAATCAAAGTAAAGGGCACAGATCAGGAGCTGGTATACAGGGAAATTGAGACCCTTAACCTAAGTAGACACAAGAACCTGATGTATCTACATGAGTACTTTGAGAGCTTGGATGAGATGGTCTTGATCTACGAGTTCATCTCAGGAGTTGATATCTTTGAACGTCTTGGCACAGCCAACTTTGAGCTTACAGAACAGGAGATTGTTAGGTACTTGAGGCAAGTGTGTCAAGGCATCAAGTTCCTGCACAGTCAGCACTATGGCCATTTTGATATCAGACCTGAAAACATTGTCTACTCCACAAGAAGAAGCACAAATGTTAAGATTATTGAAATGGGCCAAGCAAGACTACTGACCCCAGGAGACAACATCAGAATCCAGTTCACTTCTCCAGAGTACTGCGCTCCTGAAGTCCACCGCCACGATCTGGTGAGCTCACGAACCGACATGTGGTCAGTTGGCGTACTGGCCTATGTACTCCTCAGTGGCCTCAATCCATTTGCTGCAGAGTCCACTACCAAAATGATTGAAAATATCTCAAATGTTGAGTATATTTTCGACGCAGAGGCTTTCAAGGACACCAGTCAGGAAGCAATGGACTTTGTAGACAGGCTTCTGATCAAGGATAGAAAGGTGCGTATGACAGCTTCTGAAGCTTTGGAGCATCCCTGGTTGAAGATGAAGCTGGAAAACGTTAGCACAAAGATCATTAAAACACTGAGACACAGAAGGTATTACCAGACAGTGGTAAAGAAGGAGTGGAACACCATTGTATCAGCTGCACGTGTAGCCTACGGTGGGGCTTTCAGAAGCCAGAGAGGAGTGTCTTTTGCCAGGGTGAAGATTGCATACCCCACCCAGGGTGTTCGTGCAGGCTCAGTCATGCATGGAACTGCTGAGGAAGGCGGACATGTCCGATTCACTTGCAGCATTGATAACTATGACAAGACCACACAGGTGAGCTGGTACTTTGGTTCACGACAACTGCATCCAAGTACCAAATATGAAATTTCTTACAGCAATGGATTTGCCAGCATTTATGTGAAGGACATCGAAGCATCTGATGATGGTGTCTACAGGTGCAAAGTTGTTAATGAGGACAGTGAGGCTAGTGCCTGTGGAGAACTCTTTGTTGAAACTGTCAGGTCATACCGCGAATACTTCTTGGGACGCACTGTCAAGAAACTGAGGGGCAAGCTTGACAAGACAAAACTGTTGCAGAGACCTCCTGAGTTCACTCTGCCTCTCTACAACCGTGCAGCTTACATTGGTGAGGATGTGCGTTTTGGTGTCACCATCACTGTGCATCCAGAACCCCATGTCACATGGCTGAAGGCAGGCCAGAGAATCAAACCAGGTGACAATGACAGGAAGTACACCTTCACTAGCGACAAGGGTCTCTATCAGCTGATGATCCACAACCTGGATCTTGAGGATGACGCAGAGTACACTGTCATGGCTAACAACAAGTTTGGTGAGGACAGCTGCACAGCTCGTCTCACAGTAACTCATCACCCAGTGACGGAGGAGACCATGAGGCCTATGTTCAAACGTCTGTTGGCTAACGTGGAGTGTGGTGAAGGAAACAGTGTCCGCTTTGACCTCAGAGTTTCAGCTATACCAGCACCCACTCTCAAGTGGGAGAAGGATGGTCAGCCTCTGCAGTTTGGACCACAGATTGCAGTTGTTCAAGAGGATGTAGACTATCATGTTCTGCACATCAGAGAAACTCTTATTGAAGACTCTGGAGTCTACAAGGTTACTGCAACAAATGCTGCTGGATCTGCGAGCTGCCAAGCCACACTAAAGGTGGAGCGCCTCACATACACAAGGAGAGAATATAAGAGTGAAGAGGAGAAACAGAGGTATGTGCAGAAACAGATTGAAAAGACAATGAAGATGGCCCAGCACATCGCAACTACCGAAGAACACCTAGGACTCAATCCTGCGGCCCAAGAGGCCTTGAAACATGCTGCAGATATCTACAAGCCTGCAGTGAGCACCAAACATATCCAGGGTGAGTTTGACATTGCGAAAGAAACACAGGTCAAAAAGACAACTGTGGAGGAGAGGACAATCCGAATGCCCTATGAGATCCCTGAACCTCGTGTCCATGATGCTACAGCTTTGGATGAGGATATGTTGATCAAACACTTTGTGCCTCTCTCTGATATGAAGTGGTACAGGAAACTCAGAGACCAGTATGAGATGCCTGAGAAAATGGACAAGATTGTCCAGAAGAGACAAAAACGCATCCGTCTCTCCAGATGGGAGCAGTTCTATGTAATGCCCCTACCTAGAATTACTGACCAGTACAGGCCAAGATGGCGTATTCCAAAGCTCACACAGGATGACTTGGAAACTGTCAGACCAGCCAGGCGCTCACCTTCCCCTGAGTCTGAGGCTTCATTCAGATCAAGAAGACGTTCTCTGGGTGACATGAGCGATGAGGCGCTTCTAATGCCCATTGATGACTACATGTCCCTGAAAAGAGCTGAGGAGGAGAAGATGACACTGGATGATGAGCTGGAGCTTGGATACTCTGCCTCCCCACCTAGCGGCAGCCCTGTTCGCTTTGAGTTATCTTCCTTGCGACGCCCATCACCACGACATGTGGAGCATGTTTCCAGAAAAGAGAGAGAAATAAAAGTAGTTGAGGGAGCCAAGACAACAGAAGTCCGCTCTCTCTCCCACTACATGAGAAGGAGGAGATCCCTCTCTCCCACATACATTGAGCTGATGCGTCCTGTGTCTGAACTAATAAGACCTCCCCGTGCACGTCCTCCAGTGGAGTTTGAGGGTGAAGTTGTGGAAAGAAGGTCCCCAACTCCTGAAAGGACACGCCCACGCTCTCCCAGTCCTGTCTCTGATGAGAGATCCTCTCGGTCATCTTCCAGGTTTGAGAGGTCAGCCAGATTTGACATTATGTCTAGATATGAGTCCAGAAAAGCTGCCCTGAAGTCAGAGAAGAAGTATCAAGTTGTGAGCCAGACACCTTTCAGTCTGGACCATACCCCTCGCATAACTGTTAGGATGCGTTCTCACCGTGTGCCATGTGGTCAGGACACCAAGTTTACTCTGAATGTCCAAGCTAAACCTCAAGCTGAAATTACATGGTTCCACAATGGACAACAGATTCTGGAAAGCAGCAAATACCAGTTCACCAACATGAGTGGAGTGCTGTCCATCCAAATCTTTGAATGTCAGGCTGAGGATAGTGGCACATATCGTGTTGTGTGTGCTAATGCTAAGGGTGAGGCTTCAGACTATGGCACCCTGGATGTGTCCGGAGGGGAATTCACAACTTACTCATCGCGACGTAAAGATGAAGAGGTTCCCAAACCATTTGTCCCTGATATCACTAAGACAGATCATTATCACACATCATCTTTCAAGGTAGCTTCCTCCTCGAAAACGCACTTGGAGGTGCAAGAAACCAAATCTAAGCTGACTGAGACACGTGAGGTTGTTTCACATGACAGATACTCGGCTACGTCTGACAGATACTCATCAGCTGAAAGATATGCCTCCTCTATCAAATACGCTTCAACAGAATACTTGTCATCATCTTATTCATCAGCATCGTCTGAGAGGTTTTCTGAGAGAAAAACAGCTGAGGCCAAAGCCAAGACTCTGAAGTCCACTGCTGCCGATGAGGTGGCTGTTCGCAAAGTGAAGGCTACTCTGCCTGCAAGAATACTCACTAAACCGCAGTCTGTTACTGTCGCAGAGGGAGAGTCTGCTAGGTTCACTTGTGACATTGATGGTGAACCAGCACCAAGTGTGACATGGATGCACGAGGGGCAAACTATTGTCTCCTCTTCCCGTCACCTAGTGACCACAACTCAATACAAGTCCACCTTTGAGATTTCCTCTGTTCAGTTTTCTGATGAGGGCAACTACATTCTGTTGGTCGAGAACTCTGAAGGCAGACAGGAAGCTCGATTCACTGTTACCATTCACAGGCCTGCTCCTAAAGAGGAGGTTACTGTGAAGTCCCCAGAGCCATCCATTAAATCCCCTGAACCATCAGTAAAATCCCCCGAACCGTCAGTAAAATCACCTGAACCGTCAGTAAAATCACCTGAACCGTCAGTGAAATCACCTGAACCGTCAGTGAAATCACCTGTACCGTCAGTGAAATCACCTGAACCGTCAGTGAAATCACCTGAACCGTCAGTGAAATCACCTGAACCGTCAGTGAAATCACCTGTACCATCAGTAAAATCACCTGTACCATCAGTGAAATCACCTGTACCATCAGTGAAATCACCTGAACCATCAGTGAAATCACCTGTACCATCAGTGAAATCACCTGAACCATCAGTGAAATCACCTGTACCATCAGTGAAATCTCCTGAGCCAAGGATCAAATCCCCAGAGCCAGAAGGAATCAAATCTCCAAGGAGTGTCAAGTCACCTGAACCAATAACTTCACCCCCACGGGTAAAATCTCCTGAGCCAATCACCTCTCCTCAAAGAATGAAATCTCCTCTCACAGTTAAGTCCCCGGAGCCAATCACCTCTCCACAGAGGATGAAGTCCCCTCCCCCAATCAAGTCTCCTGAACCGATCACCTCGCCTCAACGAGTGAAATCCCCCCCCACTGTCAAGTCCCCAGAGCCAATCACTTCACCTCTCAGGGTAAAGTCCCCGCCTACTGTCAAGTCCCCAGAGCCAATTGCTTCACCTCCCAGGGTGAAATCTCCCCCACCTGTCAAGTCCCCAGAGCCAATCACCTCACCTCCCAGAATGAAATCCCCTCCACCAATCCTTTCTCCAAAAAGAGTGAGGTCTCCACCAACTGTCAAATCTCCAACTCCTTCAAAGGCACCCAAGATCGTAAAACAAGTCACTGCAGAGGCTTATGAGAGCAAAGTGAAAATATATTGTGTTGCTGAAAGCAGTGTGCTAGAAGTCGTCTGGTATATGAATGGAAAGAAACTGACACAGAGCAGCCACTATGAGTTCTGTAGTTCTGCTGATGGAACCTGCTATCTCTACATCAATGACCTCTCTGATAGTGACCAGGGTGAATACACCTGTGAAGTCACCACTGAAGGAGGGGTCTCCAAGTCTTCCTTCTCTTTTGTTGGCCAAGTGTTTCAGTCCATCCGCACCAAAATAACATCTTATGTGGAGCAGCAAATGGCCATCAGAGGTAAGGAGAATTTTGTTTTTCATAGATTAAAACAAATCATATACGTTAAAGGTTTTGTCTCATGGTCAAAATGTTGCTTTCCTATTTATTTCAGGATCAATGAAAACACAAGAACTACAAATGACAAGTCAAAAGGAGGCAACAGCGATGGCCTCCCTTATGAAATCAGAACAGATGATGAAGAAAGAAATCCACGGAGAGTCCAAAATGGTTATGATGGAGCAAAGCATGATGGAACATGAGAGCTTCTCCTCCCAGGCTGTCCAAATGTCTTCCTCTATGCAGGAGACCTCCTTCAGTAGCTCCAGCTTAGCTGAGGTCAAGTTTGAAACAATGTCAATGTCCAGTATGTCCTCCTTAACCTCAGAGACATACGCTATGAGCTCCAGCAGCCTGACCGAGATGTCCAGCCATGTTGAGGGATCCTCAATGACAGCCATTCGCCACAGCAGTCAAGGTAAGGGTTTTTTTAAGGCTACACTGAATACATGTCGTCAGTCCATATGCTGTGCTGTCAATTTTGTGTATTTCATGGTTTGTCTAAACATGTAATGTTTTATGTAGGTTCTGCACCAAGAATTGAGGCTCTCCCAGAAGACATAAGCATTGAGGCAGGAAAGGTCCTGACTGTTGCCTGCGCCTTCTCTGGAGACCCAACACCTCACATAGAGTGGTCCCGCTCAGGAAGAACCCTGCCAGGCGAGCAAGAGAGTGGCAGGTTCCATATTGAGACAATGGATGACCTCACCACACTCATCATCACTGGTGTAAGACAGGACGATGCTGGGGCATACACCCTTAAACTGTCAAATGAGCTTGGATCTGACACAGCAACAGTTAACATTAGCATTCGATCAATGTAAAAACAGCCAATTTAATTTCTATCCTCCCCTTTCCCTCCTTCAATGCCTTTTTATTTATTAATTGAACAAAATAATCTTACTAGATAAAGACCTGGATTCCTGTTCTTGTAAATATGAACTATTTTTATACCAAACTTGACATTAATTTATGCCAAACTAGACTAAAGTCTAAAGTTGTTATAAAATGTGCCATATTGGATAATTATGACTTAGGATTTTTGATCCATTTTTCTGTGACATGTACATAATGTATATAGCCGAATTTAACGGTTATGGGAAATGTATGAATTGTTATTTATGACAATATTAACTGAAACAAATGAAACTGATGTTTAAAAGGAGAAAGTTTCACATGAAACGAATACCCTGTTAAACCTGAAACTAAACTCTGTGCCTCAACAATAAGTTGAAGTCTTAAGATTGCCTCAACAGGTAGAGAGGCTCCCTGTTGAAGTTTACAAAATCAGAGAGACAATATTATACACTGTATGTTTCTATGTGCAGTGATATTACAGTACTCCTATGAATTGTAACATGATCCTAAGACCCTGAGTGCTGTTTGCATATTACCCTCATGGAAGCAGCATAAACTGGTCTTGTGATCTGACTGACTATGTCATACCACCATTTTAATGACATGCTCACAGTGCGAGCGGCCTGCACTCAGTGAGCTAAAATGTTTTTTTTTTGTGCTCTATTTCTGGCTAATGACTGTTTGAATACACTTTCAGAAGTAACATCACCTGGCCATTAGGAAAGAAAGTCCATTCTGCACTTGTTTGCAGAGGTAGAGCCATCTCTTGGAGGACTGCAGTGTGTTTGTGTGATAGCTTTAGAATTTCACCGTCAGTTGCATGGGCAAACATCAAGCAAGCGTACCGCAGTGACACCATCCACTGTGTTAAGTGAAGAAAAATTATTGTTTGCCCTGCACTTTGGTTTGATTGAAATTAGAATTTTAGCTATATCTATTTACGCAACCTCCTTGAGTTTTATTCATTATTGATTTAATAAAGCATGATATCAGCACCACAAAATGTCTGTGTTTTTAATGATTTGTCTGACTTATTTCTTGCTATTCATAACAATCGTCGAGAAAGTTTGGAAGAGACTCAAACTGGGTAAGAGAGATGTGAAAATCACATGATTTGACGCTGAACTTGCACTAGGCCCTACCTTATTAATTCATGAATCATTCAAAACATTTAAGCGTTGGGTGGGTCCAGGGGGCAGCCTCCGGGGATGAAAAATGCAGAATGCCAATGCAGAAGTGGCTTAAAGTGCAATACCGCCGAGGGTCGACGCCAGGGGCAGGCTCCAAAAAACTCTGGCTCCAATTGACTCCCATTCAAAAATCGCCAAATTATCTCATGAAATACTAAGTCAAAACAAAGTGTTTACAATTCATTATGGTGTCATTAACTAGATTCCCTTCTTCTTATTAGTTTCCTGGCTGTCCATCTGAAAATAATTAGATAATTATGTAGATAGTAGGCCTTAAAGATCGGTATATTTGGGGGAGTGGATTGATTGACAAGTCTACTAGCCAGCGGCATAGAGGCGAAAGCCCGAGGTGGGCGTGCATCGCGTCTTCGGCTTCTCCCGCCCTTCGCGCCCTCCCAACTCCGCCTTCTCGTTCAAATTTGATAACTTCTGGTTCCAAAAACCAAAGATGGCGACCAGGAGGTCAATAATCGAGGCTTCAAAACGGGCTTTCACAAACCAATGGGTGACGTCACGATGACTATGGCTTCAAGTCAGCCGGGCTGCAGGCGGCTGCAGACGACGCCGGTGCTGCAAGTCGAATGCACCTAGTCTATGGTTGGGTCTTTTTTTTTTTTTTTTTTTTTACAATTTGGGAAGGTTTCAGAATTTCATCTAACTTAATTGAGTTCAACAGATAAAATTACCTGCACTGAAAATGCAGTATGTCACGTGTTCAGATTGTCAATAGGTGCGTTCGACTTCATGCAGCGCCGGCGGCGCCGACAGTCTTGAAGCTGAGAATGCCATTGGCTGCTTCAAGTCAGCCGGGCTGCAGGCGGCTGCAGGCGACGCCGGCGCTGCATGAAGTCGAACACACCTAGTGACTTTCACCCATTTCCATGCATTCATTTCCACTAAACTAGTACCTGAATATAGTCCTATATTAGACATTCTCTGCTATAGTGCTAGAAAGTTGTAATTGTCCAAACTGGTCCTGCTAGGGACAGCGAGTTTACGTTAGCCTTCTGCTAGTAGTAGTACTAATAGGCTACTAGCTTGGTCGTCACAGGCACGCGCCGGTTCTATTGTTCGAAAAGTTTGCATTTTGTTTGCTTCTTCCTTGCAATCAACATTCTTCTGGATTATAAAGCTTCTTGCGTTTCTCAAGACCTTGCCAACGTTAATTAAATACATTTCAGCACCATGGAATCGGAATATAGTTTAAAGATTTACGTCGAATGGTACAGAAGATGGCGCCATTGCACACAGTGTTCCTCGAGGACCACAGGAAGATATCATGGTGTCCAGCGACCTGAAAAAGCTCCTGTCTAAACAAGTAATTACTGGCAAAGATTCTTTGACTTTATGTAGACACCTATGTTTATGAATAGTATTACACACCTTTATGCAAACACAATGACTTAAAAGCAGTAGTCAAAATGCTACTTTCTGGTTTTATAAACAATCATCAAACTGAATCCACTGAAGAGGCTAATGTGCCACTGTGTAAGTGTTAATACAGTGTTAATACCCCGAACACACACACAAACTCACACACTTTATCTGTGGTGATGGTATGATAGACCTTGTCACAGCTGCTGCAGAGTTCTATCCCAGCAAATAAGCTACTCTGAAAATCAGACATAGTTAGCTGCCAAAGAGTTCTACTCAAGCAGAATAACTAATGATGAACTATAATCTAGTACAGCTGTGGGAGTAAGATCAAGGGACAAATGTAATGCCCTGGAATTTTAAGCCCAATAATTCCTGCAAATAATGGACTTTCATAAACATTATTCGGGGCCACTTAGTGTCTGTACTAGACTTCTCCTCTCCTGTTAACCCTGTGTCCCAGCACCTCTAGTCAGAGAGACTTGCCCCTTATGTATCACACTGGCGAGAGGAGTTAGAGCTCCCAAACTTGGATTTAGGGCTCTGCAGCTGTCCCAGTGTGAAATATGAGCCCACCAGGCTGAGACCTGAAGCCATTGCAAAACCCTGGCCTGCGAGACAGAAATGGCTTGGCTGTATAAATCAAATTCCCATCCCCAGGACTGGCTAGCAGAAATAACCTGTCAGTGTACCAAAGACTGGGGGTCAGTCTGGGAGGGGCCTGGTCTTGAAAACCCATGCCTGCACTTTGCAAATGGAACCATCACACAGTGCCGACTCACACTTCAACCCGGGCCCTTCATTGCAAATGTCCCCCAATCTGATCAGGCAGTTTGCTAACAACAGCTTCTGAATGTTTTCAAACTATTGAAGGAGGAGGATTTACTTAATTGAGATTAAATACTTCCAACAATGCGTGTTGTGGATCAAGTTCCTGCAAAAATGTTTTGTAAAACAAGCCAAACCTTAGTCAATAAGAAAATTACCCAGGGTTACAAAAACTGAAGAAACTAAAAAAAAAAAAAAACTAAGTGTGACAATGACAATGTTAATAGCATGCTGTAGTATACATTTGCTAAAGAAAAAAGATAATTAGGCACAATTAACTATGACTGACAAATGTATCAATTAATTGATAACTTGGAAGTTCAAAGCAGATATAAAGTAATAGAAACACAGTTTTGTTACATTAGCTTCCTGTGACAAGAACCTAACCTTACGAATGATTCAGTTGTGTAAGACAGGGCTGGTCGCAGTGCGGCCTTCAGCAATTTGTTACTTTAGGTACCTGGTGATATGGAGCATCAGGACACACTTTTGTCATTAGGTGGTCTATTGTAGCAGGCTTTGTCTGCCTCTGATCCGGAGATCTCTTTAATACAGCCTAAACTAAGCCCAGACACTCACAGAGCAAACAACCTTTTCAGGTTTGAAAGGTTGCTATTTGTATAATCATTTCCTCTTAGACATTTGAAAGACAGTTCCCCATTCAGCAAATTGAAATGAATACTTTGATGGTTCATAACTATTCATAACTATAGCTAACTACTTTTTATATATATATATATATATATATATATATATATATATATA
This sequence comes from Hypomesus nipponensis, assembly GCF_054491055.1. Classification (NCBI taxonomy): domain Eukaryota; kingdom Metazoa; phylum Chordata; class Actinopteri; order Osmeriformes; family Osmeridae; genus Hypomesus; species Hypomesus nipponensis. The sequence goes on along the minus strand of NC_140383.1, from coordinate 5,966,213 downwards.
TATATATATATATATATATATATTTATACATATATAAATATATAATTATGTTTATTAATGCAGTTGAAAACTAAAGTGGTCCATCATTCCATCAAATCAAACTGCTATATCCAAAAAGGAGAATATTTAATCAATGGTTTGATCAATTTCCCTTTTAGGGAAAGGCATGTGAAATAGTATGGGCCATTTTCAGAATGAATTACTGAGTTACTTAAGCAGAATGTTGTTACCAAACCTGATTACGAAACCTTCAGATTTCATTCAAATATGATTCCACAAAAAATATTTAAGATTCTTTGGTCTTACTGTAATAGTGTATACATATTGATACAGATATTTTGACTGTAAGGATGGGTCGGTCTCATTGTGTTTTATGAACATAATGTAGAGAGAAACAAGCATGGTGGCCATGGTGTCTGTACAGTGTTTTCTGCTGTCTTGTAACGGGGGTTTTCAGTTTGAGTGACAGGGACAGCCACTTACTCCTTATGGTCACCAGCTATTTAATGACTCAGGGTATCTAACCAGTAATGTAAGAAAAAACAAATATTACTAAGAGTACAAATAGTGAGTGGACAATTCTCTAATACTTAATGAACGTCAATGAAAACAGACAAATCGCCTGACCATAACAGAGAAATCAACCACAGACTAGCGGGAGGGAGTTGAGTGACAGGTGGGAAGTTGCATAAATGGACTCTTCTCCCATGATGCCCCCAAGAGAGTGACCAATGGGGAGTGACAGAGCAGTGATGATGCTGATTTGTCCCCAAGTATATAAAGTTAAAGAACCATATTGTCACTTCTGAGCAGTTGGAGCATTCCCAGCCTTGCCTCAGGTGTAGGGATTGCAAGGAAAAAGCAAAACTACACGCTACACTGTGTAGTTTTGTTTTTAGGGGATATTTCGAGGCTCAACCGTTCTCACCTTGGATATTTTGGAAACATTCTGGATAAGGAGATTGTTGCATTAGTCACCTGGGCACAGTCCCATCTGTTCAAGGCACCCTTGTGGATACAAGTGAGTAGTTTACACCCTGTATCCACACATACCTCTAACATTTGTTTACTTATTTCTTGTTTAGCTTATTTACTGGTAAAAGATACATTTTCTTGCCAGTGAGGATTTAGTAAAAAGCTTGTCTCATAGTTCAATATAAAAATATCATACTGTGTTACTTCCATTTTGACATTTAGTTCAATTATTGTTGCTTTTGAGCTGCTGTTTTCTGAGCTTTTCAAGGTTAATAAACGTATGAAGTTTGTGGAATGATTTCAGAAAATCCAAGAATAGCCCATGATAGCATTAGCGTGGTGTCCCAGCTGGGTCTCTATGTCTTTTTAAGGGAATCAGCAGCAGGGCTATCAGTTGCACCTCCAGCTATGTGCCACATGGTGGCTGTCAATCAAGCAAGGGGGACAAGGTATTTTTGGCCACTGCCATATCTGTCCCTCAGATTCCAGTTTTTAAACATCGGAAGTTAAATCAGTTCCCTACACAGTTTTTATGAAGGTCTTATATGATGTTTTTTTTTTTTTTTTCAGTGTTGACTGCCCAGCAATCATGTGTGTTGTTTTTGATAGTTCAAATGAGCAGATCAGTCTAATTGTATACCTTGACGTGTAGGTCAATTGGTGTCATTCTAATCTACTGCTCAGATTATTATTTTTTATTTATGATGCTTGACCAGCTACATGTGGGAGTTTGGGATATGTAGTCATGTTTGTTTGAAGCATGCTCTGATATTTCCCTTTTCATGTGAAAGTTGTGGTTTGGGATTTGATAGACAGGAGCAGTCTGGTGGAAGAGCTGCACAGTGACAGGCCTATAACTAGGCCTAGGCTGACACTGCTAGTCACGTAGGCCTTTGGTATCACTGTACAGATACTGCCATTTTACATCTAGTTAAGATGTAGTCTCCTGTCATTGGTTATGAATAAGCTTTGATTATGGAGTTCTATAAATATGTGTGATTGAATCTGGTTTGACTGTGGTATATAGAATCAGGGGTTACTGGCTGGTCATGGCAGGTAGCAAATGGCAAAGGACAGTGACAGATGGGTTTCCTTGGTTGTTGAGGACAGCTCCCCTTTACAACTGTATAAAACAAGACAACATTGTTTGTGTTTCCTTTCCTTTCATCACTATCAGAGCTGGTATTGAAAATGCTTTAATACAGAGTTTCAATCTGGAGGGCTGAATGCCATGAGTATATTTGATTATTTTATGAAATATAAATATATTTTTGGTAACATTTAGGTAAAATGAAAGGTAGGATACGAATGATTGAATAATACTCAATCTGTTTTAGTCTCAAATATGAATTGCAGACTATTTCTGAAGTTCTTTGTGTGCTTTCAAAGGGGCATGGGTGTTTCTAAGAAACCATGACATGGTCCAATGGTATAATAGCCTAAATAAAATTTGACAGTTGTAGAATTATTCTTTAATGTTTTCTGTCATTATAATCAATCCAATAAAACATACGTAAATGTATGAAAGTAGAATGTGCATTTTAATAACAGTAAAAAGCCTGTTGTGGACAGAGAGAGAGTACTTGAAGATGAAATTTGAAGCCAACAGCTATTTTTAGTTCCAATCTTGGACTTTAGCGGCATTCAGGGTTCTGTATCTGTACTGAATGTCACAGGATTTGTGATATCTGTGATATTTAAAGAAAATTATATTTCAATTATTATTAAACCCGCTTGTGATCACTGTTTGCAATCTTGGAATGGGATTGAATACATTTGTAATGCTGTTATGACCCTTCTGCTATGCAAATGTACAGTAGATTTGTGTAACTTACATTTCCTTCAAGGTGTTAAATCGAGGTGAAATGTGTGTTAGTCAATTTTGCCATCTGTCCATCGTTATTTAGATTTAGTGGCTATCATTTTGTGCACTACAGCTGCGTTTAAGATACAAAGGCACGCAAATATGGTTTAGAGTGGCGCCACGCATTATTAATGTATTCCACCATCAGAGAATGTGAGGATTGCTGATGTTTAAGTTGTCTGAGGCTTGTCACTGACTGCTGGTTGTAGTGTCCTAGTGTTTGGCTTGACACCCAACCCCGCAAAGAGTCCCTGGTGCCTGTTGAGCCACAGGCAGTCAGGACCGACATGCTGCTTTCGGCCAGGTGCAGGGGCGCAGGGACAGCCAAAACTGATGACTTAGTTTCTTTGACTCTCTCAGAGACTATAAATACGCTCTTGCTCCCAGAGAGTTATGGAACTTCAGTGCTGGACATAATCAAAGCCATACCTTTCGAATTTAAAAATAATGTATGATTAACTTTCTGAAGTGTTTTGAAAAGGGGGTAATTCTGTTTCTGCATGTATCTCTCATTCCAGGGTGTCTATCAAAATGTCGACACAGGCGCCAACATTTACACAGCCGTTACAAAGCGTTGTGGCACTTGAGGGTAGTGCTGCAACGTTTAAGGCTCAAGTTAGTGGTAAGGAAAACTATTTTGTTTCATAGCATACAAATAAAATGTTTGTGACACTGTCCAGCCCAAATACTTTGATAGTTCTATTAAAACGTTGTCCATTAACAGTTAAGCATTTGAAACCAATACTTTTGCTTGGATGCAGTAGTCCTTAACACCTACCAGATAATAGATATATATAATGAATTCCCATATCTATCTGTAGGTTCTCCAGTTCCTGAGGTGAGCTGGTTCCGTGATGGCCAGGTTCTTACTGCTGCGGCTCTGCCCGGCGTTCAGATCTCGTTCAGCGATGGCCGCGCTGTTCTGACGATCCCTGCTGTGACAGCCGCACACAGTGGAAGATTTTCTGTGAGAGCTACCAATGGAGCTGGACAAGCCACTAGCACCGCTGAACTCCTTGTTACAGGTAAATACTAACCTTTCTTATAACTGCAAGATGGATGCAGGAATTGGTTTAAGGAAACAACCACACACTGTCTCCTCTTTCTACAGCGGAGACTGCGCCACCCAATTTCATTCAGAGACTTCAGAGTATGACCGTGAGACAAGGAAGCCAAGTCAGATTGGATGTTCGTGTGGCAGGAATCCCTACACCTGTGATTAAGTTCTACAGAGAAGGAGCTGAGATACAAAGCTCCGCTGACTTTCAGATTGTTCAAGAAGGAGACCTTTACAGTTTGTTAATTGCTGAAGCTTTCCCAGAGGATTCTGGAACCTACTCCGTAAATGCTTCAAACAGCAGTGGACGGGCTACCTCCACTTGTGAACTACTAGTTCAGGGTAAGATTTTTAAAAGTGAGAGGTTGAGAGAGTACAGTCTTGAGTATGAATCAGAAAATTAACCCCAGGCAAAGACTTTGCTAACTTGATACTAACAAATGTATAATTGAATTGTCTGTTCCCCAGGTGAAGAGGTAGCAGTGCCTGCTAAGAAGACCAAAACAGTTGTGTCTACTTCTCAGATCTCTCAGACTCGCCAGACTAGAGTTGAGAAGGTACAGTGACAAACATCAAGGAACTTTCTCTGTCTCTCTCTCTTGTCTCTCTCTATCGTATTCCTCTCTTACGCTTGTCAATTTCATTGCAGAGAACGGAGTCTCATTTTGCGTCCTCCTCCATGATGTCGATGCAGGTCGAGGGGGGTGTTATGACCCAGCAGTTGGCACACAAAACCCCCCCTCGTGTGCCACCAAAACCAACTTCAAAGTCACCAACTCCACCATCTCTGGTGTCCAAGGTTGCAGGTGCTCGTCACCAGTCTCCATCACCTGTGAGACATGTGAAGGCACCTACTCCAACCCCTGTCAGGTACAAATTGTGAATAGTGTTTTACCAGGCAAGGATTCATCCATATTCTGTAAATGTTTGTCTCTGATTCAATCTGTTCTCCATTTCCAGGTCTGCCTCCCCCACCTCCAGACTGTCTGTCTCCCCCATCAGACCTGTGAAGTCACCATTGACCACACGTAAGCAGATGGCCCTGGGAGCAGATGTCCCGCCCCCCTGGAAGCAGGGAGGCTTCGTGGGAGAGTCCAGCTACACCATGACTGCTGGAGCCACCCGCGTCCAGACCTCTTCCTCCTCTGTTCACATGGAGCAGCACTGGGAGGGCTCATATGAAGTTCAGCAGCAGCAGCAGCAGCAGCAGGTGACTGCCGTATCTGTCAAAGAGGTGAGTCAAGTCCCACTGGGGACCACATCAACTTTGTAGAACCAGAGCCCCCTAGTGGTGGACTGTGAGGCCGTTATACTGTCCTTGACCAGTGTTGTGACAAATGACATAATGTTTGAATGAGCAACACATTATGATTCAGCAGATTTCTGTGTATCACCATCATGGTGATGTCTGTTAATTTGTGTTGTAATTGTGAGTGATGAAGCTTTTAATCTTACTAACATACATCTGGGTCAACACAACCAGGGTGATAACTGCTTGGCCGCAGTTATGGAGCAGTGGATCATTTCTGTAACCACAGGGCCCAGGGGGTAGCAGCATTGGTCCAGTCCACCAATAAGCATGGGCATTAACTGATTTTCTTTGCCTCATCATCCATCTTGTCACTTTAAAATATTTTTCAACAACATGATAGATAGATAGAAGCTAACGAAGATAAAGTCGAGCACCTAAGGACACAGTCCTGTGACTCATACTTTTCATTCGCCACAGTGCTACTGTGTGACATTGTCCACACGACAAGGTACTAAACAAGGTACTAACACAACACAGTGTGATGTTCCTGTGACATTTGGTTTTCTGCTTTCATGTACTCAATATCTTGTTGGTCAAGTTTCAACTGCCATGGATGGTTTGAGATCTATGTGCTGTCTGACACCCGCTGCTTGTTGTCTCCAGGGTGAGGGGGGGAAAAAGGCTGAGGCGGTGGCTACAGTACTGGCTGCTGTCGACCAAGCACGTGTTCGGAAGCCTGTGCATGCAGAGGGTGGTCATGCTGAAGAGGAAACTATAGAAACAGATTTGAAACAGCAGCAAATGCTGGCCACAGAGCAACATGTAACAACCCGGACAGTGACAACCCAAATGCCAACTGCTATCCACACCTATACCCCTGAGCAAAGCCTGCAGGTCTCCCAGGTTAGAGGGCTTTGGAAGTATATAATATATATATATATATATATAAGTATATAAAATAAATAATAACAGTGTTTCCGTCTTTGTATTCCTAATACTTATTTTAATACGTAGTTTTTAGATATGTGATCATTTGTTCTGTTGGTTACTTTAGATGCAAAGAAGTACAGAAACTACCACCCATGTGGATACTGCCCTTGCCCCATCCCCAATTCCACATTTTACAGTTTCAAAAGTCACTGTTCCTAAACCTGACTATAGTTATGAGGTAAGCTCAAACCACTCCAGGCAAGCAGTGTAGCATAACCAGCTGTTTGTAATAAGTATGGGAAATCAATCCTAAATCCTAACTATATACTTTTAGTATATAGTATATGGTGTGTCAAAATGTGTAATTCAATTTTTATAAAAGATAACTTAACTACAACTATAGTGATAAATAAAACTGCTTGCCTGAGATGTAAATGCAAATGTATATCTTTCAGAAGTAACAGTGCTTCTAATAAATATTTACACAGTATAACACCTAAGTTATGAATCAACTTATACCTTCATTAATGAATAGGTACTGTATACTAAAAACATAAAATCCTGTCTTGATCCTTAGAACTTAGTTGAACGTAGTCTTTAAATTAATTCATATTAGATTAATACAACTAACATAGATCCCCTTTCCTGTGGCAACATTTTTTTTTAATTTGATTAAACAAACCCAATTTTGTACTGTTCTGGTTGTGATCATAATGATATTCTCCCATGGTTGGTCAGGTTTCAAGAACAGGTTCTGCTATTGCCACACTGCAGAAAGAGCTATCCTCTACCTCTGCACAAAAGATCATCAAGCCAGTCAAGCCTCCATCTCATAAGACTGTGGAGACAAGAATGATGCCTGAGGCTACCCCTCCTCCATTTAAAGATATTACTGACAGATATCAGACATATTTCGACACTCAATTACAGACAGGGACAGCATATATAGGGGGCATGGAGCAAATATATGAGGATTGGGAAACACAGGTTTGTAACGTCAGATTCTTTCCCCCTGTTCATTCTCTAATGGTGTTTCCTCTCTAGCTACTCACAATCTCTCTCTCTCTGTTCCTTTAGGTCATTTTCTCCCAGCCTCCCCTCTTTTGTGCATGTTCATGTTTTCATTTGAGTCCACAGCAAGAGAAGTTGGAGACACTTTTCTTTCAGTACCAACAAACTAACAAATAGATCTTGTACTTCCATAGGTTGTGGAGGCAGCCGCTGTGCCTTCAACCCTGGAGGAAAGTGTGGTCCCACCTACTCTTTTGGCTGTAAGTATTTAATTATTCTTACCTTTTTACAGTTACTTTAGTTAAGATTAAAACTTGTTTCTTTTTTTTTTGCTGGATTTTTTTTCAGGCTTTGATGGACTTGACTGTGACAGAGGGTGAATCTGTGACTCTGGAGTGCCACATCAGCGGTCACCCTGCCCCTGTCATCATGTGGTTTAGAGAGGACTACAGAATCGAGAGCTCCATTGACTTCCAGATAACCTATGAGGGTGGATTTGCTCGTCTGGTAATCCGTGAGGCTTTTGCTGAGGACAGCGGTCGCTTTACCTGCACTGCCACCAGCGAGGCTGGAACAATCAGCACATCCTGCTACCTACTTGTTCAAGGTAAGTGAACATAGATTTTATACAACAACAAAATCAAACCAATGTTGTATGCAAAGCATAAAAATACAATTAATTGGTTCTTTTTCCATTACAGTGTCAGAAGAAATTGAATTGGCTGCTGTCACTGAACAGACAATTGTTCACGAGAAACAGTGAGAAGAAATTATTCTCTTAATTTGAACTGTTTTGGATTCATTCATTTCCACAGTGTTTTAACTTTTATGGCAAACTTGTTCATCTTTCAGGATGACAGTTGAAGCAAAGGAGGAGACCATGTCGGAGGTGAGCGGCGTTGCAGAGTCTGTGGAAACTGCAGCTGCTGTTGCTCCCTTCTTCATCAAGAAACTTACTGTACAAAAGTTGGAGGAAGGAGGATGTGTTGTCTTTGAGTGCCAGATTGGAGGTAGTCCAAAGCCTAACATTGTCTGGAAGAAGAGTGGGGTACCTCTTACAACTGGATACAGGTACTTGGTACACATTTTCACTTTTTTTTTTGCTCTGTGAAAACAGAGTTTTCTACCTATGAGAATGTGGGGATTTTGTTATTCACCATGTACTCTGTATCAATTGATTAGATATAAAGTTGCCTACAAAAAGGAGACTGGAGAGTGCAGGCTGGAGATCTCTATGACATTTGCTGATGATGCCGGAGAGTACGCCATCTTTGTCAAGAACCAGCTTGGAGAAGCCTCAGCCTCAGCCAGTCTGCTTGAGGAAGGTTAGTCAAATTTGAAAAAAGTAGAATGCAGCAACTTCTATCTAAAAGGGGATCAGTAAATTGATGATCATACAAAATGTTTGTTTACAGAGGAATATGAAGCCTACATGAAGAAACAGGAAGTGACATACAAGACTGAAGTGACTACAATGGTACAGGAGCCCAAAGTGGGAGATGTGCCCCCCGTTGTTGTGAGCGAATATGGGATGGAGCAGAGGGGCATGCAGACCCAGATGATGCAAACATTTGTCTCAGAGCAGGTAATCAGATTAAAACAGTCTATTTGTCATTATTTAAAAAAAAGCCAAAGTCTTGATGATTAGCAAAAGCTAACATTTGTGTTTTTTAAAATATTATGTTTTCCATAGGAATTCCAAATAACAAACATTGAAGAGAGGATTATCTATGAGATTCAGTTGACCCTCATGAGGATCACCTACCAGGAACTAGTTATGGAGGATGGAGAGGAGATGGTGACTGCTGCAGAAGAAGAGGCTGTACAGCCAGCCTTTGCTACTCCAGTCAAACACTACAGGATCATGGAAGGAATGGGGGTCACTTACCATTGCAAAATGACAGGAAATCCACTTCCTAAGGTGCTAAGTATATCTAAACTTATCATAAGCATAGTACTTATACAAAATAAAAATAAAAAATATATCTATTTTAGACATTAATCAATCCTATTTCTCTGCTTTCTTGTTTGAAAGATTGCATGGTACAAAGATGGAAAGCGTATCCATCATGGCGGCCGTTACCAGATGGAGGTTCTCCAGGATGGCCGAGCCAGTCTCCGTCTCCCTGTGGTACTGCCTGAAGATGAGGGTGTTTACACAGCATTTGCCAGCAACATGAAGGGCAATTCTGTGAGCTCTGGGAAGCTTTTCGTAGTGTCGTCTGCAGTAGGGGGACCTCAGAGATATACACCCCAGCCAGCAATGCAGAGAATTAGGTTAGATTTCAAACAATTTGTACTGGTCAATGTACCTTCTATCATCAGAGACTTAAGACTGAAAAGCATCACTAACTTTATATATTTTCAGATCTACATCCCCACGATCTGCAAGCCGCTCTCCTAGTCGCTCTCCTGGTCGCTCTCCTGCTCGCAGGCTTGATGAAACAGATGAGAGTCAGTTGGAAAGGCTGTATAAGCCTGTCTTTGTCCTGAAACCTTCCTCATTCAAGTGTGCTGAGGGGCAAACTGCAAGATTTGACCTGAAAGTTGTTGGTAGACCAATGCCTGACACATATTGGTTCCACAATGGTAAGTGACTTTAGAGTCTGGATTTGACATGTTGCTATAGGACTTTTTATGAAATATGACAACTTTATACCCCTCTATTGTTTTTTTTCATTTCAGGACAACGAGTGGTCAATGACTACACCCACAAGATAGTTGTTAAGGAGGATGGTACTCAGTCGTTGATTGTGGTTCCAGCAATGCCCCTTGACTCTGGAGAGTGGAATGTTGTTGCACAGAACAGAGCTGGAAGAACCTCTGTTTCCATGACTTTAACCGTTGATGGTAATACAATGTCATCTCATTTACATACTTAGTTTTAATTAGATATATGGGTTAACTATAATAGTAAATGTAATGTATAATTGACTGATAGTATAAAGTGAGATATTGCTGACTCATGCTTGACTGCAGACTTTCTTTTCTTCGTCATTTACAGCTAAAGAAAACTTAGTCCGACCTCAGTTTATTGACAAACTGAAGAACATCAGTGTAAGACAAGGCACTCTGGTTGAGTTGGCGGTGAAAGCCATCGGAAACCCCCTGCCTGACATTGTTTGGCTGAAAAACAGTGACATCATCTCCCCACATAAACACCCAAATATCAAGTATGTTTGATTCTAATCTTGATTTAAACTCATACATTAACTTAATGCTCGTTTGATCAGATTAATTGATACAAATGTTATTTTAGGATTGAAGGCACCAAAGGAGAGGCCAAATTCCAGATCCCTGCTCCAGTCAGCTCTGATAGTGCCTGGTACACAGCCACCGCCATCAACAAAGCTGGAAGAGATACCACTCGCTGCAGAGTCAATATTGAGGTGGACTTTGTTGAACCTGAACCTGAAAGGAAGCTTATTATTCCCAAGGGAACCTACAAAGCCAAGGATATTGCTCCTCCAGAGTTGGAACCCTTGCATCTCCGTTATGGTCAAGATCAGTGGGAGGAGGGTGACCTTTATGACAAAGAGAAACAACAGAAGCCACAGTTTAAGAAGAAGCTGACTTCTGTCAGACTTAAGCGTTTCGGTCCCGTCCATTTTGAATGCAGACTTACCCCTATTGGAGACCCCACCATGATGGTTGAATGGTTGCATGATGGCAAACCCCTGGCAGCTGCAAACAGGTTGCGCATGGTTAATGAATTTGGCTACTGCAGTCTTGACTTTGAAGCTGCTTATGCCAGAGACAGTGGTGTCATCACTTGCAGAGCAACTAACAAGTTTGGAGTTGACCAGACCTCAGCTACCTTGATTGTCAAGGATGAGAAGAGCCTTGTGGAGGAAACTCAACTGCCTGAGGGTAGGAAGGGAATACAAAGAATTGATGAGATGGAGCGTATGGCTCATGAAGGAGGTCCTTCTGGAGTTGGTGCAGATGAAGGATCAGAGAAGACAAAGCCAGAGATTGTTCTTGTTCCTGAGCCTGCCAGAGTACTGGAAGGTGAAGCTGCAAAATTCCGTTGCAGAGTGACTGGTTATCCTACACCAAAGGTTAACTGGTACCTTAACGGTCAGCTAATTCGCAAGAGCAAGAGAATGAGACTTCACTATGACGGTATTTACTACCTAGAGATTGTAGATATCAAGTCATACGATTCAGGGGAAGTGAGAGTGTTGGCAGAGAACCCCATCGGTACAGCTGAGCATACAGTTAAGCTGGAAATTACACAGAAAGAGGACTTCAGATCTGTCCTTCGTCGTGCCCCTGAGGCTAAGGTTGGAGAAGTTGGCATTGCACCAGAAGCTGGAAAAGTTTCTTTTGAAGTTGTGAAGGTTGAAAAACCCGATGAAGACACTCGGCCCAAAGAGGTTGTGAAGCTGAAGAAGACAGAGAGAGTGATCCATGAAAAATCCACAGAGGAGACAGATGAGTTAAAAAATAAATTCAAGCGCAGAACAGAGGAGGGTTACTATGAGGCCATCACTGCTGTGGAGCTCAAGTCTCGCAGGAAGGATGAGTCTTATGAGGGCATGCTTAGGAAGAGGAAGGAGGAACTTCTTCATCATATGAAAAAGAAGTCTGAGGCTGAAAAGAAGAAGGAGGAAGAACGCAAGGTCACTGCTCCCTCAATCAAACCAGAAAAATTCAAGCTCTCTCCCAGCATGGAAGCTCCTAAGATAATTGAGCGTATTGTAAGCCAGACAGTTTCCCTGATGGATGAGGTTCGTTTCAGAGTCAGGGTGATTGGTAAACCGGAGCCTGAATGCCAATGGTTTAAGAATGGTGTTTTGCTTGAGAAAACAGATCGCGTCAATTGGTACTGGCCTGAAGAACATGTATGTGAATTAGTGATACGCAATGTCACGGCTGAAGATTCTGCCAGTGTCATGGTTAAAGCCGTCAACATTGCAGGGGAAACTTCAGGCCATGCCTTCCTGTTAGTGCAAGGTAATTATATGAGAAACATATTATTTAATAATTATTGTCTGATTGTGCTTATGGATAGTATTCCTGTTTTGATTTGATCAATAAATTGAATCCTGTCAACCATAGTCATCGCACAGTATTTCATAACAAACAATGTGTGCTAAGTAGTTTGAAATACTGTAAATCACTGCATCCCTGCTTCATTATTTACTCTGCAGGAAAGCCAGTCATTAGCTTCACTCAAGAGCTGGAGGATACCGATGCTAAGGAGAAGGACACCATGGCTACCTTTGAATGTGAAACCAATGAGCCTTTTGTCAAAGTCAAATGGCTGAAAAACAATGTGGAGATTTTCTCTGGAGACAAATACAGGATGCACTCAGACAGAAAGGTCCACTTCCTGTCTGTGCTAATCATCAGCATGAAAGATGATTCAGAATACAGTTGTGTCGTTGTTGAGGACCCCAACATCAGAACCACGGCCAGACTTCATGTGGAAGGTATGTCAGTGTAGCAATAAGTATTTAGTCTAATTTCCAAACCACATCTGTAACATTGCCTTTGATAAAGATTGAAAGCTTTGCTTTTTAATGAATTTCCCAGGCACACGTTTTCCTTTATGCCTCTTACTTTTTAATCAAATAAGTAGACAGAAGAAACACGTAACAATTATGACACAATTAGCCACATTCACAAATGTATTTTTTGGCATTTAAATACAGCATATAAACATTTTCCTGCAACATTAAAATCCTTTAAGATGCATTTATAAATGTGGGTTGAAATGAATGAATGTATGCATTTCAAGAAGTTTGATTTGTTTTATATTAGGCCACCAATTAAATTGTTCTAATCTTCTTTCATTCTTTGTACACTTATAGGTTCTGCACTGGAATTAGTGAAGACATTGGACAACACAGAGGTGCCTGAGACCTACTCTGGAGAGTTTGAGTGTGTTGTGTCACGTGAGGATGCTGAAGGTACCTGGTACTTTGAGAAAAAGGAGATCACTCCCAGCAGCAAATATGTTATCTCCTCCCGTCGCGGAAGACATTCACTATCTGTGAAAGACGTGAAGAAAGAAGATCAAGGCAAATACACATTTGTTGTTGGTGAATTTAAGACAAGTGCTTCCCTGAAGATGAAATGTGAGTTTTACAATTAATAAGACAGTGTCTGTTTATTTTCTATAAATACAATGTATTTGAGGTCACTGAATTTTGAACATACATTGCTGATTTGATCATGGAAATCTGAATCTTATCACGTGTCCCTTTTAGTGCGTCCTGTGACTCTGATGCAACCCCTGTCTGATGTGACGGTTTGTGAGGGTGACATTGCTCAGCTGGAAGTCAAATTCTCTCAAGAAAATGTTGAGGGGTCTTGGATGAAGAATGGTAATCTTATTACTGCCTCAGATCGTATTCACATTGTAATTGACAAACTCACGCACAAACTACTGATTGAGGATACCAAGAAGGATGACAACGGAATGTACTCCTTTGTGGTGCCTGCCCAAGAAATCTCCACTAACGGAAAACTGACAATTCAAGGTGAGTTCATATTTTACATAAACTTTCAGTTTCACAGTTACTCTTTCCAAGTTAACCAAATTGTTGATTTTTTTGTGTTACAGTTATTGGCATTTTGGCACCACTCAAGGACATCACATCAGTTGAGGGAACCAAGGCTGTTATGGAGGCTAAGATCTCTGCTGCAGATGTCAGCTCTGTGAAGTGGTATCAAAATGACAAGCTCATTATGCCCAGCGAGAGGATCCAGATGGTTGCAAAGGGAACCAAACAGCGCCTGGTGTTTAACAGGTCCTTTGCCTCAGATGAAGGAAACTACAAGCTGGTTGTTGGCAGAGCTGACACAAGCTGCAAATTAACTGTCCAAAGTAAGAATGTTGAACAAGTGATGCATTTTTTAATAAAAACATAGGAAATAAAATTTTAGTTTTTGTTCTAATATAACTTGTTCCAACAGAAATTCAAATCGTGAAGCACATGGAGGATAGAGTGTGCACCGAGACTCAGAATGTCACATTTGAGGTTGAAGTTTCTCATCCTGGCATTGATGCTGTCTGGACCTTCAAGAAGCAGCCCCTTAAAGCTGGTGCAAAATACAAGATGGAGGCAAAGGGCAAGCGGTATGCCTTGACTGTCATTAATGCCATGAAGGATGAGGAGGGAGAATACGGTTTTGCAGCTGGTGAAAAGACATCCAGTGCAAAGCTTATTGTGTCAGGTATGCTAAACAAGCATATTTCACTATACCAATACCACCAAAAAACATTGTAACAAAACAATTGGATATAGGGCACCAAGTTGATATCACTTGTTACTTTTTGATACCTAGGTGGCGCCATCAACAGACCCCTGCGTGATTTGATTGTGGCTGACTCTCAGACTGCTGAGCTGGAGTGTGAGGTCGCCAACCCAAGCGCTGAAGGAAAGTGGCTGAAGGATGGACAGCCTGTGGACTTCAGTGAAAATGTCAGGAGTGAAAAACTTGGTGCTGTCAGGCGTCTTGTTATTGTTATAACCAAAGCCACTGACGTTGGGGAATATACCTACCAGGTTGCAAATTCAAAGACAATTGCCAACCTGAGAGTAGAGGGTAAGTACCATCTTGTGAATGGAGACATTGATCTGTTCTTGAAAAAAGAGTTTACAAATACTTTGCTATGACATATTTATACAGAAACTCTTATTACTTGTAATCATGATTTAGTTGTATAGGCTTTTGCAAAGTGGCTTACTAAGCTTAAAGATTTTAATTAAGACCATTAAAAGCACCACCTTCCCTCGTGCTACAGTATTTGCTCTTAATACATTCCTATATTTAATGCTACAGCTGTGAAAATCAAGAAGACCCTGAAGAACCAGACTGTCACTGAGACACAGGAGGCAGTGTTCAGTCTGGAGCTGACCCATGAGAATGTGAAGGGCTCACAGTGGATCAAGAATGGCGTTGATATTCGTCCCAGTGATAGATATGAAATCTCTGTTGATGGCATGGTCCACACCTTGAAGATTAAGAACTGCACCACTCAAGATGAGTCTGTTTATGGATTCAAACTTGGAAAGCTGTCCGCTAATGCCAGGTTAAACATTGAGAGTAAGTACAACTGTAGCCGTCTCTGGCGGAGGGGATCCCCCTCTGAATTGCTCCTCTCAAGGTTTCTTCCATTTTTTCTCCTGTTGGGAGTTTTTCTGGGAGTTTTTCCATATCTTCCTTGAGGGTTTAGGTTGGTTGAGGGGCAGTTCTATGGGCGTATGTAAAGCCCTCTGTGACATGCTTGTGTGTAAAAAGGGCTATACAAATACATTTTATTTGATTTGTAGATCTTGTAATATTGCGTGTTGAAAATGTTTTACAAACTTCATGGATATCAATATTTATTTTCTCCAGCAATTAAGATTTTGAAGAAGCCAAAAGATGTGACTTCCTTGTTGGATGCCACTGCCACTTTTGAGCTGGGTCTGTCCCACGATAACATCCCTGTAAAATGGATGTTCAACAATGTGGAGCTGAAACCAAGTGAGCAAGTCAACATGCTGTGCGATAGAAAAACTCACAAGTTGATCATCAAACATGTGGACACTCACAAAGCTGGAGAGTACACTGCTATGGTTGGCCATGTGCAGTGTGTCGCATCTCTCTATGTTGAATGTAAGTTTTAACTTTGAAATCAATCGTTTTAAAGATTTGTAAATGAACTATTTGCAACATATTACATTTATGTTTTACGTTTCCAGCCTTGCGTGTCACCAAACCTTTGAAGAGCATTGATGTCCCAGAGACACATGATGCCACTTTTGAGTGTGAAGTTTCACATTTCAATGTCCCATCCACTTGGCTGAAAAACGGAGTGCAAATTGAAATGAGTGAAAAGTTCAGGATTGTGGTCCAGGGAAAACTTCACCAACTCAAGATCATGAATACCAGCAGACAAGACTCTGCAGAGTATACCTTTGTCTGTGGAAATGACAGGGTCTCTGCGACACTGACCGTTAATCGTAAGTTTTTTAAAACAAATTATGTTTATTTAAAGAAACCGTGTACGATGAAAATCTAACAATGACATGTGTTTTTGACAGCAATCTTAATCACATCCATGATGCAAGACATAAACGCAAAGGAGAAAGACACCATCACATTTGAAGTGAATGTCAATTATGAGAGCATCACCTACAAGTGGCTCAAGAATGGTATTGAGATTCGGTCAACAGACAGATGCCAGAGTCGCTCAAAGCAGCTGACGCACTCCCTCACAATCCGGAATACTCATTTTGGGGATAGTGGAGATTATAAATTTGTGGCTGGCTCAGCATCTTCATCCGCAAACCTTTACATTGATGGTAAGTACTGTTGATAAAGCTTGATAAAAGGCTTGGCAAAACTTGGTACTAAGTATTTGGCAGTAGTATTAAATGTATTCCTGTACTCTTGTCTTTGCACCTGAAGCTCGCGTGATTGAATTCACCAAGCACATCAAAGATATCAAGATAACAGAGAAGAAGAAGGCCATATTTGAATGTGAAATTTCTGAGCCCAACATCCAAGTGATGTGGATGAAAGATGGACAGGAGCTTGAAATGTCTGAAAGGTCAGTGTCATCGGTTTTAATAAAGTATTTTTATAGAATATAGAAAAATGCTACTAATAACAATTTGTCAATA
Source organism: Hypomesus nipponensis (assembly GCF_054491055.1). Taxonomy (NCBI): domain Eukaryota; kingdom Metazoa; phylum Chordata; class Actinopteri; order Osmeriformes; family Osmeridae; genus Hypomesus; species Hypomesus nipponensis. Next base: position 5,949,498 of record NC_140383.1, on the reverse strand, counting down.
TCCCTTCCATTGGTCATCATTGCAGATACAAAGTCTCCACTGAGAAGTTTCTGCACCGCTTGATGATCCAGACTGTCCGCATGACTGATGCTGGGGAGTATTCTGTGGTCGCTGGTGCAAGTGTGTCAAAGGGTCACCTGACTGTAGAAGGACGGGATGTCAGGATCTCAGAGCCAGCCGAGAAAGAAATCACAGTTAGTATCACCTGAAGGTTTACAAATGCAACGCGTTGTCTTGTATGTCAGTATGTGTATGTAGAATACTAATGTTAAAAAAATATTTTTCTAGGTGGTTGAAAAACAAAGAACGATGTTTGAATTTGAAGTCAATGAGGATGAAATTGAAGGCCGTTGGCTCCGAAACGGTGTTGAGATCATCTTTTCAGTTGAGGACCGGTTTAACTATGTTATCATCCGGAAGATTCACCGTTTGACTATCTCAGAAACCTATAGAAGTGATGCAGGGGAGTACACGTTCATTGCTGGAAAAAACAGGACAGTTGTGACTCTACATGTCAATGGTAAGTTTGCACAATTCCATTCATTGAATTTCATTTAAATTGAAAGCATAAACTCAAAATCAGTCATCAATTTCTCACAACAGCTCTTCTGTAACTGTTTATTTCATTTAGTCCCTGATCCACCAAAGATCATTCGCCACATGCAGCCCCTGTCTGTGGAGGCTGGGAAACCTGCTCGCTTCTCTGTAGAAGTGTTTGGCATCCCACAGCCTCAAGTGTCTTGGTACAAGAACTCCCAGGCTCTCTCCGCTGGGTTCAAGTGCAAGTTCCTGCGTGAAGGAAATGAGCACACACTGCTACTGATTGAGGTATTCCCTGAAGATGCAGCTGTCTACAACTGTGAGGCGAAGAATGACTTTGGCATGGCCACAAGCTCAGGTGTCCTTAATGTGGAAGGTAGGTTGAGACACTGTGTATACAATTTAATTGTTTAAATAAGAAGTTTACATATCTGATCAATAATTCCGTTGAACCTTTTTGTATTTCAGTTTCTGAATTAGTCTCCCCCGATTCTGGATCTCCTCGGTCTGCACCTATGATCATCTCTCCCCTTAAAGATCTCTTACTCAGAGAGGGAGAGTCAGCCAAGTTCCAGTGTTGTGTCTCTGGTGAAGGTATCTATGCTTTATTATCTTAAAAATAACAGCTTTCTCTGAACTGTAATGTAATACACAAACCAAATAAAATGTTATTTCTCTCTGTAGATTTGAGAATCACTTGGTACTGCAAGGATAAGGAGCTCAAACAGTCTGACATCTTTAAGATGTCTCAGTTTGATGACAACTGCCAGCTGGAGATAGCCAGAGTTGTCCCTGACAAAGAAGGGGAATACACTTGTGTTGCTAGAAACTCATCAGGAATGGTGTCTTGCTCTGCAACTTTAACACTTGATGGTGAGTTTAATTAACATAATAAAAATAATTAGACATATTTCCAATTTATTTAATTCTTTGTATTCGGAATTACAGTGGTAGGTATATATACCATGCATGCTAGTTTAGGAAAACTGAGATTTCCCATGCAGTTGATTTTACACTGTTAACAGAATTAACTCGATTTAGAAAACATACATTTGTATCCTGTATTGAATGCAATGCTATATGCTACCATTTTTTTCTTTAAAGCCAAATACATTGTTTTCAAATCTCAGTGGCACTCCTAACTTGCAGCATATCCAACAGCAGATATTGTCAGTTGTCTTCTTTTAGTCAGTTAAAAGCACGTTGAATAGGCTAGTGCATCATGGAGAAGTGGCAAGGTTTCATGCTTGTGCCCAGCATTCTATAGTCAGAGATGTTGTTTGTACAATAAGTCACCAATTTGGCCCTCAACAAACATTGTCTTTGAATTTATTAGAATACTATGGTCACCAGGATATTCTTAATTTAAGCTTTCTCTGAGCATGCTGTATAATATATTTAAAGCAACCGATAGTACTACCAACATGTGTATGTAAATCCTAACAGTTATCACGGGGTAATCTTACAACCGCTTTGCTGTTTGTGGCATGCTATATTTTGTCTCTTACTTTAAAGGTAATATTACCTAACCAATCCCCTTCAGGAATATTTTTTTTTGCATTCTTTGTTGTTGGAACACAGAGTAAACTGTAGTATTTTGCTCAAGACAAGCTTGCATGACTGGACAAGAAACCAGCTATTGTCACTTCTCATCTTGAAATGCCACCCATCCAAAACGCTGCACCAACTTCGCACTGCATTCCCTTCAACAATAACCTGAAGAAGTCACTATTGATTCTTGACCTAATTCTACTCTTTTTATTGCCCAGATGAAAATATGAAAACTATAGATAGGCAAACTGTGTCGAAAATTGGGGAGATAAGTCACAAAAAGGAGGTACACTCAGAGGGCTACCAATCAGTGGATACGAGCGTACACAGTGTACAGACCTTTCAGTCTGTCTCTGAGACATCCACCGTGAGAATGACATCCTCATCTGTGAGGAAGGTGGAAGTCACCACTAATGAAGAATCTGACATGAGCATTTCCTCAAGCCCCACCTTGCTCTTAAAAATGACCGACGTGAGGGTTAAAAGTGGTGAGATGGCCCAATTCAACTGCTCTTTTGATGGCCAGCCGTTTACAGGAATAGTGTGGGACCATAACGGACGGAGGCTGCCAGACACAGAGAGGGTGACATGCTCCCATAGCAGAGGGCTTCAGTCCCTAATCATACAGGGGGTAGAGCTGGGTGACCAGGGGACTTACCGCTGTACCACTCTCAATAAACATGGCAAGAACAGCACTTCTGCTCAGCTCACTGTGGAAGGTGGTTAATCTCTCTTTTTGAATATCACCACTCTCTTGTCCACCCCACACCATCTGCTTCCTGCTGCTTTTAAACCTTTAATATATCCTATAGATTGTTAACCAAGTGAAATGTAATGGAATAACCATCTTTGTTAAAACTAGTTATTCTCCCATTGCAAGCTTGCCCGTAATATCCATCTTTCCATTTCACTAACCCCTTCCGCCTATTTGAAGCCTAGATACCCTTTCACTGATGAACTTAATCCCTAATAAATCTCCCTAACTTTGTTCTCACTCAGCAAAAGAAGCAAATGTCAAAGCAGAAACTCCCATCCCTACCGATTCTGTCTATAAAGCCTCGCAGCCAGACAGAGAGTCCTCTAGAAAGACCTCTGACCAAGAAGACAACCAAGAGTCCATGGAGACACTGGGATCTCCACCACCCACCTCCAAGAGGGCTTACAGCCTCATCAACCATCTTTGTTTCCCTGATGTTGTGCCTCATGAAGAGCGTGGGAGAGGTGGCGTCACCATCCCAGAGTTCCTCATCAAACTGCCCCCTCAACTGCTTGTCAAACACAGAGACACAATCTCTCTGTTTTGCATAATGAAGGGAATCCCGACTCCATTTGTCATTTGGCTACACAATCAGTTGATTGTTGAAGAGTCTGTCTTTTACTCTCTGAAACATGATGGGCCCCTGTGCTGTTTAAATGTTAAGAATGTTGGTCCTTGGCAAGGGCGCACTTATACTTGCAAACTTGTCAACTCAGCTGGAGATGCTGAGTGCAGCCCAGTGATGACAGGTTGGCATCTGCATGCTTTAGTCCTTTCTGATATCTCGGCCAATCATGTCGATTCTCCTCTCTCTTCTCCCACCCACACTGTCTTTTACCACACAGACAAAGAAACTTGGTGACAATCAAAATTCGATTAAATAATAATTAGGTTAGACCAGGTTTTCAAGCACAATGACGGATGTCGAAGATGAGTGTACTCATATCACTGAGCACGTTCCAAATAACTTTCCAAATTAAGAGAACTATATTCGTATATGTCAAAACCCAAGCATGCCAGTGTCACTTGAGAGCGAAAATTACAATATGGATGCACAATGTGTCACCTGGATCTAACAGCTTTGCACCATGGATGGAGGGTATCATCTCTAATTTATATGTTTGTCTCTTCACAGTAACAACCACAGAGGAGGACTATGGAACTCAGGATGGAGTTATAGGTAACATTTCCTTCTCGTCAATATATATTCTTCAATATTTAAATTAATTACAAGTATATACATGTATCCAAAGGTTTTTGCACTACCTTCTGCAGATAGTTTTTAAAAATCTTTTTAAAAGCATGATACTTTTTTTTGTGTCTTATGTGACAATGTTTGGGGAAAAAATGTGCTCGCAATGTATGTCTTTTTTTGAATATTCAAATCTAGATGACCTTCAATTAAATATATAAATGACTGAGTAATGTACTTGTTCAACTCAGCTTTTTCTAGCTTGACTGTCTCAACTGAAGAGGAAAAACAGGCATCTTCTTACTACACTAGCCTACAGTTACCAGACAAAAGCAAAACACTTGAACTCATGCCAGAATCTAATCGTTTCTCTAGTACTTTAGAAAAGAAAAAAGAAAAGCCAGTTTTCATTACCCAACTGTCACCAGCAGCTGTCACTGTTGGGGAGATGGCCAGATTCACTGTCACAGTTTCTGGCTTCCCAAGGCCTAATGTTCAGTGGTTTCACAATGGCCATGTCATTACTAGTTCCTCTATTTACACATTTGTCCAAGAGGTAGATGAATACAGTTTGGTCATAAACAAGGTGCAGAAAGAGTATGCAGGAGAATACACCTGTACTGTAAGCAACAGATTTGGGCAGTCAAGCTGCACTTCGTTCCTGCATGTTGAATTGAGGGATCCCCAAAAAACAAAGAAGAAGGTTGAAGAAATCTTCAAAATTGTCGGCAAATCTCCAGAATTCACAACTACTATTGTACCTTTCCAGTGTATAGAGGGCGGCAAAGCTCTTTTCAAGTATGTTGTCACAGGAGACCCTCTCCCTGAGGTGCAATGGCTCAGAGGCAGTTTCCATATTCAACCCACTAAGAATTGTAACACGGTTAATAATCCAGATGGGTCTGGCTTCATCAACATGAAGAGCGTTACACAGGAGGACAGTGGGGTCTATACATGCAAGGCTTCCAACCCATTTGGGGAAGCCTCTTGTAGTGCTGAGTTAGTTGTATTCAAAGAGCCTGTCTCTGTAACTCGACAGGAACAACACATGGTAGTTCAGAAACAAAAAGGTTATAAAGTATCCATGACTGAACATGCTACAGAATCCCGCTTGTACATGGTCAACCTTCCAGGAGATGCCGGGGCAAGTCTTCAGGCAGGGCATCAGATGGTGTATACCATTGGTACTGAGGACAGACAGGTTGTTTCAAGTGAGCAAGTGGGCACCCTTGGAGAGGTGGACATCTCTGCTGCTTCTCTTCATAGAGAGCAGGTCACCCACCAAGCTGCTGTGCTGCAGTCTCATGAAATAGAAGAAAGAGTGTCTGTAGCTCCCACACATCCACTCCAAGTTGCAGCTGTTCCTATGAAACAATTGCACATGGCTACATTTACATCTTCTGTCCAGGAAAGTCACCATATAATCGAGCAGCACTCTGACCGAATCCAAAGCCCAGAGGTCATAGAACTGGAGTTGGCAAAAGAGAAATCCTCAAAGTTAAGGTCAGCCATTGCTGAGGAGGTCCTTCCTCTAACCACAGTGAGAACAGAGGCCTTAGGTGATAGAATACCAGAAAGGATCAAGCCTTCTACAGAGCCTAGACAAGTTGTCACTAGTCATCAGGTAGAAACTAGTTTACCAATACTCAAAGAAAAAACAGGCTTGACAACAAGGCCTGAGGGGGAGAGAGGCTTCAGAGTTACTGAAGGTGTAAAGATTTTATACTCTGCTCAATCGTCAGGGCAACTTCCTATAACAGAGAGCCACTCTGAACCACTATCTGCTAGGGATCCAACTGTTCAGTCCTTGATTGAAATAGAACATTCTCAGCCAACGTTGGCACCAGTGAGTGAGACTAAAACAGAGTTGTCTAAAGAGCAGAGATTTGAAATGCATAGGCCTGCACCAGAGAGAGCTTTGGCACATAAGGATTCTCTCATTCTATCAGCAATGCATGCTGAGGAAAGACACCAACTCCAAGCGGAACACTTGAGCATGGTTCCTGGTTTGGAGAGTGCCATGTCTTTGAACTCTCAAAAAGAAGGGGATAGGCTCATGCATCTACAGATGATTGCGGATCAAGGCACATTTCAATCTGAAGGGCGATTCACTTGTGAAAGGCCTTTGCCAGAGAATGTAATTGCAAGGAAAAGCCCGACTCTTTTACACACAGTGTCTCAGGACGAACAGAAAACTGTAATTTGTGAAGATACAACAGAGTTCTTATCAAAACGTGACACATTCTCCATTCAACCTACAAAAGAAGTTCCTGCTGCATTGCATCTTCAATCTGTTTGGCCAATCACTGCATTACCCAAAGAGGGTGTACTCATCATAGAAAAGCCAGACCAGCAGATGGCAGCACAGAAACAGGAAACAGACAGAAAACATGCAGCGACATCTGAAGATAGAAGAGCACTTACTGCTGATTATCACAAAGATCTTGACATTTCAGTGACAGGCCTTCAGTCAGAGCTTAAAGCAGAGCCCAAACCTCAGAACATTCTTCAGGTCTCTTACAAGCCCATGCAACTACCTAAAGAAACACCATTCACCAGTGATATGAAACAGCAGCGTGCACTAGTCCAGAAGGAGGAACGCTGGGATGTCATGCATGCAGTAACTGTGCGGGACAATCAAAGTTTAGAAGAGGGACACACCAACACGCTGAAAGCCAATGACAAATTCAAACCTGAACTGAAAATAGAACCGAAGATCCCTAAAAAACCTGTGTTTATTGAGGAGCAGGCAATTTCAACTGAAAACTGTACTGTTTTAGATTCAGCAGCGCAAGACTTTGCAGTCCTAATTCATGAAGGGCAATCAGTAAGGAAATCAATAGTATCGGAGGAGAAACAAATCATCTTTGGTGAACAATCAAGTGAAATAGAGAGGTCTGAGGAATCTGTAGTGAGTGTGAGGACTCAACCTAAAGGTGTAATGTTTGTTCATGAATCCCAGGAGAGCCAGGAGCTCCCAAAGGAGATGACCTTTGTGATCCCAATGCCAAAACCACTCAGTCTGAACATCAGACATCAGTTAAAAGATGCACTTCAGTCTGCTGTGGCTCGTGACCAGCCACTGTTACTTGCGGACATTGTGGAGAGTTTAGAGGCTGTTGGGATACAGGAGGTGAATGTCCAGAAAGAACCCAATTTTACTAAATTCACATACCTTATTACGACAACAGGCACTCCTATTGAAATCACCCTGGCTTTTGAAGGTGAATACCCTCAGACTGCTGATCTGAGGACTGAACTCAAGGCAGCTTTCCATGCTATAATTTATCGAGAGCAGCAAAGCCTGTCTTCTGAACAGCCTGGAATTCAACATATGGACAAGCCTCAAAGAGTTCAGGTCAGCAGTACACGCTCTAAAGAAATGTTGTCTTCTGTGGTGGAGACAGTGAGAATTGCAGAGAGTGCTGTGGATTTTGCACCTCCAAAGTCTCAAACAGCTGCTGTCCAAACGGAAGTAAAAGGATCTTTTGAAAGTATAACAGTCCAGGAACACTTTGAGGTTCTTGAATCCAGGCAAAGTATTAAGCTGGGAGCGAGAGCTGTAACATTAAAAAGCAAGGATAGAGATGTGGGTTCTACCGATATAACTAAAAGAGTACCCCTGGGCCCTGTACCTGTGGAACAATTCGTAGATATGTCCATAGAAAAAGAAACTAGGGAGGAATATATATCAGAGGCAATCATAATTAGTGAGTCTTCAGACACTTTGACCAATGATTACCCTATAATTTTGAATTCCCTGGAGGACACTGTCATAGAGGAGAACAGTAAGGTTACTTTCAGTGTGACCATAAAGTATGTCCAACATGTGAACTGGCTTTTCAATGGACAATTGGTGAAATCTGGCAAAGAGTTCAAGTGTTCCAAAGACCATGACACATACACGTTAGAAATCAACAAAGTTATCAAGGAGAAACATCAAGGAGAATATGTCTGTGAGGCTGAGAATGAAGCCGGCAAGACCACCACATCTGGACGACTCACAGTAGTCTCAAGAGGTTGGATGAAGGGGATATTTTGATTTCACAATTAAAGTAATAACTAATGCAACATACACGTTTTGTATTTTCAGTGAATATTTTAGCATGTGTTCACTTCTCTCTAAAAATCATCCTTAACCGTATGGTGTCTTTTGACATCACCCCCATATCCACCCCGCAACGTCGTTCCAAGAAAACCTGTTTTCACTTCACATCTTAAAAATCACCTCTTACATCTGGACCATTCCACCGAGTGAAGACTGTCTCTACTCTTTGCATGCTTTTGTCTTCATCACGGTCTTTCTTCATTTACATGGCTTGATCAAAACTTAACACCATTTTCCTCCACAGTCACTCCTGGATAACTACTGTTTGCAATCATCCACCCTAGGTTCCTCATTCACCTGTAAACTACTATCAACTGTCTATAATATGCAGTGTGGTGACTTTTGTTTCTTTCATGTCCTTTTTCTGCACATCTCAGTGCGACCTGTCTTTAGGTACAAAATTCTGCCTGTGGAGATCAATATTGGCAGCAAAGCCAAATTTGAATGTGAGACTGAGGACGCACCCAATGTGACCTTCAAGTGGTTCAAAGCTGATGCTGAGATTAAACAGAACGAGATGTACAGGATCATCAGTCTCCAACAGAAATCTTCTCTGGAGCTTGAGAACCCAACAAAACCAGACAGTGGTGAATACACCTGCAAGGCCTCCAACCAGCACGGCAGTGATAGCTGCTCCGCTTCTCTGACAGTAACAGGTAAGTGGACAAGCTGTTTAACTAACTTAAAGTCGGGGAATGGGTCTCAAAAAGAGTGTCAAAGGATCTTTTATTTTTCATTGCAAAGCTAACAATATGGTCATTTAAACACAATCTAAGCACAACAGTTATATATACATATCTTGATTTCTTTTAGTTTCCCAGTCAGGTTTTGAAAGTTAATGCTTGATGGGTTTTAGGTTCTCACTACTAACTTCTCTTTCTTATTCTGAAACTCTGTAGAACGTGCCCATCCGCCCACCTTTATAACTAAGCCTGATCCAATGACCTTGTATGCTGGAAAGAAAGCTACGATTCAGTGTGTGATAACAGGCTCGTCTCCTCTAAATGTTCTTTGGCACAAAGACAACAAAGTTGTTTCTTCAGGAGCAAGCTACAGAACCTCTTCCGACAAGAATAAGTACATTCTTGAGGTAGTAAAACTTGAACTGTCTGACCAGGGCATCTATCTCTGTAAAGCTTCCAACAATGTTGGGACAGCAATGTGCACTACAGAGATAAAGGTCATTAAAAAGCCCAGCTTTGTCAAACCCTTTGAGGCAGTTGCCACAGCTGTGGGAACCCCACTGCATCTTGAGTGCCAAGTGGACGAGGACACTGGAGTGACCATCACCTGGACAAGGGATGGCAAAAAAATTCACCAGTCAACAGATTGTAAACTCTCGTTTGAGGATAAAATAGTCTCTCTTGATATTCCAAAGACAAAGTTGAAAGATTCAGGAAAATATGACTGCACAGCTGAAAATGATGCTGGAAGCACAACTTGCTCTTCTTCTGTAATTGTGCAAGGTAAGACCAGACAGTTAATCTTCACCCCCTGTAGTATTTGAAGCACAACAAATCTACAGGCTTGAAAATTAACATCTTTGGCATGTGGTTAGATCGTATCCTCTCCATTGTATTCTTCTTATTGATATATGCTGTCTTTGGCTGCCTCTTCACAAAACGCTTTTGCTTGTTCCTACTTCTCTTCTTCAACATTGATTTCTTTTTTATGACAATGACATTATGAAATTATTTTGGGATTGTGCATTGCCTACACTCTCCAGAGCCACCAATCTTTGTTAAGAGGCTGGAACCAACCATGGTCTGGAAGAAAGGCTCTTCTGCCAGGCTGCAGTGCACAGTCAAGGGATCACCGGAACTTCACGTTACCTGGTTCTTAAATGACAAAGAGCTGTCTACAAATAAGAAATATAAAATCACTTTTAAGGAAGGTCTTGCATCTCTGGAGATAATTGATGTGGCTTTACTAGACAGTGGAAACTACACATGTGAAGTGTTGAATGAAGCAGGCTGTGAGAGCTGCAGCACTAAGATAACTGTTAAAGGTTTGTGGACTCAGCTTTTTAACCTAATTCCAGACTTTAACTGTGCTTTTAGAATACATTATCTAATCATTCTGTACATTTCTTCTCAGAATCACCCTCTTTCAAAACAGAACTGCAAATTGTTGAGGCTGTGAGGGGAAGTATTGGCACATTTAAATGTGAGATAGCCGGCACTGGTCCTTTTGAAGTGGATTGGTTTAAGAATAAGAAACGACTCGCCACAGATAAGAAATACAAAATAGTTTCTCAGGAATCCATGGCCTGTTTAGAGATCTACTCATTTGAAAGTGCAGACATTGGGGAATATCAGTGTGTTGTATCCAATGCTGTTGGATCAGTATCGTCAAAGTCAGTTGCCAAACAGAAAGGTTTGTGCATCTAAAACGCACACATATGATTGAATAGTATTCCTCTTTAATTATAACTTTGATTGTTTTCATAATCATTTGTTTTTCACAATTGTATTATAGAACCACCTGTATTCTCAAAGAAAATTGAGAGTGCTACAGCAGTGCTGGGCAATGCTGTGAAACTGTGGGGTACCATTAAAGGCTCGGCGCCCATCACAGTTAAATGGATGAAGGATGCAGAATTGCTGAGAGAGGATGACTGTAATGTCAAAATTACATTTCAGAATAATATTGCTGCTGTTTTAATCTCAGCTGTTGACATTTGTCACGGTGGCAAGTATATTTGCCTAGCAGAGAATGAGGCTGGTCAACAAAAATGTGAAGCGTCATTAGCAATTCAAGGTTTGACATAGCAAATCTTTCAAGAACATTATCAATGAATAGCAGCAAATTGATGTTTGAAGTCTAAAACATTGTAATCAATTTGTGTTTTAGAACCTGCCAGAATCCTAGAGAAAGCCGTATCTATCAATGTGACAGCTGGGGATTCTGCACTCTTGGAATGCACTGTTGCAGGAAGTCCAGACCTCAAAGTGAAGTGGTTTAAAGACGAAAAGGAGATTTCAGGAGGTCGAAAATATAAGATGACTTTTAAGGATCATGTTGCTGTTTTAAAGATTATTTCAGCAGAAAAGGGAGACACTTCTGAATACAAGATGGAAGTGTCCAATCGGGTTGGAAAAGACCAGTGCTCTTGTTCTATTACTGTTATAGGTTTGTTTAAAACCTCTCTTTTTATCTTAAACCCTATATTGACCCTTTATAAAACAAGAATATTGAATATAGATTGTGATCTTTTGACAGATCGTACTACTCAACCATCCTTCACAAAACATCTTAAAAAGGTTGATGGAAATGTAGGAAACAAAATAACATTTGAATGCAAAGTATCTGGATCACAGCCCATTGCAATGGCCTGGTACAAAGATGATAAAGAAATAATGTGTGGAGACAGAAATGAGATTCAAATCAAGGACAATGCTTCAACATTGAGCATTACCACTTTGGAAAAGAGTGATGGTGGAGTGTACATGTGCAGGGCAACAAACGCTGCCGGATTTGAAGAGAGCAGTGGAATTTTGTGCGTCAGAGGTTAGAATGACTCCTCTCTTTGCCTCTGCCATCAATGAAGACTTTTTAAGTTAAAGCCAAATTTAAGCTTTGGTTTTGAGCCCTTATTCTTATAACTTACTCTTATAAAAAGCCATGTAAACCCATCACAATGTCTTTCTTTTTCAAATGAATTTAGAACCGCCAAGCTTCACAATTAAACCTGATTCTCAAGATGTCATACCTGGATCTACTGTCATCTTGAAAGCAGCTTTCTCTGGAACAGCTCCTTTTACTGTTAAATGGTTCAAAGAAGACAAAGGGGTATCATCTGGAGGCTCATGTTTTATCAAGAAAGATGCCTCTTCAAGCTTCTTGGAGCTTCACTCTGTGAAAGCATCTGACTCTGCAATCTACAGTTGTCACGTAACCAACGATGCTGGGAAAGTATCATGCACCGCAGTACTGTTCGTTAAAGGTGCATTTTCTTTTATTAATCAACTGGAACTGTTAATACTGTTCATAATGTATTGTGTTATGTCTAATATAATTGTCAATTTACAGAACCACCCACATTTTCTATGGAGCTTGAGACTTCAAAGCTTGTGAAAAATGGGCAGACTGTTCAGTTGTCCAGCAAAGTACAGGGCAGCCCTGTGATCAGTATAAAATGGCTGAAAAATGAGAATGAGATATATCCCAATCAAAAGTACCAAATATCCTTCATTGACTCAGTAGCCACATTGGAGATAGTCAACTCCACTGTTGATGATAGTGGAGATTATGTTTGTGTGGCATCAAGTGATGCTGGTAGTAATCGCTGCAGCAGCACAGTGACAGTCAAAGGTTTGTAAAAGCACAGCATTGCAAACTATTTAGTGGATCTAAACATTTAACAAAATTGTGTATAACAACATTATTATCTCTTTATTGTAGAGCCTCCGATGTTTGTGAGGGCTTTTGAGACCACAGAAGTTGTAAAAGGATCTGACCTAGTCTTAGAAGGCACAGTGTCTGGCTCTCTGCCATTTGAAATACATTGCTATCGTGACACCAAACTAATCAGAAACGACAAAAGGCATAAGATACATGTGCATAATGAGAAAGTCACTCTCCAGATTCTGAAATGTGAGCCTGGAGATGTTGGAAAGTACCAGTGCACGATAGTTAATGACGTCGGAGAGTCTTCATGTTATTACCAAATAACATTAAAAGGTTAGTTTAAAGGCATTGTCCTATTTGAAAGATAATTGTACAGCTATTCTAACTGTATAATGCATTTTTGTCTGATTTTATGTATGGGTTTCCTTCAATAGAACCTCCATCGTTTGTTCAGAGAATAGAAAACATCAGTTCCATAGTGGGTTCTGAGATCTTTATGCAGTGTATGCTGTCTGGATCACTGCCCATGACTGTGTCTTGGATCAAAGATGATCATGAGCTTACAGATGATGAACATATTAGGATGTCCTATGAAACCACTTCTGCTGTGCTGAGTTTGAAAAACACCCAGATAACACATGGAGGAAAATATATCTGTCAGGCACAGAACGATGCTGGAAGTCAGAAATGCATTGCAATGCTTACAGTCAGAGGTTGGTTGAACTTTGGCAATCTCCATCTAATACGCTAATCCATTTAATGTTTGTTTGTCTGTTACGGTGCTGTACTTGTTTCATTAACACAGAACAGGACATTATTTATTATTTGATTATTTGTTGTTGTACCACAGAACCAGCAAAAATCATAGAGCAAGTCAAGTCTGTCAGCGTTACCACAGGAGATCCGGCTACTCTTGAATGCAGGTTTTCAGGAAGTAAAGTCCTCAGTACCAAATGGCTGAAGGATGGAAGGGAGCTGACTTCAGGCCAAAGATATAAAGTGCAATGCACTGAGACAATTTCCACACTGATTATTCTTGCTACAGCAAAAAACGATAGCGGTGACTACATTTTTGAGGTTTCAAATGACGTTGGACAAAGCTCTTGTGAGGCTACAGTAACTGTTATCGGTCAGTTCATGAAAGGATTTTCTTTCTTAAATGTTTGGAAGCACACTTTTATAGTTCTGAAGCAAGATCCACGCTCACTGTACTATTTACTCCTTGTCCATTGTAGATCAGATAATCAAACCTTCTTTTACAAGAAGGCTGAAGGAAACCGAGAATATCAAAGGATCCTTTGACCATTTGGAATGTCTTGTGTCTGGCTCTCTGCCTCTAACTGTTTCCTGGTACAAAGATGGAAATGAGATCACGAGTGATGAGAAGCACAAATTCACATTCTTTGATAACTTAGCACTTTTGGAAATCTGTCGTCTTGATAGTTTGGACACTGGTTGCTATACCTGCATTGCTAAAAACAAAGCTGGGACTGACCAGTGCTCTGCTACCTTAACTGTAAAAGGTTGGCCTACATTTCACATTTCTTAAATTAAGTGGCCTACTTTGCATATAGAGTTTGAATACTAAAGAAAGTATTTACCTTTCCTCTACAGAACCACCATGTGTCATAGAAAAGCCTGCATCAATGGATGCTTTGCTTGGCTCCAAGGTCCAGTTTAATGTCCTTGTGTCTGGCACTCCACCGTTGACCATAAAATGGTTTAAGGACAAAAAAGAGATATTGTCAGGGTCTACCTCCTCTGTGAGTAAGGATAATTCCTCAAGTTCACTGGAACTCTTCTCTGCACAGCGCTCAGACTCTGGAGACTATGTCTGTGAAATTAATAACACTGTAGGATCAGCTGTGTGTCAAGCAACACTCGTTGTCAAAGGTATCTTTGATATATATCTTTACTCACACTTTGTGTTAATGTGGTGCCAGGCTGTTAACAAACTTACATATTAATACATTCTTTCAGAACCCCCCACTTTCCTTGAAATACCTGAGAAAGTATCAGTGGTTAAACATGGGGACAAGAAACTATTTGAATGCAAGGTGATTGGCACACCAGCTATATCCATACACTGGTTCAGAGATGGGATTGAGATAAATCAAAGTAGAAAACATGGAATGACATTTTCCAACTCCATGGCAAGCTTGGAGATTTGTGACACTGGCTTCCAAGACAGTGGGGTATACTATTGTGAAGCCTGCAATGAAGCAGGCAGTGAAAGTTGCAGTATGGAACTATCAGTGAAAGGTGGGTCTAACTGTTTGCTAAGGAAGACTTATAGCATTTTCACAAACAAGTGGACACTACTTGGCTAGTTCATGAAAACATGCCTTCTTGTTTCAGAGCCACCATCCTTTGTAGAGGATCTAACACCTCAAGAGGTTGTAAAAGGCTCTGTGGCAGAATTGGACTGCCAAGTGGCAGGAACTGCACCATTTGAGGTGACCTGGCACAAGGATAACAAGCTGATTAGACCCAGTCAAAGACACATCATCAAACAGTGCGATTTTACTGTCACTCTTAAAATCCAAGACTGTGATGTGTCAGACATGGGGGATTATCAGTTAATAGTCGCCAACGAGGTGGGCAGTTGTTCAGGCTTCACGACAGTTTCTATGAGAGGTTTGTCTTGTAATTTCAAACTACCACTAGCAATGTCTTGCCTATAAAAAGGTGTAATTCTAATGACATGCTTTTCTTCATTAGCCCCACCATCATTTGTAAGGAAAATTGAAAATGTTTCCTCAATTTTGGGAAATGTGGCCACATTTCAGTGTGTGGTGAAAGGATCACCCCCTCTGTCTGTACAATGGCAACTCAATGATAAATGGATCTTGGATGATCCAACAATTGAAAGTACTTTACGGGATAATGTGGCAACCCTAACAATTCCGGTCTGTGAAGCCTGTCACAGTGGGCAGTACACCTGCCTTGTCAATAATGAAGCTGGACAAGACAAGTGCTTTGCAACCCTCATGGTGCAAGGTTTGTCTTTGATTACCTTACATTGTCATTCAGATTGTTTTTTAGGTTAACAATCTTCATGTCTGTTAACAGTCTTCATATCGCCCTCCTTGTAATGTAGAGCCTCCCAGGATAATAGAGAAACCAGAAGTAGTCACTGTAACTCAAGGTGATCCAGTCAGTGTGGAATGTAGAGTAGGTGGAACTCCTCATATCAAAGTCAAGTGGAGTAAAGATGGCAGAGAAATCCTTCCTAGCAGGAAAAACAAATTACATTTTGAGAAAAATCTCAGCAGTTGTAAAATTCTGTCAACGCTGCAAGAAGATGGAGGAAACTATCTGTTTGAGGCAGAAAACTCAGTTGGCAAATGCAGTTGCTTAATAAAACTGAATGTTGTAGGTCAGTAAACAATATTCAATTGCCTTTTGTCTTAGAAATTATGGCAGAATTGAAAACCTAAAATGACCTGCGCTTATTATTATTGTAACAGAACAAGTAATTCCTCCGAAGTTCACCAAGAAATTGATGGATGTTCAAGAGATATTGTACTCTGTGGTTAATTTGGAATGCAAGTTCTTTGGTTCTTTGCCAATGGAAGTACAGTGGAGTAAAGATGGACATGTAATCTCCAGTGAAGCCAAGTATAAGTTAGCACACATTGACAATACAGTATCACTGGAGATCAATGATTTTAATGAGGACGATACTGGAGAATATTCATGCAACATAACAAACAAAGCGGGAAGTTGTGAATGCAGTGGTGCTCTAAAAGCAAAAGGTTGGGATGAAATTAATAGTATTGATTTGTTTAATATAATCTTTGAATATCTTGAACATACACTGTGAAAAATGTTTTGCGTGCATACTTGCACCTTAGCAGGTCACCACAGCAACAGCTTATAATGTATTTATATACTTATCCTTAATATTAGAACTGAAGAGTTTAATGTTATTAGACATTTAATCAGGTGTGCATAGGTTTAGGTTCCCAGCTCTAGACGTGTATCTTATTAGATCTTTCTTTAAATGGATTTCTAGTGCCTCCAAGATTTGTATGTGAACCCAAGTCTCAGGCTGTTGTTCCAAAGTCCACTATACACTTCAAGAGTGTATATGAGGGAACACCTCCTTTCACTGTGAAATGGTTCAAGAATGACGTGGAGCTTATGACTGGACCATCATGTTTGATTGGAGTGGAGAGCCACACTTCCTTCTTAGATCTTTACTCAGTTGGACCTTTGCAAAGTGGAGTTTACTTTTGTCAAGTTAGGAATGATGCTGGCACAGTGAAGTGTGCAGCCACTTTACTGGTGAAAGGTTGGACTACACTCTTTTTTTATGCCTCTGTCACTAAATCAAGTCCATCTTTTTTCTTAATTTTCATTGCTTCTTCATATGCATGTTTTACAGTATGCTCACTGTTTCTTTTTTCAGCATTGTCTGTTATCTTAAACAGAAAAAAATCCATTCAACATTCATTTGCCTCATCTGCATAACCATATTCGTATTGCTTAATCTTTTCAGCATTTTAGTTTAAATAACTTATCACTTTTTGACTTTGCAGAATCCCCTGAATTTGTCCTGAAACTACCGCTCCACACTTTCGTGAAGCAGTGTGACCCAGTTCGTCTTGAGTGCAAAGTTACCAGTGGACGCTCTCTGAAAATGTGCTGGTACAAAAATGACAAAAAGATAATAGACGGTGACAACTATAGAACATCGTTTGCCGACACAACGGCCATCCTTCAGATGCTTACTGCAAGATTTGATGACAAGGGCGTCTACACCTGCGAGGCCCAAAATGATGCTGGAAGCATAAGCTGCAGCACCATTCTCGCTGTCCAAGGTTAGCTACTGGATGGTGAAATGTTTTTATGCACTTCAACTTTCCTCGACTTAAATTTGGATGTCCTTTGTGAATTTACTTAAGCATGGACCTCCCTGTTTTTCGGCATTTTCGTTTCATAATTCATAGTTCTGAATTGATTCTTTAAATCGTTTGCAGCATGAACCTCAAAGAAGAATTCTTACTTCCACTGATTGACTTGTTTGCAGTAAAAATATTACAGATACAAAATTACTTTCTGTAGCATGAACATCACAGGAATGAGTTCTCCTTTTATTGATAACATTTCTGACATGTTTGGTTGTTTAGTTATTTCTTATTGTAAGAATAAGAGATTGTCCTATATGTGCCTGGTTGCACTATTAATTAAGCTTTTGCACTTTCGGTATTTCTAGCATGGACTGTATAGCATGTCCCTTGGAAGATCTTTGTTCTTTGGACTTGCCACTTGCTTGAAAGTATGCGAACGGACTGCTATGAAACGATACAACAAAATGTTAACAAAATTGGTTATATTGTTTCTAGATCCACCATCCTTCCTTAAAGTGCCGAAGCCTGTGGAGGGAATTAAGGGCAAAGATGTCAGCTTCTCCTGTGAGCTGTATGGCACAGCACCTTTTGAGATTATCTGGTTCAAGGACAAAAGGGTTGTTAAGGAAAGCAGAAAGTATAAGATGGTGAATGAGGGTAGCTCTGCCAGTCTGCTTGTCCTTGGATTGGATGGCTCAGATGGAGGCCAATACGAGTGCAGGGCAACAAACAATGTAGGGAGTGAAACCTGTCAAACTTCCATTACTCTCAGAGGTTAGTACATTTTGAATTGTGTGAATATGGGATCACTGTATAACAAGATGATCCCAGCTCCTCACCACTATCTTTTTTTCCTCTCAGAACCACCAGTGTTTGTGAAGAAACTCACCAACCAGTCAGTTAAATGTGGTCAGGAAATGACTCTAACTGCCTCTGTCAAAGGCGCTCAGCCAATAACTGTGTCCTGGGTTCAGGACAAGGACCACATTCTCAGAGATGGAGATAACCGGAAAATAACTTTTGAAAACAATATAGTTACCTTGAAGGTGTTAAAAGCAGACTCAACCACTCCTGGAAAATATACTTGCCAACTCAAAAATGATGCTGGAGTTGTGGAGTGTGTTTCCAACGTGATTGTCCTCGGTTTGTAAAACTTTTATTTGATTCTTGCCAGTAATCAGAATTGGTAAATGTTCATAATCTAAATATGCTATTTAAATTTCCAGAGCCTGCCACAATTGTGGAGAGCCTTGAGTCTTTAAATGCCAAGGCAGGGGAGACAGCAACTCTAGAGGTCACTGTGTCAGGGACACCTGAACTGAAAACCAAATGGTTTAAGGATGGTGTTGAGCTCTCCTCTGGCAGCAAGTATAAAATCACCTTCTCAAAGATGGTCTCCAGCCTGAAGGTTTTGTCAGCAGGGAAAGGTGACACAGGAGAATACTCATTTGAGGTCCAAAATGAAGCTGGCAGTATGTCTTGCAAAACCAATCTCACTGTCCTAGGTTGGTGCCATATCTGCTTTTTCTGACATTGGATATTTACCATCATATTCACATTTCACTACATTATCTAATAAGTAGCTCAACAATCAATCTAATCAATTATTCTTCGAAACAGATAAGATGATCCCACCCACATTCATCAGGAAACTCAGGGACACTCACACTATTGTGGGTAAACCTGGTGAAATGGAATGCAAAGTCTCAGGCTCTCCTCCTTTCACTACCTCTTGGTACCACGACGGCCGAGAGATCAAGAGTGGGCCAAATTATGATATTACATGCAGTGACAACTCTTGCAAAATGAGAGTGCCATCTCTTAAGTTGTCCGACTCTGGAAAGTACACATGTAAGGCTGTTAACACAGCAGGAACCGGTGAAACAAGCGCTTCAATGGTAGTAAAAGGTCAGTATCAATAGTTGTCAAGCACACAGTGTAATTATATATTTTTCAGCAAGAAGAATATGGTGACTTATTTTAGAAACCACATACTTACCCTGCTACATTTCTTTTCTGTTCAGAGCCTCCATCTTTTGTGGAAAAACCAGCGCAAAAGGATGCTCTGCTGAGCTCAAATGTTACTTTCTCAGCAATTGTTAAAGGAAGCTCCCCTTTGAAAGTCAAATGGTTTAGGGGCACAAGAGAAATTGTGCCTGGAAGGGACTTTATGATTGCTTTACGGGACAATAAAGCCACTCTGGAGTTGTTCAAAATCGATAAATCCCACTCTGGAGAGTATACATGTCAGATCATTAATGATGCTGGGAAGGAGAGCTGTCCGGTGCACTTGTTTGTAAAAGGTTCGTTATGACAGTACATTCAAGTAGTCTTAATTCATCCACGTTATTATAAGCACTGCAACTAATGTCAACATTGCTTCTCTCAGAACCCGTCCACTTTGTGAAGAAGCTAAAGGACATTTCCTCTGAAAAGGGAAAACCTTTGAAACTTGAGTGCACATTTACTGGAAGCCAAAGAATATTTGTGACCTGGATGAAAGATGGCAAGCCGATCTGGGCCTCTTATAAGTATAATGTGATGACCACAGACACCTCCTGTATCCTGGAGGTACTGAACAGTGATAGGCTTCAGGCATCTGGGAGATACTCTTGTGAAGTTTCTAATGGAGTTGGAAGTGACACGTGTCACGCGCAAGTGTCCATATTAGGTAAATATAACAAATGCTTCTTTCTAATATAAATTCACCATCATACTTCAGTTCATCAAGAATATTTGTTTTATTACTCATTGAATTGTATGTTTCTTCAGAACGACCATACTTTATTGAAACTTTGGAATCAAAGGAGATAAATATGGGTGATGCGGTCTGCTTAAGATGCCATATTGGAGGAACCCCTGACATTACAGTGTCGTGGTTCAAGTCTGATGGAAAACAGCGAGAAACTAGTAATTGTAAAATGGATTACTCCAATGGCATAGCCACTTTGAAAATAAGTAAAGCAACCAAGTTTGAGGATGGGGAATACACCTGCAAGGCCGAGAACCGCATTGGAACTTCCTCCAGTAGATGCAGACTGGTTGTGAAAGGTGATGCTCGCTTTTCTTTTTTTCTGAAACTGTGACGTTACTCATGTAAACAGATTCAAAAATGTCTGTCTAATTGCTCTATTCTAGATATCAAAACGCCACCCACCTTTCCCAAGAAACTTGTTAGCCTCCAAAAGGCTGTAGGACAGCCAGCTAGATTTGAGTGTCGGGTTTTAGGATCCTCTCCTCTTGAGGTTTCCTGGCTTAAAGATGGCGGATCTTTGACAAATGATGGGAAATATATACTTTCTTATGATGATAACACTGCTGTCCTAAAGATAACCCGCAGTGAACTCAGACACTCTGGGGAATACACTTGCATAACTACAAATAATGTTGGAACTGCGTCTTGTTCAGCTACACTGACGGTCCAAGGTTTGTTTAGATATTGACGGATAATCAATTTGTGGTTAAATTTTTTAAGCCACCAAGAACAAACCAAAACTGCAGTTTACATAAATGCTATTATACCTATGTGAGTCTTATTCATAAGCATGTGAACACATCAACAATTTTGTAACCTTTGTCAATGTTACTCCACTCAGAACCTGTGCACTTTGTGAAGAAGCTGAAGGATATGAGAATTGAACTGGCACAACCTTTGAAACTTGAGTGCACATTCACTGGAACTCCTAGGATTTATATAAATTGGCTAAAGGATGGCAAAATAATCTGGGCTTCTTATCAGTATAATGTCAGAACCACTGACACTTCCTGCATCCTGGAAGTCCTCAACAGTGACAGATATGAGGCTGCTGGAAGATACTCTTGCGAAATTTCCAATGGAGCAGGAACTGATATATGCCATGCTCAGGTGGCAATAGGTAAATCACTAACATACCCTTATTACTCATAATGGCCCTGATTCTGTTTATATTTATGAAAGGCAACAACAGGGATTTTACTGATATATATTCTTATTACTAATGAATAATTTTCTATTTGTCTTTGTACAGGTGCTTTTAGCGACTATGTTAAACTCAGACTAACATTTAAACTTCAGTGATAATACCTATAATAATATTGCGCCCTGTCTATTTTGTCACCAGAGCGTAAAATTCCTCCCAACTTCACCAAAAAGCCTTTTGACACCATGGAAAACTCAGAAGGCCAGGTGGTGAATATTGAGAGCCTCTTATCTGGATCTCAACCCATGACCATCACTTGGTGCAAAAACAACAGTGAAATTCACAGCTCCGATAAGTATGATATTACCTTCAAGAGTAATGCACCCGTGTTGTGTATCAAGAACTCTCAGATTTCAGACAGTGGCATGTACTCCTGCAAAGCCACCAATGAAGCTGGCTCTGCGTCCTACCAAGTGGCTCTCACCATAACAGGTTTGTTTCATTTTAAAGCACACTTGACATTATAATTAGGTTAGATATTTATTGCATTACGTTACGTTAATGTTCCCTAAATGAAGTCCCTAAATCTTTCCAATTTGCGACCCTCTGATCTTCACAGAGCAAAAGAAGCCTCCAGTTTTCGACATCCCTCTGAAACCAGTGACTGTGAATGAGGGAGAGAAGCTGACTCTTAGATGCCACGTTTTTGGATCGCCTCCCATTAAGATTCAGTGGATGAAGGACAGGAGAGAACTGAAATCCACTGGCAACACTAAGATCACCTTTGCTGACAGCACTGCATGTTTGGAAGTCAGCCAAGTGTCGAAAAGCGATGCAGGGGACTACCTATGCAAGGCTTCCAATCAGGCTGGAAGTGAATTCTGCAAGTCCAAAGTGACATTGAGAGGTAATACATGTATTGCTGATTATAGTAATAATTTTATTTCCCAAAGTTCTTATAAAGTTTCATAGTTATTTTCAATCAGATAACTGAATGTTTTATTCATAGTACATTATAAACTAACTTGCCATGTGTTATTATATTTATTATTCATTTACAGTATATATTCTGTAATTTCTCGTTGGGAACAATAAAGTTACTACCTATGTGAATGACAATTACATTCTATTTGCTGAGCATCCAGGTTGTTTTTTTCATAGCAGATGCAGCGCCCAGTGTACCAGCGCAAACTGCCCCTGCGCCAAGTGCCCCAGCAAAAAGACTGGACAATCTGTTTTTCATTGAGGAGCCAAAGACTGCCCATGTTTGTGAAAGTAAGTGTGTCAGATTTATAATGAGATATCTGCACGCATAAATTATTAATGTTTCAATGTCATAAATGTGTTATCTTTCATCCCTTTTCTAGAGGGCACTGCAACATTCATTGCCAAAGTCGGAGGTGATCCCATTCCGAATGTGAAATGGATGAAGGGCAAGTGGAGGCAGATCACACATGGAGGTCGCATCACTATTGAGCAGAAGGGCCAGGAGGCCAAACTGGAGATCAGAGAAGTGACCAAATCTGACTCTGGACAGTACAGATGTGTTGCATCTAACAAGGAGGGGGAAATAGAAAGCAGCACTGACTTGACTGTTGATGAAAAGAAGGAATCTGGACTTGATGGAGACTTCCGAGCCAAACTAAAAAAGTAGGTGTGATTGCAAATAATGCTTTCAATCGCATTATGTTTAAATCCAAACTTGTTTAACATCAGCATGTCTGTTTCCTCAAAGGACTCCATCTAAACAGAAAAGTCCCAAGAAGGACCAGGATATTGACATAGTAGAGTTGCTCAGAAATGTGGATCCTAAGGAGTATGAGAAATATGCCCAAATGTATGGAATCACTGACTACCGTGGCCTCCTTCAGGCCATTGAGCAGCTGAAGAGGGAGAAAGCTGCAGAAAGTGGAACACAGGTGAGAAACAAAATGAAGTATAGACTCTACTTTAACATGCAAACCTGATACATCTGCACCAAATATTACCAAGTGTTGTTTTTCCACACCAGGAGTCAGAACATGGGGGAAAAACTGATGATGATTTGGCCAGATTTATGAGTGGTCTGCAATCAAAAATGCAGGCAGAGGTACTGAATGTTCTTAACAATTTATGTAATCAGTGACACTTCCAATTGTTTAATGTCAACTATCGGAATATAGAATTGTCCCATGGTGTTAAACATTGTTTGTTTGTGTAGCCTGTCACTCTAGTGAAAGACATCAAAGACCAGAGTACTCCTGAAAACAAGACAGCGGTGTTTGAGTGTGAGGTCAAGATCAACTACCCTGAGATTTCCTTGTCCTGGTACAAGGCAACACAGAAGCTTGATAACGATGACAAATATGAAATCAGCATTGTTGGTGACCGCCACATTTTGAAGATCAAGAAGTGTCAGTCCAAGGACCAGGGCAACTACCGTGTGGTTTGTGGCCCACACATCTCCAGTGCCAAGCTGACAGTGACAGGTAGGATTTATTAATGTCTTGTTTCCATGTCCATACATGTACTGAATAGTAAAGGATCAAGTCTTCCCTTGCTTTTCTTGTCATATGAAGATGTCTCCCACCCAGGTAAGGGGTCATACTGACACCTCACTTGAGCAAATAGATCTCAGGGTGTCACTTACTAACCTCTTTTCTTCTCATAGCTTACATGTACTGTTAATGTCAAGTTTATGTCAAAGTGTTATTTTAAACTTTACGTTTTGTTCTCATATTGCAATGCCTTAATTTTTTATTACAAACAAAGTTAAATCCCTATACTGTTGAAATGATGCAGATATTTATTTGAAAACAGGTTTTAGAACCAAACTATCTAAATATAAATATTTTAGGATCTTTGTAATGACAAACGTATATATACTCTGATCCCCATTATTTGCCTTTAGCTGACCAAATTCAATTCACCAAACGCATCCGGAACATTGAGGTGAATGAGCGCCAGTCCGCCACCTTTGAATGTGAAGTGTCCTTCGACAATGCTATTGTTACATGGTATAAAGACACCTGGGAGCTTAAAGAGTGCCCAAAATATAACTTCAGAAGTGAAGGGCGACGACACTTTATGATAATCCGAAATGTAACCTCTGAGGATGAAGGTGTGTAGCGTTACTCAAAATAGGCTCATTTATTCCCACCTCCATGTCAGTTACATTGATATAAACTCAGCAATCTTCATTACTAATCCTTTAGGCGTTTACTCGGTGATTGCGCGGTTGGAACCCATGGGGGAGGCTAAAAGCACAGCTGAGCTTTACCTTTCAGGCAAAGGTCTGTACATTTACTAGCTTTTCCCCCCATACATCAGTACTTATGCTTGGGTTATAATGTGTGACCTCCTCCTCTTACAGAGATTGGGTTAGGAAGGGTACCTTATGGTGAGTATCATGTCATTGTCAAATCTAAATAATAAGAAATTTGTTTTTCAAGATTAGCAAAACTGCAAATGCCTCTTTATCAGAACCAGTAGGAACTTACACATACCTTATTGATTATGTCTTTATTTTATTTTGACTCAAGACAGATGATGTATGATCCTTCATGGTTTCATGTAGGGCAGAGAGTTTTACTTATAAGGCCTGAGAGATTTTCAGTTATAGACACATCCAACTTATAAAATAGCAACACAATACATACTTAGGGTCCATTCTGGTACTAAAACCTTATTTATAATAAAATCCTTAGATGTCCCAGATTCATCCATACAAGTTCCAGATGTTCCATCGTTAGTTTCTTACCAAGGTAAGAATCAAATAACTAAATAAGATAATATTTACATAAAATGTCACCTCAATTGGAGATAATTGATTAAATAAATATGTCTTGATTTTTAATCAAAAGATGAGTCGTCTGAATACTCTTACAAGAAGACAGAAGTGAGAGGTACATCAACTTCATGATTGGTACCATCTTAACATACTAATAATATTATAAAATAGTTCACACTGAAACACTTTAAATCTGTCGGCTGAAATCAGAAATGCAAAGCATTGCATCTCTACTTTGTGTTCATCTTTAACAATCATTACTGCCCTAATAAATACCATTATCATCAATCTTGGGCACTTTAACTCATTACTAAAAATCTAATGAACCATCATAATTTATTCATCTACTTTTCCATTCATCATCCATATTATAATGGCTGATACTTCTTGCAAATATCATGTAATGTGTGAACTGTCGTCATAGAGAGTAACTACCGTTATCAAAATGAGATTTGTGCTCTTATTTCTACCACCGGTTGTTACTCTTAATAGCATTTGAAAGTTGGACCATGCAAGAAGAGAAAGTAACTCTTCAGTACTCAACAATCTCAGGTATAATGAGAACATCAGTGAAAACTTTATTGTGTGAAGCAAAACAATTTGTCTGCCTATGGCAATTGGGCATCTTACTGTCAGTTTGTTTACTGTAATTGTTCATGTGTGTGTACACTCCCTTTTGTATGTTCCATGTGTGTCAGAATGCTATGTTTGTTGTCTTAATGTCCCTTGAATGTGAGTTCCCAAGTACCTGTACATGTTCTCTCACCTGTTTGTTCAAGTTACCAACCAAGTCATAAATGATAACATGTTGACGTGTTGTATTGTTGTTAGTTAAATAATGCTGAACAATCTTTGTCATATAATGTCATATAAGTCATGAGTTTGTAAGATTACTCTTGTCTTTCATCAGCAGAAAGAACACCCGTTGATGAAAGTGTTCATAAACAAACTGTGGGAATGAGTGAAGAAATACCTATCAAAGGTATAACAAACCAAAATAATGCAAGCAAAAGCTTACTGCTATAAATTAACAAGCAAGATGATCATCATGCCAATGATGCTCATTCAGTCGAAACATACTCGACACCAGCGTTTATGTCTGGATTTCTTAACATTATGTTGTCATGTCAAATAATTACCATCTGTATCTGTCCTACCAACATCTTCATGCCATAACTTCTTGTTTGGTGGCTTGCTTGGAATGGTTGAATACAGCAATTCTTGCTCCGTATTGTACTGTTGCAGCTACTCTTTCTCTGCTATTGTGTAGCTACTGTTTGTTTCATCTTCATGTTTTGGATTCTTGTATTAACAGTTGCTGATGCATTTGGTTGATAGTAACCGCTAATTTTACAACTTTGTAAAAGCGATCTAACAAAATACATATCTTTAAAGTTCCTGAAGCTTACAAGAAACAAGAAGAGAAACCAGCGACGAAGGTCTCACCAGCTCCTAGCAAAGGTATTCTCAAAATGTTGACCCTTCATGGTCATTCTTTAATGTGATTCTTAAAAAGTTTTTCTGTGGTTTTTTTATATGTTTTTGTGAGTCTAATTTAAATGTGTTTGTGATGTATTCTTTCTTGATGTGGTATTTGTGCAAGAATGTTGTCAAGCGTTAAACATCTTTACAACCTACAGTATATTTGGAGATGATTTTTAAAAATTGAATCACAATGTTTTAAAAGTGTCTGAAGCAAGGAAGCCAGAAGAACAAAAGATCACCCCAGTAGTACAGCAAAAAGATCATGCCACCCCTAAAGGTAATTGTGCTTGTGATAACATATGTTTGTTTAAGTCTATTGTTTTATGGAAAGTCTTCATTTTCTACTACTTTGTTTTATAGAGAATCTATTAGTTTGAACATTTTGTTCAAACATTTTCCATTTAGATTGATGCAAAGGCTTTGCATCTCATTAGGTTTTTATTTGCCCATCAAACCTTTTGCGTTTTGTGTGTTTTATGTGTGTATGTTTTTGTGTGAATATATTGTGGTATTGCTTAATGGTTTCATATATACTTGATTTCTACAAATCAGTGTGTATCTGTTCAATGGTTTGTGGTGATTCACTGTAACTGTAATGCCTGGGTGTTTGTTATGATTGTTGTATGTTCTTTCAGTGTGTTCTTGATTTTCTTAGTCTTACTTCTTTTTGATGTCTTGGTACTGATTGATAGTTATGTTTCTGTATTACCTGAAAGATGTGCCTAGCCCTGCAACTTATATGCCTCCTGAGCCAAAAGTGGCTCCTGGTCCAAAAACAGAGCCAAAAATTCCATCTGACTCAAAGATTGCACCAGGACCAAAAATGTCACCTTCAACTCTGTTTGAACCAGAACTAATGACAGCACCCACACCCAAAAAGTCACCTGAGACTCTTCAAGCTAAAGGTACAGTTCCATGTTTTCTTCTATCACTCTTCTCTTTAACTATGTCCAATACCTACATGTGTGTCAATATATGTGAATGTTTGTCATATGCTGTACTGTCAAATGATGTGTAGTATGTGAGTACCTACTTAGGGATTCTTATAGTTTGGTTTTTAAACCCAAACAATTCTTTTTTTGGTATATGAAGAGTACCCTAAATCAGAACCGGTCAGAAAACTAGCCCAACCTTCAAAGGATGTCATTTCACAGAAAGGTATCCTACAGTTTCTGAAGACTATTGCTCTACACTGACTCTATAACATAGGAATACAATTTTAATGTTAACTTCAATTTCCCTTTTGATATATCATCTATCAAGAGCTTATTTTTGCTTGAGTTATAGACCACAGCAATGCTGTAGAGTAGAACATTTTAACATATGTCAGGTAACTGAGTGAAACTCAAACTGTAAAGATTGTATAGGTGAACATCCCCTTTTTTTACATTTTAAAAGTCCAAGGCTTAAAAGAACCTGTTACTCAACCACATGAAGCCCAAGTTCATCAAACAACAGATACCACACTGAAAAAAGGTACTTGAATAGAAAACAGAAAGTAAACTCCTCTTGTTGCAGCTGTCTTATTTATCCTAATGCTGCAATTTAATCTTCTATCTTGTGTGGATAAATGTTAATGCCTTGTGTGTCAACTGTCATTTTTTGTACTATTTCTTCCTGAATGTTTTCTGTTATGTTATTGTGGATCATCATGTATGTCATATGAATCAGTTATACTCATGTTTGTCTAATCAAAGTGGAAAAAAGATAATCACTCGATAGAGTGTGCTATGCACTTAATGGTTTAACTTATTGACCAATGGTTTTAATAATAATACTTCACATATTCTTTGAAGTTATTATGGATGTTAAGTCAGAGGCACCCATGACAGACGAAACTAGAAAACCCCAACAAACAGCTGGCCAGTCAGAGGCAAAAAGGCAAACTGTACAGCAGCAAGGTAAATTCTGAAGAGATGACAGTTTGAAAAGTTAGCCGTTTGAAAGTGACATTCTTTTGTGTCAATCTTTTACTCAATTAACTTCTTCAAACGCAAATTTCAAACTTTTGAAACTTTTGTATATACAATCTTTGGTTGTTTCTTTGTTGTATGTAGTCATATCCCTATGTCTGTGTTGTGTTTGATTATTTCATATGCATCTAACCAGTAATGCCAAAGGATGTGTATCCTGAGAAAACAGCAATAGATAAACCTAAAATGGAGGAAGACGTTACCCTCAACAAAGGTATGCTAGAAGACTTTTCATGAAAGACACTGATATGACTGATAATAGTCAACATTCATATTATCTAGATAGTTATAGCTTATGTTTAGCCAGATTTGTTAACAATAATCACCCACAGAGATAATTACGTTACTTGCACTGCAAAAGTAACAGTTCAACACATTATATCAGTATAAGAATTACAATAAATATATTTTGAGCTAGAACATTAGAACATTGTAGACCTAAAAACAACCCACATCCCCTTCAGCTTAATTAACTGTCTTTGTTTTGGTGTTGTTCTGTCATCTTTGCCACCGCTTCATGGTGCTTTTCTTGAATCTTTTATTATATCTTTAAGTTGCCCCAGTTCCATTGAGGACAGAGGTAACTGCCACAACCATGGTAGAGGTGACTCAAGAAACATCGCTGAAGTTTATGGAGAGGATTTTATTGACAGAAGAAACCGGTGACCGACAAGAAGAAGCGAGTACAGATGAGAGAAGAGGGGATATTATTCAGTCAAAGCCAGAAGATGTTTACACGAAGTACAAGGATGACTGGACAACTGAAAATGGCTCAGAAAGGGGAACAGATGAGGCAGTTCCTCACCCAAAAAACATTTCTCCAAAAATGGAAGCTGTGAAATCAGTTGTTTTACCTGAGAAAGGAATTCCATATGAGAAACCTGCTTTAACCAAGAATCAAGGTAGTAAATCCCCAAAACCTATGTCTCCAGAAGACAAAAACATACCGCTCAAGAAATCTATGTGTCCAGAAGATGAAGGGAGATCAATTCAGAGACAAATACACTTGAAGGAAGAAGCTACCTATGAAATAGCTGTAGTTAAAAAGGAGAGAGTTATTCCATCTCAAATAGTTGTTTCTCCATCTCAGAAAGAGGCTCTTTCAGAGAAAAAAGGTTCTCTGTCTTCTTCTGAGATACTCACTTTGCCTCAGGAAGTCTCTTTATCTAAACAATCCACACCTGAGAAAAGAGTCATCCCTAAGGAGGATCTTACTTCACTGATGAAGAAAGTTCCCACTGAGGATGTAGCCATTCCTGATCAGAAAGCTGATTCTGTCATGAAGGAGGAAGCTATTCAGTACAGGACTTCTCAAACACCCCAGGAGACACCAAGCGAGAACATCAGAAAAACAGCAGAGGAAGGCCATTCACAGAAGGATCAACAGCAAACAACTCGTAAAGGTATCCATTTGAATCTGAGAAATCATATTCACGCAATCATCATAAGATTGACAACTCTTCTTCTTTATGTAACCTTCTTTAGGTATCTCATGTCTTGACCATGATTAACAACCGTGATTGGTTGGATATTCTTCCTTCACATCTTGACAGGTTGCATGTTGTCAGTGTAGTGTGTCTAGAATCTGTAAAAATGTAGTTTATTGTAAACCAGACTATAAGGTTTCCCATGACATGGCCCCTGTTCCTATAGCTGAGGATGCCACTCCTCTTCAGGGTACAGAGTACACAATCCTCTTCCATCTTATGTGGTGTACCCACCACTCATATTCTTTTGTGTTTGTGTTTACTGTTTGTGTTTATGTATTATTGTTTTGTCAATCTTGATATTACTCTTAGCCCAACGGATATATATGTGATTGTGACAATGGCATACCTATTTCCTAAGTGCCCACAGTGGAAACAAAGCCTTCCCCATCAGCTCCAAAGGCTTCGTCTGCTCCTCATGCAGAGAGAGTACCTCCCTCTGAAGGTACACTGTCTTCCATTTTGTCATGTATGTCCTTGTCTTTTTTGTACTCTTTTATAACTCTTTCATATTGTATGTTGGTTCAAATATTGGCCAAAATGGTCATTTCTTGACATGCTTCTGTAGCTAAAGGGTTACCTGTGGAGAAGACTATCTCCCCGCCAACTTCAATTTCCTTGGGAGCTCCCCTAGCAGAGAAGTTTTCACCACCTGAAGGTAGTCTCTTGCTTTGTCTTTTAGTCATTTTTGTTTTTAAATGTCTCTTCTTCAATATCTCTCTTATTAATGTGTGCTTCACATTCAAGACAATGAGTTTCAGTCGACATGTTGTGCTACTGGATAGAAAATATTTTTGCTTCATGTGTATTTTAAGTAGCTTGTCTTATCTGAACAATCTTGTTGGAGGTATACTGTATCTTTGTTCTGATATCATGAAGTGATTGCTTGACTAACCGCTTTTCCAATAGTGTCAGATACTGTTGAAGGAGCTGATGGCTACACTACTTCTGTATGCTTGCGCTTATAGAAAAAAAAGTCCAGTTTATTGGGTCTTTCTTTCATTTAAGAAGATGATGGCATCTACTGTCATCATATGACTAACGAAAATGTATCATCAAGCAATCCATGAATAACATTAACTACATACTTAACCAGAAGCAGGATGGCACTTGTGAGACTTTGGAGAAGCATGCTCTTTAACTCACTTAAAATATGCCCTGTGTACATGAAATATGTACAAATGTTCTTGATGTGTTGCATGTCACGCTCTCTTCTCTAACAAAAAATATCTACTCAATTCCATAGTGGGTAGATATTTATGCTTCAATGAATGGGCAATTTCCCATATCCCTTAAGATGTCTTGTATGTATTCAGTCTAAACTGACTTACATCTTTGTCACAAATCTCCCACAGACAAAGGCCCTGTTACAGCGCCTGGACCAAGCAAAGGTAAACATCCATTCTTATACAAACAATATCTTGACATTTTTAGATTATATATCTTAACTTTCTATGTATAATATTTATGTAAATGTAATGTCTAATTGTATTTTATGTGGAGGACATTTTACCTGCCATTTTACCTTTATCTGTTTTTATGTCAAACCTTCCTATCCTTGTCTAGTATTTTGGTTTGGTTGTTATGCAGAACAAAAGTCTTCAAGTTGTTCAGTGTTCTGAGTGAGTTCTGTGTTGTATGTGCTTTATACATTTTATGTTATGCAACATTTTTGCTGTCTTAGAAAAATACACTACAACACCCAAAAAGGGTAGAATTCATGTTCAGGAGGATGAGAAACCAGTTGTGCCAACTTTGAAGAAGATGAAAATACCTTCAAGAGATAAGGAGGAAGACAAAGATATCATCAAACTCAAAAACGTGCCCAAGATTCCTTCAGAAGAGAAGGCAAAGGAAGTCACATCTCGGACATCTGATGGAAAACTGCTTTTTGAGGCTCATACCAAAGCTCCACGTTTTGACCATGATAGAGAAGATCACATGCAGATAGGCAGTCCAGTTGACAATAGTAACCAAAAGAAACCTACGGATTCCGCTCAGGAATCAGCTGAACATTTGAAAAATCTACCTGAAGATGAGAAGGTAGATGTGAAGACAATTTCCAAGAAAACACCCAAGTTCCGTAAAGAAGAACCCCAGGAACAAACAGGTTTAGCTCTTAAAAAAGTAGCAAAGCAGACACCAGATAAGAAGGAACAAGAAACTGTGAAATTAAAACCATTTGAAAAAACTGCTACACCCAAAGACATACAGAAATCAGTTGTTAAGAAAGACAGTCCCTCTGGAGTTTCAAAAAGAGATGAAGGACCCAATAGAGAGGAACTGGTGATAGAACCTGTAGCTCATCAACCTAAAGATTCTAACAAACCCCTTTCAAAGGCTAAAATGACTTCTAGTCCAGAAAAAGAGAAGGAAAATGTTGAATTGAAGCCATTTGCAAAGTCTCCTAAAGCTGAGATAAAAGTTATAAAGTCCCCTGAGGAAATACAGAAGAAGCCAGAAAGTAAAGTACAAAGTCGAGAACCAAGAGATACTGCTGAGAGAAAGTCTCCAGATAAGGAACTTGAGAGAACCAAAAACAAAGAGCCAGGCGTGGTACAAAAACCAAGCCCTTCAGGGAACGTGGACCCTCCCAAGAAGGAAGAAAGTCTCAAGGAAGATATGCCAATTCAGTTAAAGAACATAGATAGCCTGTCAAAAGAAGGAGAGATTAAAAAGAAAGAAGTAGTTCCAAAGCACGTAGAGGCCATCAAGAGAGGTGTAGAGCTTAAGAAGACTCCTTCACCAAGAGTTGATAAACTGAAGCCAAAAGCACTTGAATCCATATCTATGGAAAGGAAGCCCAGTTCAGAAAGAAGCAAATATTTACCTAAAAAAGATTCCCCTAAAGATTCAGTTGAAGTCATTTCCCTAAAAAAAGTGGCAACTAAAACATCACCACCGCAACAGACCCAAGAAGCACCAGGAAAGATTCCTATGATGAAAGAGCTTTCACCTCAAGCGGTGCAGTTGAGAAAAATTGCTACTCAACTGGAGGAGGAGGTGTATGAGGATGAGCCAGAGGTGGAAGAAGAGGAGGATGAAGCGTGGGGATGGGAGCTTGTCCCGCGTGACAGTTATGGTTCCACAGAGGACTGGGAAGATGAATCATTGGAAGATGGGGCAGTTGAGACCCCCGGGATGCCAGGTGACAGACGAGGTGAGGTGGCGACTGCTGAACTTTCCAAGTGACGACTCAGAGGATGACTCACATCATTTAATCTTCATCAACCTCCACCAATTTATTCATTCATCTTTCCATCTATCCATCTACATCCATCCATCCATCTTAAAGTTTCTGTGTTTTCCATCTTAACATCTGTTCTCATTTATTCTATGTTCCGTGTGTGTGTGTGTGTGTCTAATTCATCTTGTTCTTCATTCAGGTCATCAAATCATCTGTACTAATTCTAAATGCATTTGGTACTAGTTTATACCACATTTTTCTTCATTTTCCATCATGTGATGTTTCATGTGCCTGTCATGTTGTATACAGTATTACATTGTGTAAGAATTTCTTCATTTTCATTATCTTGCGTTGTTTGTCCATACTATATTTGGTTGTCCATTTTTATCTATTGTGAGTCTGTTTTGTATGTAATTGTGTTTACCACAATAGGCTCTGTTGTCACACTGTTGTTCTCTGTCCAGATGGGAAACCAAAGGAGGAGCCACCAAAAGGCAGAGGCCGAGGTCTTGGGGGTGAGAATATACAAGCTTAACTCTTGTAACATAATGCTTAATCTTTAAAATCTTATATCACTCTTGCACCAAACTTCATGTCTGTATATCTAAATTGTCTGGTGTAAGAATTTGCTCTTTAAGCAGTGACCTTGAGTCAAGGTGAGTCCTCCAAGTAGACAAAATACTGTCTAAAAAAACAGAAAAGAACATACTCAAAAACTACATTTCCAGACTTGCCAGAGGTGAAGTATTGGTGAGAAACAAGTAATTAACATATAGCTTAATGTATTTAACTTTTTTTCATTACAGCGAGGCAAACACCATCCCCTGGTGATGGTGGCAGGGGTAGAGGAATGAGACCTGGTGGAGACAAACCACCAGAGGAACCCTTTGGAGGATTCAAGCTCAAAGCTGTTCCCCTTAAGTTCATTAAAAAACTCCAGGACATAGTGTTGAAGGAAGCTGAATCTATTGGCTCTGCTGCTTCGTTCGAGTGTGAGGTTTCACCCTCAACTGCAATAACTACATGGATGAAAGATGGAAGCAACCTAAGAGAGAGCCCAAAGCACAAATTCACCTCTGATGGCAAAGATCGCAAACTGAATATCATTGATGTCCAACTTTCTGACACTGGCGAATACACATGTGTTGCCAAGAATGCAGGCAAAGAAGTGACATGCACAGCCAAACTCATTGTTGAAGGTATTTTATGAGTTTCAATATTTCATTTTTTAATGTATTGTTATGACAAATGAACACATTTCATCAATTTAAACCACACAGTGATGACTTAGTTGCTGCATAGGCAATTGTGTGTATTCAATTGTTTGTAACAGTAATGTCCTTATAGTTTTTTTTATTATATTTCCTTAGAGCTGCCTGTGAAGTTCATTAAGACTTTGGAAGAAGAGACTTCAGTCATCAAGGGACAGTCTATGTACCTGACCTGTGAGCTGAACAAAGAGAGAGATGTTGTATGGAAGAGGAACGGTCAGCCCTTGAAGAAAATTGCAGGGAAGTTGGCCATCAATGTCATTGGAATGCAACATGCCATTACACTCCAGAACTCAGGGGAAGAAGATGCTGGTGTCTATACATGTGAATGTGAGGACATTAAGACTGAAACTACTGTCAAAGTAATAGGTATGTATCAAATTATACAATTATCTTCTTTAAAATACATTTTAAATGTGTCAGTCGAGTAACTTAAATGGTTGTATGATTGATACAATGCTACATTTATTTGTTCATTCCTACAGAAATCATCAGAGACTGGTTAGTGAAACCACTGAGAGACCAGCATGTGAAACCTAAGGCCACAGCCACATTCAAGTGTGAACTCTTCAAAGAAACACCCAATTGGAAGTGGTTCAAGGGAGACAATGAAATTCCTAATGATCCAACGAGCAAGACTGAGGTGACGAAGGAAGGAAAAGAAATAACTCTTACAATCAAGAATGCACAACCTGAAGATGTAGGAGAATATGCCATGGAAGTTGAAGGACGCAGATATGCAGCTAAACTAACACTTGGAGGTTTGTTGAACCAACTCTTTTTATAATGTTGTCAGTACGAAGGTACAAAAATGAAGTATATGATTACAATTTGTTTTTTCTAAATAAAGAGCGGGAAGCCGAGATCTTGAAGCCCCTTTCCAGTGTGGAGGTGGTTGAGAAGGAACAGGCCTCATTTGAGACTGAAATATCTGAGGAAGATGTAGCTGGAGAATGGAAACTGAAGGGAGAAGTTCTTACAAGATCACCGGTAAGACCGAGTTTGAAATGAGAAATTGTCATCAGCTCTGTACCTTATACTTACAATACATTAAAAATAAAATAAATCAAAAAATAAAATAAATAATCTAATTTAAATGTATTAACTTTTTCTTAAGACATGTGACATCAAAGCTGAGGGCAAGAAACGTTTCCTCACTCTGAAACACATCCAACTTGACCAGTCTGGTGAAGTGTCTTACCAAGCTCTGAATGCTATCACCAGTGCTGTGCTGACAGTTAAAGGTAAGCCGTTGTAAAAAGGAAGACAATAGTACCTGTACTTTTAATATTTCTCCTCAGAAAACAGAAAAGGAAAGTTGAAATTGTGCAGGTATGTTTATATCATGTTTAATCATTATCCGTGCCTCCCAGAAATGGAAATGGACTTCACAGTCCCCTTGAAGGATGTGTCTGTACCTGAAAAGAAACAGGCTAAATTTGAGTGTACCATCACAAAAGATGTGCCCAAAGTCATGTGGTTAAGGGGCTCTGACATTGTAACAGCAAGCTCTAAATATGACATTATTGATGATGGAAAGAAACACATGTTGGTCATTAACAACTGTGACTTTGATGATGAGGCACAATATACTATTGAAGTTTTGGGTAAAAAGTCAACAGCCCAACTTACAGTTGAGGGTAAGTATTGGTTAATCCAATTATTTTATGATAATTTATTTTTGTGGTTAA
The DNA here is from genome assembly GCF_054491055.1 of Hypomesus nipponensis. Taxonomy (NCBI): domain Eukaryota; kingdom Metazoa; phylum Chordata; class Actinopteri; order Osmeriformes; family Osmeridae; genus Hypomesus; species Hypomesus nipponensis. Next base: position 5,913,382 of record NC_140383.1, on the reverse strand, counting down.
TAATCTTCTATGTCTGGATTATTGATGGATCACTAGCCTTACTCGCTGATAACAGCAAACCTGTTATGCACTTACCTAATGCATTGTAGGTATGAGGCTCAAATTCATCTCACAACTAAAGGACCAAATTGTGAAGGAAGGTAAAATGGTTCAATTTGAGTTTGAGCTAACTCATGAAAATGTAACAGTGACGTGGTACAGAAACGAAATAAAACTCCATCCAAGCAGAACCCTGATCACCCATGTTGAAGGAAAGAAACATGTATTAGAAATGAGGGAGTTGACACTAGATGATACATGCCAAATTAAGGCAGAGGCTAAAGGAATATCATCAACTGCAAACCTGACGGTGATAGGTAACCACAACTGTGTCTTTCTTCTCTCTTTTTTTCGTATTTTTTACCAGCTGTTTAATGTATGCACTGTTGCATGTAGTACACCAGATTGATGTAATGCATCATATGAGATTGTGGTACAAACTGCAATTAAGCTTTTTAATTGCGATTTAACACTCTTCTCAGAGGGTGACGCAGTCTTCATAGTGAAGTTGCAAGACTATACCGCTGTGGAGAAAGACGAGGTCACTCTGGACTGTGAACTCAGCAAAGACGTCCCTGTGAGGTGGTTCCACAAAGAGACGGAGATCAAAGCCTCCAAGATGGTGACCCTGAAGTCTGAAGGGAAACGCAGAGTCCTGTCCATTAAGAAAGTGGAGGAAAAAGATAGAGGGCAATATGTATGTGACTGTGGAACTGACAAGACCATGGCAAACATCAATATTGAAGGTAAACATGATAGATTAAATATTGTAAATGCACTTTTAAATCAAATCAGGCTTTTTTGTTTTTTTGAACACCTTGTTCTGTATATTCTATTGTAGCTCGTGATATCAAGGTGGTTCGACCCATGTATGGAGTTGAACTCTTTGATGGCGAAACGGCTCGTTTTGAGGTTGAGATTTCTGAAGATGATGTCCATGGCCAGTGGAAGTTGAAGGGAGATGTGCTAAATCCTTCCCCTGTATGTTTCATTTACATATTCATATAACATATCATATATATTCAGAGTGCAAAGACAATCTGTGAATATAATTTTTTGGGATGTATCATTTCTTTACTGATCTTACAAAATTATTCACAGGATGTGGAAATTGTTGAAGAAGGTGGCAAGCACACATTGACTTTGTACAACTGCAAAGTCAACCAGTCAGGTGAAGTGGGATACCAGGCTGCCAATGCTAAATGCGCAGCTAATCTGAAAGTGAAAGGTATGATTGTTGTTTCTTGAATGCATTATGTTCTCATCTGATATTCCTGCAAGAGAAGTTTTTATTAAATTGTTTATCTTGTGATTTTTATGATTTCAGAACTTCCACTGACCTTCATCACACCTTTGACTGATGTGCAAGTCTATGAGAAGGATGAGGCAAGGTTCGAGTGTGAAGTGTCAAGAAAAGCCAAGAGCTTCCGTTGGCTTAAGGGATCTCAGGAGTTGAAGTCCGATGACAAGTTTGAGATGACACAACTGGGAAATATTCACACTTTGGTGGTCAAATCCGCTGCATTTGATGATGAAGCCAAGTACATGTTTGAGGCTGAGGACAAGAGAACAACTGGCAAACTAGTTATCCAGGGTAATTAACATGTATTTAATACATTTGCAATCTACAGTGTTTAACTGTATCCACAGTGCCAGTTATAATAGGCTAAACTAACTTATAATTTCCTTATAGGTATTCGCCTTGAGTTTGTCAAGCCCATTAAGGATGTCACAGTGAAGGAGCGTGAGACAGCCGAGTTCAGTATTGAACTTTCACATGACAAGATCCAGGTCACTTGGTACAAGAACGATGTGCGTTTGCATCCCAGCAAGGTGGTGCACATGTCAGAGAATGGCAAGTTCCACACCCTGGCCTTCAAGGAAGTGTCCATTGATGACACATCTATGATCAAAGTGGAGGCATTGGGAAAGAGCTCCAAGGCCATGCTGACTGTTCTTGGTATGTAAATGTGTTAAAAGATGTATTAGTATGCACTGACCAAAAGCTTCCTGTACTAGCTGCAATAATTTTTTTGATAAAATGTTTTATTTGTTTTGCGCAGAGGGAGAGCCATACTTTGTCACCAAGTTGCAAGACTACACTGCAGTCGAGAAGGATGAAGTAATGATGGCCTGTGAACTGAGCAAGGCCTCTGCTCAGGTGAAATGGTTTAAAGATGGACAAGATATTATTCCATCCAAGAATGTTCTTATTAAAGCTGATGGAAAAAGGCGTATTCTGACTGTCAAGAAGGCAGAAAAAGGCAACATTGGAGAATATACCTGTGACTGTGGTTCCGACAAAACCATAGCCAGGCTGGATATTGAAGGTGTGGTAAAACAATGATAACTTTGGGACGTATAATTCTCGAAAATTCAGTGTGCAAACTTAATGCAAACAAATATGCGCTTCTCTTCTGCAGAGCGTGACATCAAGATAGTCCGTCCCCTGTACAGTGTGGAAGTGACAGAGACTGAGACTGCTCGCTTTGAGACAGAAATCTCTGAGGAGGATGTGCATGGTCACTGGAAGCTCAAAGGAGAAGCTCTTCACCAGTCTCCTGTAAGAGTATTATCCATCACAGGATGAGCGTGATCATTGGGAGTTAAATTCGTTCATTTATACTTGAAGAGAGACAAGAGACATACATAAAGATCTCTAATGGCTTTTTGTTCAACCTTGTCCAGGACTGTGAAATAAAAGAGGAAGGCACAAAGCACATGCTGATACTGTACAATGTTCGCATGGATCAAGTTGGAGGAGTTGACTTCCAGGCTGCAAATGCCAAATCCAATGCCCAGCTTAGAGTGAAGGGTGAGTTCAGAGGAAAAACCTTGTGAAAAATGTTGCTGGGCATTTGTTTTGATATGGACTTACAGTACAACATGTTATAATATTTAAATGGTTTATCTTTCATTATGTGCAATGCTAACATGATTAGGATTTTGACATCATGTGCCCATCACCTTTCTAGCTGACCAATAATAAGTAAGGCTTGGGCAGTGGTCAGCTAATGGCCAATCGGGTGTTGTGGCTATTTTAGAAGCCACATACCTTATCTATCTAGAGTGGGTGATTAGAGTTTTGCAGAGCTACTTCATTCCTCTGTCCAGAGTTTGCTGCAAATCAAACACACGAGAATACACTCAACATGCAACTTAAGTAGGTTAACAAAGAGAAGATTTTTGTGGAAAAATTACATTTCACAACTGGGTGACCTAACAATGGCTTCTCCTGGATCCAAAGCTCGATCAATTGGTCTGCTGCGTTCGCTGAAGGATGTCACTGTAACAGCTGGAGAGACTGCAACCTTTGACTGTGAGCTGTCATATGAGGGCATTGTTGTAGAATGGTTCCTTGGAAGCACAAAGATGGTAGAAAGCGACAGGGTGAGTACATAAGACAAAATCTGGTTACAAAAAGGCTGGTTTTATTAGTAAGCAAATTGGTCACACAAACCTTGTGATAGTATTACTAAAATGGACATTCTTACAGTTTTTATGTAAAATAAATACACTGTTGAAATAGTTTAACATGTTTTTATATTGTACATATAAGGGCCTGGACACATAGGAACCTCTATCTGTTTGTGATAACAGTAGGCTGTCCTATCATGCCTGCATTTCTCAAAGCTATTTTTACTGTCAAGTGCAGCTCTGAGAGACATGTATAGTGTATAATGGGTATAACATGTGTAAAGCATGCATATATCTATATGTGTATAGATTAGTTTGATTCAATGTGTTTTTCTTTTATAGGTTGTAACCCGTGCTGAGGGTAAAGCTCACACTCTGACTCTTAGAGATGTCAAACTAACAGAAGCTGGCGAGGTCAAACTCACTGCTAAGGACTTCAACGCTACGGCCAAACTTACTGTTAATGGTAAGTCTTGCTTCATTTATGTGTATTGAGAATTACACGTTTAGGGGCCTCACTGAAATGGAAAGGGCATTTTAATTAACATTTTTGTCCAGTCCCTACCTGGTATGTTGATCTTCTCAGTTGAATAAGAACAGTAATGTAGTTTGATTCATTTTTTACTTCTAATTATTTGATACTTTTCTAAACAGAGCCACCAGTTGAGTTCACCAAACCTTTGGAGGACCAGACTGTGGAAGAGGAGGCCACTGCTATCCTGGAATGTGAAGTTTCCAGAGAAAAGGCTGAAGTTAAATGGTTCAGAGATGGACAGGAGATCCGCAAAACTAAGAAATATGAAATGGTTGCTGATGGCCGCAAGAGAAAACTTATAATTCAAGAGTGTACACTTGATGATTCTAAGACATATACCTGTGACGCAAAGGAATTCAAAACGTCTGCTTTCCTGAATGTTGAGCGTAAGTAACACTTTAATCGCTAATAAAATGTGGTTTTCTGATGGATTTCCAAAATGATTTCAGGGAACAATACGGTCATATGCTTACAGCTCCTTATGTTGAGTTCTCCAAACCACTTCATGACGTTGAAGTCAAAGAGAAGGACTCTGCAAGATTTGAGTGTGAGGTGTCTCGTGAGTCTGCAAAGGTGAGAATTGTGTGATCAACCACCAAAAAATGCTAACGCCATGAGTTGTGGCCATGTGCCTTGACTATGTGGCATTCAGATGTAATAACATAGTTTTGTTCTGCCGAAAAAGGTGCGCTGGTTCAAGGATGGTAATGAGATCAGAAAAGGAAAGAAGTATGAAATTATTTCCAAGGGTCTCCAGCGCATTCTCATCATCACAAAGACAGTTTTTGATGATGAAGCTGAATATGAATGTGATGCAAAAACCTCAAAATCCTCTGGCATGCTGACTGTCATTGGTAAGTGTTATTATTTTAACATTCTACAAGTGACATATTGTAGTTCCATGGATTGATGACTACAATTTATTACCCTTGCAGAGGAGGAGGCTAGGTTCTCAAAGAACCTATCTAATGTGGAAGGAACAGAGACAGACAGCGTGAAAATGATCTGTGAAGTATCAAAGCCCAGTGCTGAAGTCACCTGGTACAAGGGTGACAAGGAGCTGCCTGAGGGAGGAAGATATGAACACATTGCAGATGGAAAGAAGAGAATTCTTATCATCCAGGATCTCAAAATGGACGATGCTGGAGAGTACAACTGCAGACTCTCTAACGCCAAGACATCTGCTACTCTGAAGCTGAATGGCAAGGACAAAAACTCTACTTTTAACACCCTATGACAGTGTGAAATGTCATTCCAACTTGAAATGACGTGTAATGTATAATATAATTCAGAAAGTCCAAAAACCACGTTTGAGTGTGACAGTATGTTTGTTTCCTCCAGAACTTGCTGCCGAGTTCATTGCCAGGCCTCAGAGTCAGGAGGTGGTTGAAGGAGAAAAGGCTGAGTTTGTCTGCTCGGTCTCCAAAGACACCTATGATGTCAAATGGTTTAAGAATGATAAGGAGATAACGGCTGGGGACAAATTTGACATTGTCTGTGATGGAAAGAGGAGAGCACTCATCGTAAAACAATGTGAACCAAAGGATGAAGGAAGCTATGTTGCTTTCATTGGCTCCACCAAAGCTTCAGCTGAGTTGTATGTCATTGGTAAGTATTATACAACATCTGTGTTGCTTTCCTCAACCCTCTGTACAAAAGAGACACGTATGAAGGAGTATAATGTGGACACTTCTTTCTTAAAACAGAGAAACTCAGGATAATTACACCCATCAAAGATACGCAAGTGAAGGAAGGACAAGAGATTGTCTTTAACTGTGAGGTGAACACTGAGGGAGCCAAAGCAAAGTGGCTGAAGAAGGAAGAGACTATGTTTGAGAGCAGCAAGTACATCATGATCCAGAAAGACAATGTATTTTCTCTGAGGATTAAGGATGCCCAAAGGACAGATGAATGTACCTACACCATTACACTAACCAACCAGCGCGGTGAACATGCAAAGGTCTCAGCCAATGCTACTGTGAAAGGTGAGTGCCATCATTTCATTGATGTGAATGGACAACGTCCTGCTTTTACTTGAATGTCTAATTAATTTGTTGTCTTTTGAAAATACAGAGGAGAAACTCAAGTTTTTGGAGCCTCTTGAAGACATTGATACTCAAGAGAAAAAGACCATTGTCTTTACATGCAAGGTGAACCGACCTGATGTCACGGTTAAATGGATGAAGGCCGGCCAGGAGGTTACTCTCAGCAAGCGCATCCTGTACAGGGTAGACAAAGACAAGCACACACTGACCATCAAAGACTGTATTCTGGCCGATGAGGGTGAATACACCGCAGTTGTCGGTGATGACAAATGCACCGCTGAGCTTATCATCAGTGAGGCACCCACAGACTTTTCCACACAACTGAAAGACCAGACCATCACTGAGTTTGAGGAGGCAGAGTTCACTTGCAAACTGTCTAAAGAGAAGGCTACAGTCAGATGGTACAGGAACGGACGCGAGATCAGAGAGGGTCCCAGGTACTTCATAAATAACCTCCTGCCCAACTAGCTGTTTGTGAACAATATTTTGCTTGTGATTTGTAATTGAATTTTGAATCAAGTGGATTTTGTTTTAGAAAGTTGTCAGAGTTTTCATGCTCATGTGTTCAACAGATACAAGTTTGAGAAAGATGGAAAGATCTGCAAATTGCGCATCAAGGAGTGCAGACCAGATGATGAGTGCGAATATGCCTGTGGAGTTGATGACAGGCGATCCCGGGCCAAACTCTTTGTTGAAGGCAAGTTCTGTGCCTACCTAACAGAATGATTGGTTTAAAATCTTCATCCAGATGTTCTATACTGTGTGTCTAACATGTATTATGCCTCTTGGCAGAAACCCCTGTGGAGATCATCAGACCCCCAGCGGATGTGTTTGAGCCTCCGGGTTCAGACATTCTGTTTGAGGTGGAGCTCAACAAAGACAGAGTTGAAGTGAAATGGATGAGGAACAACATGATCATTGTCCAGGGTGACAAGTACCAGATGATAAGTGAAGGAAAGGTCCACAGACTGCAAGTGTGTGAGATTAGGCCCCGTGACCAGGGAGAGTACAGAATAGTTGCAAAGGAAAAGGATGCCAGAGCCAAGTTGGAGCTGGCAGGTATGTCAGAACATGATGAACATGATGAACATGCTATCATTGTAGTGCCTTTACATCAGCTGTCACAGCTCATTACACACAAACATCCACATTATTTTCTCTGCATGCGCTTTGAGTTTTTACAGTATTGATATTTGATCTGATTCCTTTTTCTCAATTCCAGCTGTGCCAAAGATCAAGACCACTGACCAGAACCTGGTAACTGATGCTGGGAAACCCTTTGTCATGACAATTCCCTATGATGCCTATCCTCGTGCAGAGGCTGAGTGGTTCTACAAGGATGTCAGCTTACCAGTGCAGAACATTGACACCTCTACAGACAAGACTGAATATAGACTAAAGAGCCCCAATAAAAATGATCAGGGAAGGTATAAGATTGTCATCAAGAACAAACACGGACAGGGAGAGGCGTTCATCAACCTAGATGTCATTGGTAAGTCAAATAAAGGTTTCTAAGTCTGAATGTCAGAACCTGCTCTTAAGGAAACATGAAGATCTTCTGATAAAACTGTACAAATATGAATTAAGTTATACATTTTAACTTGGATAAATCATTCCAAAGAACAGTACTTAATCAAACATGTGTGGCTGGCAGATGTCCCTGGACCTGTGAAGAACCTGAAGGTGGTTGACACTGCCGATGGTGAGGTGAGCTTGGCCTGGGATGAACCAGAGAGTGATGGTGGCAGCAAGATCATTGCCTACGTGGTAGAGAGGCGTGATATCAAGCGCAAGACATGGACCATGTCCACTGATCGCGCTGACACTCCAGAATACTGCGTCAGCTCACTCCAGAGGGATTCCATGTACCTGTTCCGTGTCTGTGCTCGCAACAGAGTGGGCAGTGGCCAGACAGTTAAGACAGACACAGCTGTCCAAGCTAAGAACAAGTTTGGTAAGCACTGGACAACAGCCGTAACATATTTTACAACACAATACAAAAGTAAAAGAATCTGGCCAAATAATACAGTGAATATGATATTTTGATTATAAGGGGATGTGATGTATTTTGTTTCTCTCACAGATGTGCCTGAAGCTCCTGAGAACGTTATGGTTGGAATTGTGAACAGGTTTGGTGCCACCGTTACCTGGAAACCTCCACTTTCCGATGGTGGATCTGAGGTTACCTCCTACATCATTGAGCTCCGTGATAGGACGTCTGTGAAATGGGAGGCTGCTATGGTCTGCAAGCCCGAGGACCGCTCTGCCACTCTAAGTGATGTGGTTGAGAATAAGGAATATATCTTCCGAGTCAAAGCTGAAAACAAAGCAGGAATTGGCAAACCAAGTGCTGCCACAGATCCAGTGAAGATCATGGACCCCATTGGTGAGTTACATGAAGGTTTTCTTTTAATTTAATACAAAAGCAATTGCATAGCAGTGACCATTTTAAAATACTCTCTATTTACAGAGAAACCCAGTCCACCCCTCAACTTCAACTTTAGTGATCCGACAAAGAACTCTGTTCAACTGACCTGGGAGACTCCCATGAGCAATGGAGGCAGCATGATCACAGGCTACATCATCGAGAAGTGTGAGGATGGAACAGACAAGTGGCTGAGATGCAACGCTAGGCTCTGCCAGGACCTGTACTATAAGGTACCACTGACACTCTCTACTTTCTATATACAGTACATTTATATGTAGTACTAATCCTAAATTTTGAAATTATTCATAACCAATGTCTATGGTGCAGGTGACTGGTCTGAAGCAGAGTCAAAAGTACCACTACAGAGTTATGGCTGAGAATGCAGCTGGAATGTCTGATCCAGCTGATAAGATTGGACCTGTCTTGGCTGACGATATACATGGTACACTATCCCATATTAGTCCTAAGTACACGTATCTTCTGAATCAACATACAGGCTATATATTGTAGAATATCTAGAACAGTGTGGTAACATGTACATCTTTCTTTTCACTTTAGTTTCACCTTCAATGGACCTCGGTGCATTAAAGAATGGTCTAGAGGTCATTGTTCCTCAAGCTCTCACAATTCGTGTCCCTATTTCTGGATACCCAACACCCAAAGCTAAGTGGAGTTTTGGAGACAAGGAGTTGACCACTGGTGACCGTGTATCCATGGTTACGAAGAGTGGCTTCACAGAGCTTGTCATCACCCCAAGTGTGCGTCCAGACAAGGGAACATACACCCTGCAACTGGAAAATGATGTGTCCTCTGTCTCAGGAGAGATTGAAGTTAATGTCATTGGTAAGAACTGCAACAAATATAGGAATTTACCTTCAATAACTGAAGCACAATAGAAACAAACCTTTAAAGTATTTCTTTTTTGAACACTGTGTTATGATATATTGCTATTTTTAGCATCTCCAAGTGCACCTAAAGACTTCAAAGTATCAGAGGTTACCAGACATCATGTGCATTTGATGTGGGAGGCACCAGAACATGACGGGGGAAGCCCAGTCTCTGGATACCAAATTGAAAAACGTGAGGTATCTCGCAAGACCTGGGTCAAGGTATGTAATATTATAATGCGATTAATGTTATACACCATCTTAGCCATTTTGAACAATCATAGCTTCCATTGTTGCTGACAAAATCATCTATTGAATTTCATCTTGTGGTGACTTTTTTAGGTTGCCACCAATGTCATGGATCTGGAGCACACTGTCTCAGACGTCATTGAAGGCAAGGAGTATCTTTTCAGTGTTACTGCTTGCAACAAATGTGGCCCAGGAGAGCCTGCCTACATTGATGAGCCAGTCAATGTGTCCTCTCCGGCCAGTAAGTATTACTCAATACCACATGTTCTTCTTCCAACTGTATCTTAATGGATCATTTAAAACAACATAAAACATTCTGGTTAACAGCTGTGCCAGACCCACCTGAGAATCTGAAATGGAGAGACAAGTCAGCCAAAGGTATCTTCCTGTTCTGGGAGCCACCTAAGTATGATGGTGGTGCAAACATCAAAGGCTACGTTGTTGATAAGTGTCAACGAGGCACAGACAAATGGGAGCCATGTGGTGAACCCCTGCCTGAGCTGAAGTAAGCTAACCTCTACATTACTGTGTCTCTATTCATACTATATCAGACCTTATTACTGATGATAGACTACACAGATTGTTCGAAAAAAAAAAAAAAATTGTGTCTTCTTCAGGTTCCAGGTGACTGGTTTGACTGAAGGACAGTGGTATGCCTATCGTGTTAGAGCAGTCAACAGACTGGGAGCCAGCAATCCATGCAGGGCTACAGATGAAATCCTGGCTGTGGATCCAAAAGGTACAACATTATTTCATAATGTCCCAGTGCAAAGGACTTGATCATTTATGAAATAGCTCTCTAATTAAACATTTTATCCAAACAGAACCTCCAGAGATTCAGCTGGATGTGAAACTGATTGCTGGACTGACTGCCAGGGCTGGAACAAAGATTGAGCTCCCGGCTGATGTGCTTGGAAAGCCAGAACCCAAAGTGAAATGGACCAAAGCTGACCTGGTCTTGAAGGGAGATGATCATGTTGCCATTGACACCAAGCCTGGTCATTCCACACTATCTATTGCCAAAACAATAAGAGAAGACACTTCCACGTACATCATTGAAGCTGTCAACAGCAGTGGTCGTGCAACCGCAACTATTGATGTCAACATTCTTGGTACTATGATGTCTTGTGTACATTAAAACTACGTACTGTGCTAAGAATACACAACTTTGAACATATTAATATATTATTATTTTTTTGTCTTACCCAACAGACAAGCCAGGTCCTCCAGCGGCCTTTGACATCTCTGACATCACCAATGAGTCCTGCTTCCTAGCCTGGAACCCTCCCAGAGATGACGGCGGTTCAGTGGTCACTAACTACATTGTGGAGAAACGTCCTATTGACAAAGAAGAGTGGCAGAAATTGTCTTCTACTGTGAAGCAAACAACCTTCCATGCCCTGAAGCTCACTCCTCTGAAAGAATACGTCTTTAGAGTTCAGGCAGAAAACCAGTATGGCATTGGAGCCCCTACCGAGCATGTGCCAATTATTGCCAAATACTCCTTTGGTACATATTTTTTGTTGTAAAGATTCAATTTCTCTATAGAATACATGCATAATACAATGTAGTCCTCAGTAGTTGTACTTCATCGATGATATGCTGTTGTTTTAGATCCTCCTGGTGCTCCAACAAGAGTACAGCACTCTGACATTGCCAAGGACTCTTTGACTCTTACTTGGTATGAGCCTGATGAGGATGGCGGTAGTCCCATCACTGGCTACTGGGTGGAGAAGTTTGACCAAGAACACGACAAATGGATCAGATGCAACAAGTTGCCTATTAAGGACACCACCTTCAGGTAGGTCTGGTGAAGGGAAATGGTTACTAGCACATACCTTTTTTTACAGTCTGACTAAGTTTGTTTCTACTCTCATTTCAGGGTGAAGGGACTGCCTACCAAGAAGAAGTACAGATTCCGTGTATTGGCAGAAAATCTCGCCGGACCAGGAAAGCCAAGCACTGAAACTGATCCAATCTTGGTTAAGGATCCAATTGGTATGATTTGTAGCATTCAAGTATTATTTAAATATATATTGTGGGTGAAAGTCAAGAAAACATGTTCTTATAAAACCTGTGTTGTGTTCTAGATCCTCCATGGGCCCCTGGTAAACCATACATCAAAGACATTGCCAAGACCTCAGCTTTCCTACAATGGACTAGGCCCGAGCATGATGGTGGGGCCAAGATTGAGTCCTACATTATTGAACTTCAGAAGACAGGAACTGAAGAGTGGGTTCGTGTAGCAGACGATATCCCAACGACAGAACACTTCCTGAAGGGGCTTATGGAGAAGCAGGAGTACTCCTTCAGAGTCAAGGCTGTCAATGTGGCTGGAGAGAGTGAGCCCAGTGATCCAAGCGATCCTGTGGTCTGCAAGGAGAGACTCTGTAAGTGACAACATGTATTGAAGGGGTATTCAGTAGAATTGTCCTCAATGTTCCATGTATTCAGAGTGTATTATACATCTGACATATAATGACTGTTTGATCTGCTGTTCCAGACCCTCCATCAGCTCCTCGCTGGCTTGAGGTGACCAACATTACTAAGATCAATGCTGACTTGAAGTGGGCTGTTCCAGACAACGATGGTGGTTCACCAATAACCAACTACTTAGTTGAGAAGAGGGATGTCAGACGCAAAACCTGGCAGGCAGTAGACACCACTGTAAAGGAGGTCAAGTACACTGTGACTCCTCTAAACGAGGGCTCCCTGTATGTATTCCGTGTGGCCGCTGAGAATGCTGTTGGACAAAGTGATTACTGTGAACTAGAAGACGCCGTACTGGCTAAAGACACCTTCAGTAAGTTAAAATTGTATTGGGATATGACATACAGTATGTTACCATGGGAAATGGTGTACTTTTATGTTCAACTTGTGTCTTTTTCTTCTAGCCACTCCTGGGCCACCATATGCCTTGACTGTGTTGGAAGTCTCTAAGAGACACGTTGAACTGAAATGGGAGGCTCCAAAAAGCAATGGCGGAAGACCCATTACAAAGTATGGAAGACGACTTTAGGACTGCCTTTTCTGAATCGTACTTCTATTATTCACATTTTAACGCATATATCATGCATTTTATAGGTATGTCATTGAGAAGAAAGAGAAGCTTGCAACCCGCTGGATGAAGTCTGGCAAGACCCCAGGCGCTGAATGCAAGTACAAGGTAACTGACGTGGATGAAGGAACCGAGGTTCAGTTCCAAGTCCGTGCTGAGAATGAGGCTGGTGTTGGACATCCCAGTGAACCTACTGAGATCCTCACAATTGAAGATCCAACAAGTAAGTTAGTGGTCATAGCCTTTTACTTTGTTCGTTATTCAAATAAAAGCCAAACTAAATATATATGTTGTACTTTGTTTTTCTCAAAGGTCCACCATCTCCTCCTCTTGATCTGGTTATTCCCGACGCTAGCAGGGAGCATATTTCCATCACCTGGAAGGTCCCAGCAAAGAACGGAGGCAGCCACATTACTGGATACCATGTTGAAATTTCTGAAGCTGGCACAGAAAAGTGGATGAGGGTCAACTCTCGTCCAATTAAGGAGCTTAAGTACAAGGTAGAGGAGGGCATTATTCCAGAGAAACAGTACGTCCTCAGGGTGCGTGCCATCAACTCCATTGGTGTCAGTGACCCCTCAGCAATCTCTGAAAAGGTGTTTGCCAAGGACCCTGACTGTAAGTGTACTTCGGTCAATATGAGTGAAAAAAACAATTGCAATTTTGAAAATATGGAAAAATTGCAATTACTGTCTTCATTCTCAGGTACACCTACGATGGATGTACAGGCCCAAGACATTGTTGTTGTTGAGGGTGAGAAACTCCACCTCAACATCCCATATAGAGCCATTCCCAAACCAAAGATGGTGTGGCAGAAGGACACAGTGGAGTGTAAGGCTGATGATAGACTCACCATGACCTGTGAGCTGAACAGTGTTCACTTGGAGCTGCTGAAGTGTGTTCGTGGTGATGCCGGTGCATACAGCATCACTTTGGAGAACTCTCTTGGAACAGCAACTGGAATCATCAATGTTAAAGTTATTGGTAAGATCCCTTTACTGGTATTCAACCTGCAAGTTATATGCTATAGTAGATAATGAATTTGACTGTTTTACAATGTAATTTCCTCAGGTCTTCCTGGCCAATGCAAGGACATTAGTGCCAGTGACATAACCAGTACCTCCTGCAAAATGTCATGGGAGGCTCCAGAGGATGATGGAGGGAGCCCCATTCTCAGCTATGTACTGGAGCGCAGAGAGGCTTCTAAGAAGACCTACATGCCTGTGATGTCAGGAGAGAATATCCTGACACGACAGGTTAAGGATCTCTTCCTCAACTGCGAGTATCACTTCAGGGTGAAGGCTGTCAACAAAGTTGGACCGGGAGTGTTCCTAGATCTTCGCAACCCTGTCATCACTGAAGAAATAAAACGTACGATTTGTACATTTGTACACTCCTCTGTATAATCAAAATGAAAGATTTTAATTTTGGCTGTTTCAATATCACATATTCAGAACATGATTGCAAATGTGTTCCCCTGTCCTTACCTTCTTACTTGCTGTTATGTAAATTTGCTATAATTGTCAATTTTCCTTACTAATTTACAGAGAAGCCAGATCCACCGATTGAGGTTCAGGCTCTTAACCCAACCTCAAAATCCATCACTGTGACATGGAAAGCACCAGAATATGATGGCGGATGTGTTATCACTGGCTACATTCTGGAGAAAATTGAAAAAGAGGGAGAACGATTCCAGAGGGTCAACCCCTCCTTGGTGCCTGGTTTCTCCTATGTTGTACCTGACCTAACTGAAGGAATGGAGTACCAGTTCCGTGTCAGGGCTGAGAATGCTGCTGGCGTTAGTGAACCATCTCGCAGCACTCCACTGATCAAGGCTTGTGATGCTGTTGGTAAGGATTAGGCTTTATCAACCATTCTGAAGGCCCTTTTGTGATACATTAAAACGTTCTGAAAAAAATTATATTAATAACATCTAACTTAACGTGTTTCAGACGCTCCCAAGGTTACCCTCCACGCACGCCTGCAGTCTGGCCTGTGCATCCGAAAAGGAGAGGAAATCCGCCTGGATGCCTTTATCTCTGGTTCTCCTTATCCCACGGTGACCTGGCTGAGAAATAATGAGGATGTCACGAAGGAGCCTGTCAAGAAAAAGCAACCACTAGTGGTTAAGAAGACCAAGTCAAAGGTGCCTGAACCTGAGGAGGTGTTTGTAACTCCAATCCTGCAGCGTGTCTCTTTTGACCAGACCAAGAAGGGCCAAACCGCTATCATGGTGCGTGAATCTGTGAGAGTGGATCATGGATGCTTTACCATCAGGGTGGAGAACTCTCATGGAGTTGCAACTGCCTCTTGTGAGGTCAATGTTCTTGGTAAGACACCTATTTTAAACACTGCCACTATCAAGCTGTTTGTGTATGTGCCTGCTTTGACACTGGCATCTGTTTGATGTCTAGATAAACCTGGACCTCCAGTGAACTTCACATTCGAGGACATCAGAAACACCTCTGTAATCTGCAATTGGGAACCTCCTCTGGATGATGGTGGCAGCGAGATCTTGAACTACATTCTGGAGAAGAAAGACAACAAGAATGATGAGATCGGCTGGATAACAGTAACCTCAACCCTTAGGGGTTGCACTTACCCTGTGACCAAACTGATTGAAGGAAAGGAGTACATCTTCCGCATCACCGCTGAAAACAAATCTGGCTGTGGACCTTCATGTGTCTCTGAGCCACTTGTTGCCAAGAATCAATTCGGTAATTATGTATTCAATTTAAAAAGCTGGTTGTTTTCTTTTTAACACTATTAGTATTTCTACTAATCTAACAATGTCAAATGTGTCTTCCTCTACTCTTTTCCTCAGATCCACCTGATGCACCAAACACACCTAGGATTGGAGAGGTCAACGCTAACAGTATCCACATCTCCTGGCATGAACCCAAAGACAATGGCAGTCCCATCCTGGGCTACTGGATCGAGAGGAAGGAGATCAACAGCAAGCACTGGACAAGGGTCAATCGTAGCCTGTTCAACTCTCTGGAGGTCAAGGTTCTGGGTCTTATGGAGGGCTTGACTTACATTTTCAGAGTTTGTGCTGAAAATATGGCTGGCCCTGGGCCCTTCAGTGTCCCAACAGACCCTCAGATTGCCATGGATCCCATCTGTAAGTCTAAATCCACATCCCAATGATTACCTTGAGAACATACTGTAGCCTTATGAGGAGCACTAAGATGTATCATGTCCCTGTTCACTGTTCTACAGTGCCGCCTGGTCCACCCACTCCTTGGATTGTTGACACTGGTGCAACTTCCATTGATGTGGCTTGGAAACCTCCATTGTACAATGGAGGAGGAGACATCCTTGGGTACCATGTTGAGAAACTTCTAGCTGGAGAGAAGGAATGGACACGTAGCACAGAGTTTAGATGCAAGGAGCTCAAGTATACTGTGACCGGTCTCACTGAAGGTGCTGACTATATAGTCCGTATCATTGCTGTTAACGATTTCGGACCTGGAGTGCCAGGAGTAACTGAGCCTGTAACAGTAAAAGAACCTCAAGGTATCAATTCACACTCCCCTTTATTTAATATCTACATATATCACAACAAAAGTATAACTTTTGAATATATCTTTTAAGTATAACACAACAGACATAGTAATGTACTTATAATGTATTTCTTCCTTCAGAACCTCCCATTGTGGACTTTGATGACTCGGTAAAGAATGGAGTCATAATTCGCGCCGGAGACAACCTGCGTCTTCCAGCCATCGTGATTGGCAGACCTCAACCAGAGGTGAAATGGACCAAGAACGAATCAGAAACTGACAAGGAAAGAGTTGTCATTGAGACACAGGGAAAGAACAGCGTTCTCTTTATCAAGCATGCTTTGAGAACTGACCATGGAATGTACCAAGTCACTGGAACCAACAGCAGTGGAACCAAGGCAGCTGTCACTAAAGTTGATGTCATGGGTGAGTCTACACACAATGTTCAGGATGAAATAAGAGGAATATTTGTTATTCTGCTTATATTCTAAGAAAATAACATAAATCAAAATAAATTACTTTTTGACTAGATGTTCCCGGGCCTGTGGTTGACCTGAAGACTACAGTGGTTACTAAGAAGAACATTGGCATAAGCTGGGCTGACCCTGCAGACAATGGTGGCAGTGATGTCATCGGCTATGTGGTTGAGAAGAAGGATGCTAAGATGCAACTCTTCAGACAACCTATTGAAGTTGCTGCATGCAAGTGTGACATTCAGGGTCTGCTTGATGGAGAGGAGTATATGCTCCGTGTTATAGCAAGGAACAAGTATGGTCTTGGAGCCCCATGTGACATTGGACCTATCCTTGCTGTGGATCCCAAAGGTATGAAGGGAGTAAAGTATGAAAATACAAATGAAAAAGGGATTTAAATCATCAGGAAGTCTGATTTGAAATTTAAATGTATTCAAAATAATAGTAATAATATATCATTCTAATATATCATGTCATTCTAATATATAATTTCAGGCACACCGTCTGCCCCAGAGAAGCTGCATTACACAGAGAGGACCAAGACCACCATCACTCTCTCTTGGGAACCTCCCCGTACTGACGGAGGGAGTCCTATTAGGGGTTACTACATTGAGAAGATGAGACATGATGGAACTGAATTTGACGTGGCCAACCGGCAGATCATCACAGACACAACTGCAACCATTGAAAACCTCACTGAGAACAACATGTATCAGTTCCGTGTGAAGGCTATGAACGAGGTTGGAGAAGGGGACCCTTCAAAGCCAATCAGCGCTAACATGCAGGATGATGAAGGTAAATAACATCCTTATGGGTTGCACTAAAGCTACTGTACAGGTTTGTAGGTTTGAGGGACATTCTTTTGAATATCCTTATAAGCTCAGATTCATAATACCGGTAATGCCTTTTAAATTAACATTGCAGGATGTTGATCTAAACTCTTTTTATTTCAGTCGCCCCAACAATTACAATCCTGAAATACATCAAGAGAGATGCCATCATTGTCAAGAAGGGAGTGGCCATTGATATCCCTGCTGAGGTTAGTGGCCTTCCCATGCCAGTGTTTCAGTGGTCCAAGGATGGGGTGGTCATTGAGAAGCCCACCGAGACTCTACTGATGGAGTCAGAAGAGGTGAACAGAGCTAAAGCCACAACCAAGATCAGCATCCCTGAGACTATCAGACAAGACAAAGGAAACTACAAGTTGACTGCCACAAACTGTCATGGCACCGCCCATCACACTATCAGAGTGGAGATCCTAGGTGGGTGGTCTAACAATCATGCATATTAAATGTTAAAATATAACATTTACTTGAAAGGCTGACGTTTATTTTTATTTTTTATGGTAACACGTTTTTTTTGTATGCTTTTACAGATCGTCCTCTTCCACCACATACTATTGTGGTTTCTGATATCAAGTCCGAATCATGCTATCTCACTTGGGATGCCCCTGAAGACAATGGAGGCAGTGATATCACAAACTACATCATTGAGAGGAGGGATGCAAGCAAGAAAAAGTCTGACTTTGAACAGATCACTTGCAACGTTATTGACAGAAGATATGGGGTTAGTTAAATGTTCAGTCTTTCATATAGTTTTTTTCTCTTTAATTTCAAGGCTTTTTATAATTTTTGGTTCAAATAACAATACAGTTTTGTCAGTTGTTTTTCGTCATCATAAAATAAATCTAGTATTTAGTATTTAAAATACACATTTTACAATGACTTTCTATCCTCAAGGTCTACAAACTGGACACTTACGGATCATACCAGTTCAGAATCAAAGCCGAGAACAAGTTTGGAATTAGTGACGGTTGTGATTCTGAAAAAGTCGTCCTTAAGGATCCATTTGGTCTTCCTGGTCCACCTCGCAACCCCAAAATTATCGGACACACCTCCACCTCCATGCTGGTGACGTGGGAACCCCCCCTAGACAACGGTGGATCCACCATCACAGGCTACTGGCTAGAAAAGAGAGAGAGAGGAGCTGTGTACTGGGGTCGTGTCAACAGAGCTCCTGTCACCAAGCCTGCAGTAAAGGGTCTGGAGTATAATGTGCTCCGCCTGAATGAAGGGGCTGAATACCAGTTTAGGGTGATGGCCTGCAATGCTGCAGGACTTGGACCACCTAGCGAATCATCTGGGTGTGCCTTTGCAGTTGATCCACACAGTAAGTACTCCTTGCAAAGAAAGCGAGAGCAAATTTTCACAACTCTATTACTTCCGATTGACACAAGTGTGAATGTTCTACTTTAGACCCTCCAAGCCCACCATCTTGCCCAGAAGTAAAGGACAAAACCAAGACCAGTGTCACACTGACTTGGAACCCACCAGAGAGGAATGGAGGAAGTCCTATCAAGGGCTACATAATCGAGGTCCACGAGGAAGGTGCTCCTGATTGGAGAAGAGTTAACGCCGCCGACAAGCTGCATCCTAGCACTGAGTTCACTGTTCCAGACCTCAAAGAGAAGAAGAAGTGCAAGTTCAGAATCATTGCTGTCAATGCAGCTGGAGAGTCTGATCCCAGTTCACGTACCAATGATATCATCGTTGAAGATATCCTATGTAAGACATCAGTCAATTGAGACTATGACTAAACTTTAAAAACAACAAAGAACAACAGACAACTTGATGTGTAATAAAAAAAAAAAACATTATTATTATTATTATATCAACTATCAATTTATGAAGATATGTCTTGTTAGACTGAAAAAAGTCTGAAGAAAATGCCAGTTGGACAGTGTGATTAATGGCATTCTTGTGTGTTCACAGTGGAGCCAACCATCTCTCTTGAGGTCAGCGCCCATGACCTGCTGTCCTGTAGGGCTGGCTCTATGATTAAGATACCCACAGTCATCACAGGACGTCCTACTCCTAAAGTGACATGGACGTTTGATGGAACAGCAGAGACAGAGAAGAAGAATGAACTCCACACCCTTCCTATAGATTCAGATGTAAGGAGCATTCACATATCTAAGATACATCATTTTTTAATGGCCAAAAATCTGGTGGAATAACTGAATTATGTTGTGAATGTCTGAATTTAGATCCAGTCTACTGATACAACCTCAGTCATAACCATTCCTGAGAGCAAACTCAACCATGCTGGACGCTATATCATCAATGCAGAAAGCGTAGCTGGACATAAGATCATGAAAGTCAGGGTCAATGTCCTTGGTAAGTATAAACTAAATAAAGCACAAGTTAGCAAAGACATATATTTAAAGTGCATTCTGTAATTTGTTGTACTACTCTTTTTCACAGACTTGCCAGGTCAACCTAAAGATCTGAAGATCACTGATGTCACAAGAGGCACATGTAGACTAACATGGAAAGCTCCAGATAGTGATGGTGGTCAAAGGATAAAGAGCTACTTCATTGAGAAGAAGACTGTGTCAGGAAAGGCATGGACAAAGGTTAACCCTGCATGTGGCAGCCAATCCTTTGTGGTGCCAGACCTTATTGAGGGACAAGAGTACTTGTTCCGTGTCAGGGCTGAAAACCGCTTTGGAATGGGACCTTACATTGACACCATCCAAAGAACCAAAGCCACAGACCCTATACGTAAGTGATAAATCAGATATGTCAATTTCATACCATGTTGCCTAAGATCATGGTCTGTTATTTAAACCTGTAAAACATTTTCTTTTTTTTTCAGATCCCCCAGAACCTCCAACTCGTGTTAAGATTAACGATGTTGCCAAGGGCACAGCTACCCTTACATGGAAGGCACCCAAGAATGATGGTGGTGCTCCTGTCACTCACTACACTGTTGAACGTCTTTGCTGGGATGCCAGTGGAGCCCAAAAGGAATCCTGGAGACAATGCAACAGGCGTGACATTGACTCCACCACTTTCAAGATGGATGACCTGAATGAAGGCGATGAGTATGAGTTCCGTGTCAAGGCTGTAAACGAAGCCGGTTCTAGCAGACCTTCCTCTACTGCTGGGCCAGTCCTAATCCAAGACCAAACACGTAAGATCACATCAAAAAACCAGCCACATTCAAGGTTAGGTCAATTTAGGGTAAGTTGACGACATTCCCTAAACTGAACTGTTTTCTCACACAGGTGCACCTTCTATTGAACTGAGTGAGTTCATGGAGGTTGAACAGGGAGCGGACATTGCCATTGTGGCTAAGATCCGCGGTGGTCCGTTCCCCACTCTCACCTGGTTCAAGGCTCCTCCCCACAAGGCTGATGACAAAGTGGAGGTGCAGTATGATGAGCACATCAACAAGATTGTGTGTGACGACAGCTGCACTCTGCTGATCCAGCAGGGCAAACGCTCAGACACTGGTCTGTACACCATCACTGCCAGCAACAGTCTAGGAAAGGCCTCCAAGGAGATGAGGCTCAATGTCTTAGGTAAATGTCTCAATTATTACCATGATCACATGACTATGCCTTTGGTTCCAGTCTCAATTGTATAACTTATTGATTGTTTCCTTATTTCAGGACGACCTGGACCTCCCTCTGCTCCCATCAAGTTCGAGGAGATTGGTGCTGAAAAGATTACCCTGTCATGGCTTCCACCAAAGGATGACGGTGGCTCCAAGGTGACAAATTATGTCATTGAACGACGCGTGGCCAACAGAAAGACCTGGATTTCAGTTACCAATGAGCCCAAAGAACGTGTGTTTACGGTGGAAGGTCTAATGGAGGGACACGAGTATGTGTTCCGCATCATGGCTCAGAACAAATACGGAGTTGGAGATCCTCTGGACAGTGAACCAGAGATAGCCAGGAATCTATACAGTAAGTGCAGCTCATAGTCGCCATGTTCTAATACAATTTGAGGAATCATCTAAGGATATAAAAGTTGTGTTGAGGTTAATGACTCATGTATGTACCCTGCCTACAGCTGTTCCAGGCCAATGTGAGAAGCCTACCCTCTCCAGTGTCACTATGGACTCTATGACACTCAACTGGGAAGAGCCTGAAGTGGACGGTGGTAGTCCCATTACTGGATATTGGCTGGAGCGTAAGGAGACAACCTCTAAGCGCTGGAACAGAGTGACACGTGACCCCATCCGCCCCATGCCACTTGGCATCTCCCACCACGTGACCGGCCTTATAGAGGGCTCCCAATACCTATTCCGTGTGTCAGCCATCAATGCAGCCGGATGTGGGCTTGCCAGTCCACCAACGGATCCCATATTTGCTAGAGACCCCATCTGTAAGAATTTACTTTCAAACAAATTGCAATCATTTGTGTTGTCATTTACTGTAAGGCACATAGCTGTGTTTTTCCCTGTCACATTTCTAAGTTTACAGTCAAATGTATTTGTAATTAATAATTTGCAATTTGATCATTTTATACGCTGTATATATTTTGTGTCTTGCAATATAGCTCCCCCTGGACCTCCAACACCCAAGGTGACAGACTGGACCAAGTCTACCGTGGATCTGGTTTGGATTCCACCTCTGAAGGACGGTGGATCCAAAATCATGGGATACTACATTGAGTACAAAGAGGAGGGAACAGAAGCATGGGTTAAAGTGAGTGACATTTTGCTTTGTTCAACGTCATGGAATCCTCTGTTTCTTGAACTTGAAAACTTACACTCTGTTGCATGTTATTATTTTAGGCCAAAGAGAAGGAAGTCAGAGGCACCAAGTTTGTTGTTTCTGGACTAAAGACAAATGGACAATACAAGTTCAGAGTGGTAGCTTTCAATGCTGCAGGTCTGAGTGAACCCGGTGAAGTTCCAGAAGTTATTGAGGTCAAGGACAGGACAAGTAAGACAACTCTCAAAACCAAAACAGTACATTCAAACAATCATAACAAAATCCATAGAAACAATTCTTTGTTTAACACGATCCTGGTTGTCTTACCTGCAGTTGCTCCTGAGGTTGACCTGGATGCCTCAGTAAAGGAGAGGATGGTTGTTCATGCTGGCGGGGTGATTCGCATCATAGCCTATGTGTCAGGACAGCCTGCACCCACAATCACATGGAACAGAGATGATGGTGCTCTGCCACCAGATGCTGTCATTGAGACCACTGGCATCAGCTCCTCTCTGGTCATCAAGCCATGTACAAGGAGACACCAGGGAGTTTACACTCTGACGGCTAAGAATGACGGAGGTGAAAAGAAGAAAGCCATCATTGTTGATGTCCTTGGTGAGCATTTCAAAATTGAAATATATTTGTTATATTTTTCTAATCCATCTTCATCATCCAATGTCATCTTTTAATATACTGTATCCGATGATGATCCTCCATAGACGTTCCTGGACCCGTGGGTGTTCCGTTCACTGCTGAGAATCTTACCAGTGACTCTTGCAAGTTGAACTGGTTCTTCCCTGAGGATGATGGTGGCTCCGCCATCACCAATTACATCATAGAGAAACGCGAGGCTGAACGCAAGGCGTGGACAGCTCTCTCCTACACAGTCACCAGGCACACTGCTGTAGCCCACAATCTCATGGTCGGAAAGACCTATTTCTTCAGGGTTGCAGCTGAAAATGCAATTGGACTTGGTCCATTTGTTGAGACGACGTGCGAAATCGTAATCAAGGATCCTATCAGTAAGTACCAATTAATTCCTCTAGATCACTGTCTTCACCAATACTTGTCACCTGTTTATTTAAACTTTTAACCATTCAAATAACATTGCCTGGTTGTGTTCCCCAGCTGTCCCGGAACGCCCAGAGGAAATAGAGGTCACATCTGTCCACAAGGACTACATCAGTGTCACCTGGAAACCTCCCAAGTTTGATGGCGGCGCTGAGGTGACCATGTACATCCTGGAGGCACGCATGATCGGCAAGGACAAGTACACCAGGCTGACCAAGGAGAAGCTGATGGAGAGAAGATACACATATGATGGACTGAGGGAGGGTGACACTTATGAGTTTAGGGTCCTGGCTGTGAATGAGATCGGTCCCAGCAAGCCATCCTTCTGCACCAAACCCATCACCTGCAGGGATGAATTAGGTAGGAGTATTATCATATTTTCTGTATAAACCTGAACCTTGTTCGATTGTAAAAAAAAAAAAAAAAACGATCTTACACTGATTCTGTATTTCACTTTTCAGAGCCCCCAACCATTGAGCTGGACTTCCGTGATAAGATCGTTGTTCGTGTTGGCGAGAGTTTTGCCCTCCAGGGACGCTACACAGGAAAGCCATCTCCATCTATCATCTGGTTCAGAGATGATGAAGAGCTCAAGGCAGACAAACACATCATGTTCAAGAACACCTTGAACACCATGTGTTTGGGCCTCATGAAGGCTAAGAGAGAGCACAGTGGCAGATACTGTGTACTTGTTGAGAACAGCACTGGCTCAAGAAAAGGCGTTTGCAATGTGACTGTTGTCGGTAAGTATTATTCTTGAACATGGAATCAGATATCCAATCAATTATATCAACCATCTATTCTAAATTATTATTTAAATTCTCAATTAACATTCTACTATACATTCATTTCAAGATCGCCCAACACCTCCAGTGGGTCCAGTGATCTTTGACGAAGTTCACAGAGAATACATGGTGATCTCCTGGAAACCTCCTCTGGATAGTGGCGGAACTGAAATCTCCAACTACATCATAGAAAAGAGAGACGTCAACAGAGACATGTGGATGACTGTAACATCCGCCTCCAGCAAGACCACTTGCAAAGTGCCAAAGCTAGTGGAGGGCAAAGAGTACATCATGAGAATTTGTGCTGAGAACATGTACGGCATCAGCGATCCACTGGATTCAGAGGAGATGAGAGCCAAAGATCTCTTCAGTACGTAATTGATCACCTTATGATTGTAACTTTTCTCCCAACCAATTCTAATTTGAGATGTTAACTTTACTTACTATAGGAGTACCTGAGGCTCCGGAGCAGCCCAATGTCAGAGAAGTCTACAAGGATAATGCTTTAGTGCTGTGGAGCAGGCCTCGTGATGGTGGCAAACCCATCACCAACTACATCTTGGAGAAGAAGGAACCCTCTGCTAAGAGGTGGTCCCGTGCTACCAGAGATCCTCTCTATCCAGCCACTCAGTTCAGGGTGCTGGATCTGATTGAAGGCTGTGAATATGAGTTTAGAGTTATGGCAGAGAATGAGATTGGCACCGGTGACCCAAGTGTACCGTCAAAGCCCATCCTTGCCAAAGATCCAATTGGTAAGTGTTTAGTAATGGAAAAAAAGGATAATGTTGTCATTATAGTATAACAATATAACAATAGTTGTCATTATCCATAACTATAGAGGACAGTTTTCACTATTTAGCATGAAGTTAATTGTTGAATTGCCTCTCATTACAGTTCCTCCTAGCCCACCTGTTCTGCCAGAGGCAATAGACAAGACCAAGGACACTGTCAGTCTGAAATGGCAGTTGCCTCGTCATGACGGCAAAGGCAAAATCTTTGGTTATCTTGTGGAGTACCAGAAGGTTGGTGAAAAAGAATGGGCCAAGGCCAACGAGACTCCCGAGACCTGCCCGGACATCAACTATGTAGTGACAGGCCTGGCTGACGGTCAAGAATACAATTTCAGAATCTTCACTGTCAATGCTGCAGGAAACTCAGAGCCTGCCTTTGTTCGTCAACCAGTGAAAGTGCACGACAGATTGGGTAATTTGTTGACACATTTTATAGCTTGATTTCCTTCAATGCAAACAAAGCCATTTTATAATGTAAACATTCGATATCATGTTAACAAAGACTATATAATGTGGTATTATATTACAACAGAGGCTCCAGAGCTGCTTCTTGACGCCAACATGTCCCGTGACCACCTTGCCATGCTTGGAACAGACATCACTCTCAGTGCTGTTATCAAGGGCATGCCGCCCCCTACTGTCTCATGGAAGAAGAATGATGGAGAGGCACCAGCACATGCCACTATTGCAGTTACTGCCTCAGGCAGTAAGATGTTTATACCCAAGTGTGTGCGTCCTGACTCTGGAAACTACACCATAACTGTTGAAAATGCAGCTGGATCCAAGACAGCAACTTGCGTCGTGCTCGTTTTAGGTTGGTCACATTTTTCTGTAAAAGGCTCAATTCAAGTTGAAACATGAACAGATATGTAATTCATTTCAGCAAACAAATGAACATATTTCATTAACCAAATCCTCTGTGATACAGATAAACCTGGCCCTCCAAGGGATCTAACTATCTCTGAGATAACCAGCGAGTCAGCCTACCTGTCCTGGAAGGCTCCTGAGGACGATGGAGGTGCTGTCATCTCCCACTACCTGGTGGAGAAAAAGGATGTTGCAGCTGAGAAATGGGTGCCGGTCTGTGCCTCATCAAAGAAGTTGAGCCTGATGGCTCTCTATCTGATGGAGGGTGTTCAGTACATGTTCCGTGTTGCAGCAGAGAACCAGTTTGGCAGAAGTGCTTACATTGAGACCAAACTTCCTATCAAGGCCGTCGATCCTTTATGTAAGCCTCTCTTATTAATTTGAAAGTTTCATATATTAAAGGCACAGTGGTAGCCCTTAACCTAAATGCAGTAGCTGTTGCTGTAATTGCATGTATTTTCTTTTGCTTTAAGATCCACCTGGCCCACCAAAAAATCTGCATCACACTGATGCTGATAAGACTGAAGTGTGGCTTGCATGGGAGTGGCCAGATCGCACAGGAGGAAGTGAGGTAACTGGGTTCATTGTTGAGCACCAAGAGGAAGGAACAACTGACTGGGTTAACTTCAAGACTGTCAGCAACATTCACTGTCATGTAACTGGACTGGTGGAGGGCAAGACATACAGGTTCCGTGTGAAGTCCCAGAATGCCATTGGTGTGAGCCGTCCAGACACTACTGTCCCTGTCACCTGTCAGGAGAAACTATGTAAGACAGATTCCTCAACAACAATTTGTCTATAGAATATACATGCAATTCTCAAATCCTAACATTAGATTCCTTGTTTTATTTTCAGTGGCACCAACAATTGAAGTTGATGTGAAGCTTATTGAGGGCCTCATTGTCAAGGCTGGAAGCAAAGTCATTCTGCCAGCAATAATGAAAGGAATTCCAACTCCCACTGCTAAGTGGCTGAGTGATGGAAACGAAATTGTATCAGAGGGCAGGTTTAAGATTGACACAGTGGATACCTCAACAAGCCTCAGTATTCCTGAGTGCATAAGAGGTGACACTGGAGAATATATTCTCACTGTGACCAACCCAGCAGGAAGCAAGACTGTTGCTCTTCATGTCACTGTGCTGGACGTCCCAGGTGCCCCTGTTGGTCCTGTAAACATCACAGAGGTTACTCCAGACCATATGGCCATTAACTGGAGGCCACCTAAAGATGATGGTGGCACACCACTATCGAACTACATTGTTGAGAAGAAGGATATCAAGAAGCCATGGGAGCCATGGTCAGTTGTAAGCTCTGGAAGTACAAGCACCAAATCCAAGATTCCCAGATTGGAAAAAGGGCGTGAATATGTTGTGCGCGTCCGTGCAGAAAACAAAATTGGTATTGGTGCAGAACTTGAGAGTCCTCCCACTATTGCCAAACATATGTTTGACCCTCCTGGTCCTCCAGGCCAGCCAACATGCTCAGACATCACAGAAAATGCTGTGACAGTGGAATGGACTCTGCCTGAAGTTGATGGTGGCAGCCCTGTCAGTGGCTATGTCATTGAGCGTAGGGAAATGACAGGGAAGTGGATTCGTGTAAACAAAACGCCCGTGCTGGATCTCAGATACAGAGCATCTGGTTTGTTTGAAGGCAACAGCTACGAGTTCAGAATCTTTGCTGAGAACGTTGCTGGGGTCAGTGTGGCCTCTCCTGTGTCAGACCCAGTGAAGCTCACTCGTCCAATCACAAAGCCAGGACCACCAGTCAACCCCAAGGTGAAGGACTGGAGCAAGTCCTATGTTGACTTGGTGTGGACAAAGCCTACCAGAGATGGAGGAAGTCCCATCCTGGGTTACATTGTTGAGTGTCAGAAATCAACTAGTGCTCAGTGGGATAGAATGAACAAGGATTTCCTCATACTGGGCGGTGCCTACAGAGCCCCTGGTCTGATTGAAGGTATGGAATACAGGTTCCGCATCAGAGCCTCTAACATAATAGGAGACAGTGAGCCTAGAGATCTGCAGGAGTCTGTCATTGCAAAGGACATTTTGGTGCCTCCAGTGGTCGTTGTTGATGTCGCTTGCCGTGACCTACTGACAGTAAGAGCAGGCCAGAGTATTAATTTGACTACCAGAGTTAAGGGTAGACCCGACCCTGAGATCACATGGACCAAGGATGCCAGGGCTCTGGGCAGGGACAAGCGCACAGAGATGAACAACAACTTCCCTCTGGTTGAGCTTGTGATCTCAGAAGCAGTCAGAGAGGACTACGGAAAGTATGCTATCCTGGCTAAGAACAGCAGCGGCCAAGCCCAGGCCACAATCATTGTGAATGTGCTTGACACACCAGGACCTTGCCAAAATATTAAGGTCTCTTATGTGACAAAAGACTCTGGCATGGTGTCATGGGAGAACCCAGAGGATAATGGAGGCACTGAGATTACACAGTACACCATTGAGTCTCGGCAGGCTAGCCAAAGAGGTTGGACTTTGGTCTCAAATGACTGCACCAAGCGTCTCATGAAAGCACCTCTTACAGAGGGATGTGAATACTTCTTCCGTGTGAGTGCAGAGAACAAGATTGGTACTGGACCTCCCATAGAGACAAAGACAGCCGTAGTGGCTGTAGATCCCATTGAGAAACCAGGTGATCCAGAGAACTTGCACATCAGTGAAATTGGCAAGACATTTGTCTTCCTCAAATGGAAGAAGCCAGACTATGATGGTGGTAGCCGCAACATTGGTTACCATGTTGAGAAGAAGCCAAAGGAGGCAGATGATTGGGAGAGACTTCATAAGGGTGCCATTAAGGAGACTTACTTCATGGCAGATAGATGCATTGAAAACGAAGTTTACCAGTTCAGAGTGCAAACCAAGAATGAGGGAGGTGAAAGCAACTGGGTGACAACAGCTGAAATTCTAGTTAAAGAACAGCTAGTTGAGCCAGAGATAAAAATTAAACTGATTGGCACCCTAGTTGTTAAGGCTGGTGACTCCATCCCTATAGAAGCCACAGTTAAAGGAAAACCACAGCCTGATGTCAAGTGGACTAGAGATGGAGACATTGGAGATATCAGCAAAAGCACAAGGCTTCAGATTGAATCTGGTGTGGAATTCTCCAAATTCCTGTTAACCAACTCTAAGCGTCCTGATAGTGGAACATATGTGATCACTGCTACCAACGCTGCTGGCACTTGCAGTGCTCATGCCAAAGTCAACGTGCTAGACAGACCTGGTCCTATTAAAGACTTGAAAGTGTCTGGGGTCAGTATAGATAGATGCCACTTGGCCTGGGATGTCCCAGAAGATGATGGTGGCTGTGAGATCTATAACTACATCTTAGAAAAGTGTGAAACAAAGAGAATGGTTTGGTCTGTTCATTCTAATGCTATAATCACTAATTCAGCTAAAGTCACTCGTCTTACTGAAGGAAATGAGTACATATTCAGAGTCAGAGCAGAAAATAAGATGGGGGCAGGTCCTGCTGTGGAAAGTGAATCGATTGTGGCCAAAACCCAGTTCAGTAGGCCTGGGATTCCTGAAGCACCGGAAGTCACCAAGATATCCAGGGACCAGATGACCGTTGAGTGGGCTGCACCTGAAAATGATGGAGGAAAGCCAATCATTGGCTACCTTCTGGAAAAGAAGGAGGAGCACGCCATTCGATGGACCCCTGTCAGCAAAGACCTTATACCTGGAACAAGGATGACAGTCACCAATCTGTTGTTCAACCACGAGTATCAGTATAGAGTTACGGCTGAAAATGAGATCGGTGTTGGAGACCCAAGCAAACCCTCCAGAGCCATTACTGCCAAGGATACTGTTGGTAAGGATATGACCAATTCAACACATTATAAAAACACGGTACATTTTATTTTGCATATTTAATTTCAATAGTTGACATTAGTTGAATGCTTATACTCAGTTGCTTTATGTTACAGAACCTCCAAGCCCTCCAAGCAATCTGAAGGTTGTTGACAGCACCAGCTCCTCCATCAGTCTGAGCTGGACCAAGCCTGTGTCTGATGGTGGAGTTCCACTTATCGGATATGTGGTTGAGATAAGAGTCAAGGGAGCCAAAGGAGATGAAGGCTGGAGGAGGTGCAACGTTGCAGCCCAGCTGATTGTGACCGAATTCACTGTCACCAGTCTTGATGAAAAACTGGAGTATGAGTTCCGTGTCTCTGCACAAAACCAGGTTGGCCTAAGCCTTCCTGCAGATCTAGAGGGAGCTGTAGTACCTAGGGATATTCTCGGTGAGAGTTACATTCTAAAATGCATGAATTCATCCAATTATGTGTTGCCAAACCATTATGCTACATTTCTATATAATGCTGCTACATAGTCATCACAAAATCACATGAATCCAAATATTTGCTGACCTTTAACAACTCTTCCTATTCTCGCTAACAGAGGCCCCTGAGATCGACATGGATGCCAGTCTGAAGGACGGACTGACTGTCAGGGCTGGATGCCCCATTAGGCTGTGCGCCACCATCAGAGGCAGACCTCCACCCAAAGTGACTTGGAGGAGGATGGGCATTGACAATGTTGTCAGGAAGGGACATGTGGATATCATTGATACCATGACCTTCCTAGTGATCCCAGACAGTACCCGTGATGATTCAGGCAAATACTCTCTGACACTACGGAGTACTGCAGGAGAGAAGGCAGTGTTTGTAAATGTGAAAGTGCTAGGTAAGTCGAACCTCACTGCAATACAATGACTGCTAACCATACTGTTTAAGCAGTTTTCCTTTTTTACTGTTCAAGCATGTTCATAGAGATGACAAATGTATGCCTGATCCTTTTCAACAGACACCCCAGGGCCTGTAATAGGTATTGAAGCCACAGACATCACAATGGTGTCTTGCAAACTTTCCTGGTCTCCACCTGAAGTAAACGGTGGCAGTGAGGTCACTCACTACATTGTTGAAAAGCGTGAAATGGACCGCAAGACATGGGCAACAGTCAATAGCAATGTGGAAGCGACGACCTTGAAGATCAGCAATTTGGTCTCTGGCACAGAGTATTACTTCAGGGTCACAGCAGTAAATGAATATGGACCTGGAGTAGCCAGAGTCTCACCAACTTCATATCTGGCCTCAGATCCAGTCAGTAAGTATATTTACATTTGACCTTCAGAATCCACTGGTTTTACATTCTTTTGATATATTGAATCTTTATCAAAATTGTATCTATTTCTTCTCAGGTAAACCTGACCCCCCTCAGAAGATTGATGTTCTTGAAATTACTAAGAACAGCGCTGTTGTGGGATGGGTGACACCGATGAGGGATGGAGGTGCCAAGATAGATGGTTATGTGATTGACTATCTGGAGGTGATTCCCCCCAAGGAGCCACCACAGCCAGTAGAGGTTGAGGGAGAGGGAGGAGAGCAGCCTGCTCCTCCTGCTCCGGCACCTCGTTTTGAAGAAGAGGAGGAGGAGGAGGAGCCAGAAGATGTATGGACACCATACACTGTTGTTAAAGGCCTTAGCATTTCAATTAGTGGACTAAAAGAGGGCAAAAAATATAGATTCAGAGTGGCAGCGAGAAACGCCATGGGATGCAGTTTACCTACCGAAACCCGCGACGCAATTGAGGTCAAGGAGCAGATTCGTAAGTTATAATTGCCTTAAAAAAATCTGTCCTACACTATATGTCTGGAGTCTGGAAATTTGTGATAGTAATAATATTTTTTTGTTTTCAGTTGAACCCAAGATTATCATGCCTGATGTTGTAAGTGCAAGAGCAGGCGCTAAACTCAGAGTGGAAGCTCTAGTATCTGGCAAACCTGCACCAGTCTGCAAATGGATGAAGGGAGGCAATCCTGTTATTTCATCTAGTCGTCTCGCCGTGCATAAATCTAAGAATCTCTGTGTGCTCATCATCAAAGATGTATCCAGAACTGACAGTGGTGAATACAGCCTTGTTGCTGAGAACACCTCGGCCAAAGTTGACCAGGTCCTGAAAATCATCATCAGAGGTTTGTATAATTGAACTTTAAAAAAATATCCAAACTTTTATTGTAAAAGAGGTGATTATGATAATAATGTTTGTTTCAGATATCCCTGGCCCACCTGAGCCACCATTTGAGATCAGCGACATTGATTCTGATGCCTGCTCACTTTCTTGGAACAAACCTTTGGAGGACGGTGGCAGCAACATCACCAACTATGTAGTTGAGAAGTGTGATTTGAGTCGCGGTGACTGGGTCAATGCTGTTTCCTCTTGTGGAAAAACCAGCTGCAGGCTGGGCAAGCTCATTCCTGGAAAGGAGTACTTATTCCGTGCCCGTGCCGAGAACCGCTTTGGAATCTCTGACCCTATCACATCGGACAGGATGGTTGCCAAATTCCCCTTCGGTAGGTTTACAGACATGGTGAAACTACATTATTTTGCATTTTTACCTGGTGTGCATATTACTCACGATTGCTCTGGTACAATACAATCACAGAAACGTAAACATGCAAGCCGTCCACCTGAATGTTCCGAAGTTGCCATTTTATGCCTTAGCATTTACCTCGTCTTTAAGTTATAAAAAAAATAAGACGTTGTGGTTGAATATCCACAACACATTAAAGTATACAAGGCAGAAACAGAATTACCTAATCAAAGTGATAAAACTTTCAATCCAAATTTCTTGTCAACAGAGGTTCCAGGAGAGCCCCTAAATTGCCGCATCAACAAAACAAACAAGGATTGCATGTTTGTTGCCTGGGACAGACCAGAGTCGGATGGAGGCAGTCCCATCACTGGCTTCTACATTGAGCGGAAGGAGAGGAACAGTCTCCTGTGGGTCAAAGCTAATGACACAGTCGTTAGAACAACTGAGTATCCCTGTGCTGGCCTTATTGAGGGCTTGGAGTACACTTTCCGAGTATCCGCTATAAATCGTGCCGGACAAGGCAAGCCTAGCAAGAAGACTGACTTTGTCACAGCAAGAACACCAGTTGGTAGGTATACTCATAATACTTTACTACTTTTCATGTTGTTCTACTGATGTTTATTACAATATGCATGTGTTTAATTTCTCATCAGATACACCAGGCAAACCAGACATTCTTGATGTCACCAAAAACACTGTGACTTTGGTCTGGACCAGACCGAAGAACGACGGCGGTAGCAAGATCCTTGGATATTATGTTGAGGCCTTAAAGCTACCTGGTGACAAGTGGGTTCGCTGTAACACCAGCAGTCAGAATGTCCCCAGAGAAGAGTACACTGTAACTGGACTGGAGGAGGACATGCAGTATCAGTTCAGAGTTACTGCAAAGACAGCGGTCAACATGAGCAAAGCATCAGACCCCACAGACCCTGTCCTGGTCTCTGCAGAGAACGGTAAGAAAGCTTCGGAAAAAGTATAATTACTGAATTTGGTCACAGGAGTGTACTTTCAAAGTCTTAAATCACAATTTTGATTCTGATCATTCCAGTGCCACCAAGGATAGAACTTGCAGTGAACATGCAAAAACCACTGACTTTAAGGGCTGGCGCTAATGTTACACTTGCGGCTGAGGTGTTTGGAAAGCCCATGCCCAAAGTGACCTGGAAAAAGAATGATGATTCCCTGAAATCTTCTGAAAAAAGGAAGATAACCCAGAAGAGACATCTCTTCCAGATGGAACTCACTGAAGTCACTAAAGAACAAACCGGAATATATACTATTCTGGCTGAAAATGCTAGTGGATCTAAGACTGGAGATATAGAGATCAAAGTTTTGGGTAAGATCAAAGACAAAGTATGATCTTCATTTTTAACAACTAAGCTAACATTCTTGGCAATTTCATGCAATATGATGAACTTAAATGTATTGTCTTCTTTAGATGTTCCTGGTCCACCAGCATCGGCCACATTCAGTGATGTGTTTGCAACTGGTCTCAAAGTTACATGGGTGGCCCCTCTGAATAATGGTGGTTCTGCCATAACAAACTACATTGTTGACAAGCGTGAGACAAGCAGAGCCAACTGGGCTCAGGTTTCCTCCAAGATCATGGGTGAAGTTCTGGAAATTACTGTAGAGAGGCTCATTGAAGCCCACGAGTATCAGTTCCGCATTCGTGCAGAGAACACATTCGGAGTTGGCGAGCCTATCTTGACCAAACCTGTGACTACTAAGAATCCATTCAGTAAGAACGCTTTAATTTATGTTTACAGTGTGTGTATTTCTATGCAGTGCGTACAACATCGTACAAATGAGTTTACCTCACAAAATGAATGCCTTTTTTTCCAGCTGTGCCCGGTCCATGTGAAGCTCCAGTCATAACCAATGTCACTAAAGATCACATGACTGTAAGCTGGAAGGAACCTGATAACGATGGACAGTCCACCATCCTGGGATACATGGTGGAGAAGAAAGAAATTAAAGATGTTAATTGGACAAAAATTAACAGGAAGGCTATGCTAGAGAGATCCCTGGAGGTTGGTGGTCTCATAGAGGGAGTAGAGTATGAGTTCCGTGTCATTGCCCTCAACATCGCTGGCCTTGGGAAACCCAGTGAACCATCCAGTGGTACTTCAGCCCATGACCCTATCCGTAAGTCTATTAAAAAAAACAATATCTCTTAAGATGCCTATGAGCAATATCCATAAGGTTTCCAAACTATGTACTAGTTAACTATTTACAAAAATATCAGATCCTGATTTTCTGACATAAATTCTGTTGTCCTAGATCCTCCTGGCCCACCAGTTTCCCCCGTGGTCAAAGACACCACTCAAAGCACAATCAGTCTGACCTGGACAAAGCCAGCCAATGATGGCGGCAGTCCCATCCTGGGCTACCTGGTGGAGTGCAAGAGGACTGATGCCACAGACTGGATAAGATGCAACGTGCCAAAGAATCTGCAGGACACAAACTATGTGGTTCAGTCCCTCATTGATAAATCAGAATATCAATTGCGTGTGTCTGCCGTGAACAAAGCTGGCTTCAGTGAGACATGCGAAGTTCCAGACAAGCACATTGCTAAGGATATTTTCGGTATGTGAACTATTACATTCTTCCTATCTAATCTTAATGTGCATAAAAACATTTGTAATTTTCACATCAGACCTGCATTTTCACCCTGTGTAGTTTCTAAAAGATCTGTATTTTGCTTGCAGTTGCACCTGAGGCAGAGCTTAGTGCAGAGTTGAAGGAGGTGTTGGAGCTACGCGCCGGAGACAGCATGAAACTCAGAGCCACTATAAAGGGCCGACCAGTCCCAAGGGTGATCTGGGCCAAGATGAACACCAACATTAAGGACAGACAAGGCATCATTATCAAGTCCACAGAGCACGACACCCTTGTCTCTGTCGAGAGCGTTAATAGATATGATGCAGGCAAATACATTCTGAGTTTAGAAAGCAGCAGTGGAATGAAGATGTACACAATTACTGTCAAAGTTATTGGTAAGTATAGATTACATTCATAAAGAATATTGCTATTTTTTATTGTGTAGCAAGGGACAATTGTATTTGCTTAATATCACTAAACAAACTGGTTTTGAACCCTTAAGATACCCCTGGACCACCAGTCAACCTGATGATTAAAGACACCACCAAGGACAGTGCATCCATCCTTTGGGATGCTCCCCTGATTAATGGAGGAAGTGAAGTAACTAGTTACATTGTGGAGAAACGTGATGCAGAAAGAAAAGCATGGTCCATAGTTTCCTCAAACTGCACCAAGACATCCTTCAAAATTTCTGATTTGGAACCTGGAAGATCTTATTGCTTCAGGGTATCAGGAGTAAATGAACTTGGTACTGGAGAGGCATGTGAAACTGCAGATTCAGTTAGAGCTTCTGGTGAGTAAATCTACATAGGTGTAATTATTTACATTATTACTTGCAACTTCTATAATACTTCTGACCGTGTCTATGTTGGCAAGGATGTACATGAAGTTAGAATTCATCATATAATAAATATATCCTCTTTCAGAACAACCAGGGCCAGTTATGGACTTTAAGACCTTGTTGGTCACAAAGGACTCTTGCACAATTGGCTGGAAGAAACCTTTAACTGATGGCGGCAGCCGTATCATCAGCTATGTGCTGGAAGTGTTGAATGGAGATGACAATTGGAAGGAGCTGATGAGGTCTAAAAACATGCAATACAGTGCCAAGGACCTTGTAGAAGGGAAAGAGTACAAATACAGAGTAAAAGCAGTAAATGAATCTGGAGATGGTTCAGAGAAAGAGCTTGATGTGCTTGCTAAAGACATCATCAGTAAGTTATTTATATATAATTCATACCCAAAAATAAAAGGTTTGAAAAAATAGCTTTCATCTTGTATATAACACGTACCCCCTTGTCTCTGTTCTGTAGTTCTACCTGCATGTGACTTGAAGGGCCTGCCAAATCTATGCTACATTGCCAAGGAAGGAAGTACAGTCCGTCTGAAGATTCCCGTAATTGGCAAACCAGCTCCTAAAGTATCCTGGAAGAAGGGTGAAGACGTAGATCTGACCGACACAGGCAGAGTATGTGCCGAGTCCTCAGCAGTAAACACAATGCTGTTGATCCGTGACTGCCAGAGGAGTGATGCCTCTAAATACACTATTACTCTGAGAAACAGTGCTGGATCAAGAGAATCTACCATCTTTGTTAGGGTGGTTGGCAAGCCAGGAATACCTATACAACCAATCAAATTTAAAGATATCACTGCTGATGGGGCTACCTTGAAATGGGGTACACCTAAGGATGATGGTGGATCAGAGATCACCAACTACATTTTAGAAAAGAGGGACTCTGTCACCAACATGTGGGTCACCGTATCTTCTTCAGTGGAGACCAACACCATGAGGGTGACTGGACTCCACGAAGGCACAGAGTACATCTTCAGAGTGTGTGCAGAAAACAAATATGGGTTTGGTGAAGGACTCAAATCGGACCCCATTGTTGCCAAGCATCCTTTCAGTAAGTCTGTTTTGGAGAGTAGTGTGGCTTTTAAATGTGGCTGGTTATGCAATTTGGAAATGTGTAACAGTGATGTAATTGCTTTTCCATAGATGTGCCTGATGCACCTCCACCACCTAAGATGATGAGCATGCGACATGACTCTGCAACCCTGATGTGGTCTGACCCAAGGAAGACTGGAGGATCTCCAATTACTGGTACATTACAATTGAACATAGTTGCAACATGTTTGTTTATGAAGCTAAACAATGTATGTTGATGATAATCTCTTTGTGAGATTTTGTATTTGTTTTGATTTTTTAATCATATCAGGTAGGGTTTACAACCATCCTATTAATATGTCTATTGTTTGTAATTGCAGGATACCATGTTGAGTTCAAGGAGAGAAACAGTATGCTGTGGAAGAGAGCCAGCAAGAGTGCTATTATGATGAGGGATTATAAGGTCACAGGCTTGACTGAAGGTTTGGAGTATGAATTCAGAGTCATGGCAATCAATCTGGCTGGAGTTGGGAGACCAAGCCCAGCGACTGAGCCTCACGTTGCCCTGGATCCAATTGGTAAACTTTTCTCTCAATATAGCAAGGGTTTAAAAAAAAAAAAAAAAAAACACCGTACAAATATGAGACATAAATGTGACAGGTTGCCATACTACATAACTTGAAATCCTATCTTGCAGATGCTCCAGGTAAACCTGATGTTGTCAGCATCACAAGGAGCACAGTAACGCTCCAATGGACTGAGCCCGAGTATGATGGTGGACACAGACTGACTGGCTATATTGTTGAGAAACGCGATTTGCCATCAAAGATCTGGATGAAGGCTAATAACGTCAATATTGTGGACTGTGCATACACGGTGAAAGAGCTACAAGAAGGCTGCAAGTTTGAGTTCAGAATCAGGGCAAAGAATGCAGCTGGAGCCTTGAGCCCTCCATCTGAACAAACAGACACTCTTGTGTGCAAAGATGAATACGGTAACATTTATATTAAATCAGTTATAATGATCTGTTGTATATAAAACTGTTGTTCGGGTAATAGATTGTATTATAATTGTACTCATTTGAAATCATATTTGATTACATTTGAATAAAGTAATTAATAATTTTGGTTTTCAACAGAGGCACCAATTATTACTATCGATTCGCATGTGAAGGAGGGCCTGACCGTCAGGGCAGGTGAAACCATTGTCATCACTGCAACCAGCATTGTAGGCAAACCCCAACCAACATCAGCGTGGTCCAAGGGTGGCAAGTTCTTCAAGCCCTCAGACATCTGCCAGATTGAGACCACGGCATCATCATCTACTCTCTCCGTCAAATACGCCAGCAGGAATGATTCTGGAGAATACACAATTTCAGCCAGTAATCCATTTGGCATTAAGGAGGAGAATGTTAAAGTAAAGGTGCTGGATGTTCCAGGTTGTCCTGGTCCTATTGAATCGACTGGAGTTTCATCTGAAAAGGTCACTCTATCATGGACACCACCTAATGAAGATGGTGGATCTCCCATTAAATACTACACTATTGAGAAGAGGGAGACCAGCCGTCTCCTTTGGACTATCCTTCAAGAGAAGGTGATTGACTGCCACCATGTGGCAAACAAGCTGATCCAGGGAAATGAATATATTTTCCGTGTTTCTGCGGTGAACCACTACGGTGCAGGTGAAGCATCCCACTCTGTGGCAGTCAAAATGGTGGATGGATTTGGTAAGTAAAATAAATGTAATATCTTTATATATATAATAGCATAATATTTTATTATATAGTCAAATTATGTTGTTTAGTTAACATACAGTGAATATTGGGATTTTGATTGTAGGTCCCCCAGGCCCTCCATCCAAGCCAGAGGTTGAGAATGTTGGTGGACACTCTGTCACCGTCACATGGAAACGTCCAGTGGAGGATGGAGGAAGTGACATCACAGGCTACTGTGTTGAGAGGAAAGAGAAGAAGGCCATGAGATGGTTCAGGGCATCTAAGAAATCAATTTCTGAGCTTCAATATGAAGTGAAGGGTCTCACAGAAGGTGTGGAGTATGAATTCCGGGTGACAGCAGAGAACAAAGCTGGCTTTGGAGAACCAAGTGAACCATCGCAATCAGTTACAACCAAAGTGGTTGCCTGTGAGTAAAAATTCCATCTATTGTCTATCTATAAAATGAATGATTAAATGTTAATTACACATATAGCAATTGTTCATATCTCCAATTGTAATTCCCCCCAAAAATGTGGGTCAACATGTACTTAAACGACATAATGCTGTATACTAAACATCTAAACAAATCTGTTGCATTATACACATATTTTCTAGATGTGCCTGGACCCCCAGTCAACCCAAGAGTAACAGATACAACAAAGACTACTGCTACACTGAACTGGGGAAAACCCCTTGAAGATGGTGGACTTCCAGTAACAGGATACCTGATTGAACATAAAAAGGATGGGGAAGAAGAGTGGGCAAAGGATAATGCTGGAGCCCCTTTGACAATCACAGAGTTTGTTGTTCCCAACCTGGAAGCTGGAGGAAAATATCACTTTAGAATCAGTGCAATGAATGTAGTGGGAGTAGGTGAACCTGCCCAGACTGAGGAACTCATTGAGCTTGTGGACCATGAGGAGATTCCAGACTTTGAACTTGACGTTGAGCTAAGAAGAACCCTTGTTGTCAGGGCAGGTGGATCCATACGTCTCTTTGTGCCTATTAAGGGACGCCCAACTCCTCAGGTGACATGGAGCAAGGAAGAAGCACCGATCACCCGTGCTATCATTGATACTACCGAGTCATACACTCTCCTTGTGATTCCTGACTGCTCAAGAATAGATGCAGGAAAGTATGACTTGACCCTCGAGAATGCTGCAGGCCAGAAAACTGCTCACGTGAATGTGAGAGTGTTAGACACTCCTGGACCTCCAATCAACCTGAAGCCCAAAGCAATTGACAAAGAGAGCATCACCCTCCAGTGGGAGATGCCACTTCTTGATGGCGGCTCCAAGGTTACAAACTATGTAATTGAGAAGAGAGAGGCAACACGTAAAGCATACGCAGCCATAATAAGAAATTGTACAACTTGCTCGGTTAAAGTGCCGGACCTGGGAGAGGGGTGTGAATACTATTTCAGAGTGTTTGCAGAGAATGAGTATGGTATTGGAGATTCCGTTGAGACTCCAGATCCAATCCGTGCATCCCAGGCACCAACTCCCCCAGAAATCATCTATGCTACAGATATCACTAAGAACTCTGTCAGTCTTGCATGGACGAAGCCAACACATGATGGTGGTAGCAGAGTAACTGGATATGTTCTTGAAGCTCAAAAGAAGGGAGGAGATCAGTGGTCCCATGTAACAACAGTCAAGACAATGGACTTCATTTCTAAGAATCTTAATGAAAATGAGGAATATATCTTCCGTGTAATGGCAGTCAACCATTCTGGCCGAAGTCTTCCTCGTGAAAGCAAACCTGTTGTTATCAAGGAGCAAACTTCATTGCCAGAGTTTGATCTGCGTGGTGTATGCCAGAAGATTGTTATTGCCAAGGCAGGATCTGACATAAAGGTTGAGATTCCTGTAATGGGACGTCCAGCACCTACTGTCTCATGGAAGAAAGATGACGCTACCTTCAAGCTGACCCAAAGAATCAGCGTGGAAAACACTCCAGCAACCACTCTTCTGTCCATAATGGAATGCACAAGGGCTGACAGTGGACGTTATTCCATGACAGGGAAAAACATACTTGGCTCAGTCACAGATAATATTATTGTAAAAGTCCATGATATTCCTGGACCTCCAAAGGGACCAATCAAAATTGATGAGATCTCTCGAACCTATGCAGTAATTTCATGGGATACCCCAGAGAATGACGGTGGAGTCCCAATCAACAATTATGTTGTTGAGTTGAGGGATACTACTGGGCAATCATGGGTAGAGTTGTCTTCAACAGTGATTCGGACCATGTTCAAAGCTACTCGTCTTAAAACAGGAGCAGAATACCAATTCAGGGTCAAAGCTAAGAACAGATACGGCACTGGGCCACCTATCACCTCTGGGGCAGTGGTGGCTGCATATCCATTCAAGGCCCCTGGGCCCCCTGGCACTCCTAAAGTTGTGGCGTTTACAAAAGACACAATGACAATTGGCTGGAATGAGCCAGTCTCTGATGGTGGAAACGAGGTTATTGGTTACCACGTTGAGAGGAAAGAGAGAAGTAGCATCGTCTGGCATAAGATCAGTAAAGCCATGGTCAAAGGAAACATTTTCAAGTCAGCTGGTCTTGAAGATGGAATTGCTTATGAATTCCGTGTAGCTGCTGAGAACATGGCTGGAATCGGTAAGCCAAGTAAGGCCTCAGAAGCAATGTTGGCACTGGATCCAGTAGATCCACCGGGTCAGCCAGAGCCTATTTATGTCAGCAAAAATGTTGTAACAATTCAGTGGGCAAAGCCTGAATACGATGGTGGGTTTAAGATCACTGGCTACACGGTGGAGAAGAGAGACTTGCCAGCTGGTCGCTGGACAAGGGCTAACTTCACCAACATTATTGAGACCTCATTTACTCTCAGTGGGTTAACTCAAGATGAATCATATGAATTCCGGGTGCTTGCCCGAAATTCTGCTGGTGCTGTTAGTAATCCATCTGACCCCTCAGACCCCATTACTTGCAAAGATGACATTGTAGAACCACGAATTATGGTTGATGCCAAGTTCAAAGACGTAGTTCTACTGAAAGCAGGTGAAAATTTCAAGCTTGATGCAGATATTGCAGGCCAGCCAATTCCATCCATGGTCTGGACCAAGAACGGAAAGGAAGTTGAAAACACATTGAAACTGAATGTCAAGATGACTGATTTAACTACCACTCTGGTTAACAAAGACTCTATACGAGCAGATGGAGGTGAATTTATTTTGACTGCCACCAATGTTGGTGGATTTGCCAAGCATGTCTTTAATGTCAAGGTTCTTGACAGACCAGGCCCACCAGGGGGACCCCTTGGAGTGTCTGATGTGACCGCTGACAACTGCATCCTGTCTTGGACCCCACCAGCAGATGATGG
Organism: Hypomesus nipponensis; assembly: GCF_054491055.1. Taxonomy (NCBI): domain Eukaryota; kingdom Metazoa; phylum Chordata; class Actinopteri; order Osmeriformes; family Osmeridae; genus Hypomesus; species Hypomesus nipponensis. The sequence goes on along the minus strand of NC_140383.1, from coordinate 5,871,776 downwards.
TGGTGCCCAGATTGAGCATTTTGTGATTGAAAAGCGTGAATCAAGCAGACTGGTTTGGACTAATGTGGTATCAGGCCTAGTGGGCAACCAATATAAGGTCACCAAATTACTCAAAGGAAATGAATACATATTCAGAGTTATGGCAGTCAACAAATACGGCATTGGAGAGCCACTGGAGTCCGATCCAACAATTGCAGACAACCCATATGTGCCATCAGATCCTCCAGAGACTCCTGAGGTGAGGGTCATCACTAAAGATTCAATGATTGTTTGTTGGGGGGCACCCAAGAACAATGGTGGTAGTGAAGTCACCAACTATAATGTGGAGAGGAAAGACAAGATTGGCCTCCGCTGGGTGAAATGCAACAAGAAAAAAGTGACAGATTTACAATGCAAAGTAACAGGCCTTGTACGTGGGCATGAATATGAATACCGAATTATTGCTGAAAATGCAGCAGGATTCAGTGCACCAAGTGCTTCCAGTCCATTCTATAAGGCTACTGACACCCTCTACCAGCCTGGACCTCCAGGTAATCCAAGGATCTTGGATACAACAAAGTCCTCCATCACACTTGCATGGAACAAGCCAGTATATGACGGTGGTTCTGACATCACTGGATACATTGTGGAGACCTGCCTCCCTGGTGAGGAGGAATGGACAATTGTCACCCCCGCAGAAGGAATCCTTGCCACATCATTTACCATTACAAACTTGAAAGAGGACCAGGAATACTTGATCAATGTCTCTGCTACAAACAGTGAAGGAATTGGTGAAGAAGCATCTGTCCCAGGCTCACCTAAAGCTGAAGACAGGCTGCTTCCTCCAGAAGTTGATCTGGATGCAGACCTCCGCAAGGTTGTCAATATCAGAGCCTGCAACACACTCAGACTCTTTGTGCCAATAAGAGGAAGACCAGCACCAGAGGTGAAATGGACAAAAGAAAATGGTGACCCGATTGAGAGGGCAACAATTGAGAGTACAACATCTTACACATCACTAGTGATTGAAAATGTCAACCGATTTGACAGTGGCAAGTACCTACTCACAGTTGAAAATAGCTCTGGAGAACATACAGCCACAGTGGCTGTCAGTGTCTTAGATACACCAGGAGCACCACAAAATCTCAAGATTAACGCAGTCACCAAGGAGTCTGTCACGCTCATCTGGGATCCTCCAGCAAATGATGGTGGAACTAAGATTAAGAACTACATTGTAGAAAAACGTGAATCAACAAGAAAAGCATATGCCACAGTAAATGCTAACTGTCATAAGACAGTCTGGACAATAGAACCCCTGCAGGAGGGATGTAACTATTACTTCCGAGTTTTAGCTGAGAATGAATATGGAATTGGTTTACCAATTGAGACAGGAGAATCTGTTAAAGTGTCTGAAAAGCCACAGCCACCAGGCAAAATCACTCTGAAGGATGTAACAAAGACCAGCGCTACACTATCCTGGGAGAGGCCAGAACATGATGGAGGCAGCAGAGTGGGTTGTTATGTTGTAGAGATGCAGAGCAAGGGGGATGAGAAATGGACCCAGGCTTTGATTGTGAAAGAAACAGAGGCAGTTGTGCCTGGACTGACACTAGGTGAAGAATACATGTTCCGCGTAGCTGCAAGAAATGAGAAGGGAACAAGTGATCCACGCCAGATTGGTGTGCCAGTGATTGCTAAAGATCTTGTCATTGCTCCAGTAGCAAAACTAATGTTCTCCACATTTAGTGTGCTCTCAGGAGAAGATTTGACAGTTGAAATTCCATATGTCGCTCGTCCCAAAGCAGTGGTTTCATGGGTTAAGGACAGTCTGCCTCTTAAGAGAACCACTAGAGTTAACTTTGAAGCCACAGACAAACTCCTCACTCTCACTATCAAAGAGGCCAGCAGAGAGGATGTTGGTAAGTACCACATTACTCTGTTAAACACCACCGGAGAAACAACAGCAAGCATTGGAATAGTTGTTCTTGACAAACCAGGCCCGCCAAGCGGCCCTGTCAAAGTGGAAAAAGTCACTTCTGACAGTGTAACCATCTCCTGGAAACCACCAGAGTATGACGGAGGCTGCACTATCAACAATTACATTGTAGAAAAGAGAGAAACATCTTCACAGAACTGGTTGATTGTATCTCCAAATTTGGCCAGAACAACAATCAAAGTTGGAAGACTGAAGACAGGCTCAGAATATCAATTCAGAATCACAGCAGAGAACAGATATGGAAAGAGTCCAGTTTTGGTCTCAGAATCTGTTATTGCTCAGTATCCATTCAAACTACCCGGTCCTCCTGGAACACCAAATATACAATCTGCCACTAAAGACAGCATGGTCGTGGTGTGGAATGAGCCTGTGATGGACGGTGGAAGCACCATCCTGGGCTATCATCTTGAACGGAAAGAGAGAAACAGTATTCTTTGGGTGAAGCTGAATAAGTCTCTGATTGTTGATCAAACGTATAAAACCACTGGCCTGGAGTCTGGACTTGAATATGAATACAGAGTTTATGCTGAAAACATTGTGGGAATAGGAAGAGTCAGCAAGATCTCCGAGGGTAATGTTGCTAGAGACCCCTGCGACCCCCCCGGTACCCCCGAAGCCTCTAAGATAACAAAGGACTCTGTGACCATTGTATGGACAAAACCAGAGTATGACGGTGGAGCCAAAGTCACTGGTTATGTAGTGGAGAAGAAGGACCTGCCAGAGGGCCGCTGGATGAAGGCCAATTTCACAAATGTTATCGAGACAGAGTATGCTGCAACTGGCCTCGTCGAAGACCAGAAATATGAGTTCCGTGTCATCGCTAGGAATGCTGCAGGTGTATTCAGTCTTCCTTCATACAGCACTGGACCCATCACTGCTAAAGATGAAATTGACCCCCCACGTATAAGTATTGACCCAGAGTACACTCAAACTTTGGTTGTTAATGCTGGGGACAACTTCAAGATTGATGCTGATGTTCATGGCAAGCCCCTACCCTCAATCCAATGGATGAGGGGAGACCAGGAACTTGGAAACACCATACACAGAGAGATTAAGAATACAAACACCATAGCTTGTATTTCTGTCAAAGAAGCTAAACTCACTGATGGAGGCGAGTACACTCTGCTGCTGAGGAACCCTGGAGGTGAGAAGTCAGTGAATGTCAATGTGGTTGTTCTGGATAAACCTGGGGCACCACAAGGTCCCATGTCTATCACTAGCGTCACTAACGAACAGTGCACAATCTCTTGGAAACCACCACTACAAGATGGAGGCAGTCAAATCTCTCATTACATTGTAGAGAGAAGGGAAACAAGTCGATTGGTTTGGACGGTTGTTGATTCTAAAGTTCAAACAACTATTCTGAAAATTACAAAACTTCTAGAGGGAAATGAGTATATTTTCAAAGTTGTGCCTGTCAACAAGTTTGGAGTGGGTGCACCACTTGAGTCTAGTCCCGTGACAATCAAAACTCCATTTGTGCCACCTGATTCGCCAAAGGGAGTGGAAATTTCTAATGTCAAGAAAGAATCAATGGTAATCAGCTGGGAAGCACCCGCCAGTGATGGTGGCAGTCCAGTTATTGGATACATTATTGAGAAACATGACAAAGAGGGAGTGAGATGGACTAGATGCAACAGAAAGACAGTGACTGACTTAACCTTCAAGGTTACTGGACTTCTTGAAAACCACAACTATGAATTTAGAGTAGTAGCTGAGAATGTTGCTGGAGTGGGAGTGCCAAGCTCCCCATCTGTCTTCTACAAAGCTTTAGATCCTATCTTTAAACCTGGTCCACCACACAATCCTAAAGTAACTGACACAACCAAAACAACTGTGTCCCTGTCATGGGGCAAACCAATCTATGATGGAGGCTGTGAAATTCAAGGATATATTGTGGAGGCCTGTCTTACTAAAGCAGCAGCACCCATAGTGACTCCCGCAGAGCCAGCAGCCGAGCCAGCAGCCGAGCCAGCAGCAGAACCAGCAGCCGCAGCCGAACCAGCAGCCGCAGCCGAACCAGCAGCCGCAGCAGAACCAGCAGCCGCAGCTGAGCCAGCACCAGTAGTTGAGCCAGCAGCCGAGCCAGCAGCCACAACAACTTCTGAAGCACCAGCTGAGGAATGGACTATGTGTACTCCACCGACTGGTGTAAAACAAACACGCTTTGAGGTTGTAAATCTGAAGGAAAATAATGCATACAAGTTCAGAATATGTGCCATTAACAAGCTTGGTGTTGGAGAGCATGCAGATGTCTTGGGAGAGATTGTTGTTCAGGAGAAGGCAGAGGAACCGGATCTTGACATTGACCCTGAACTCAGGAAGATTGTGAGCATCAAAGCCGGAGGTTCCCTCAGACTGTTTATTCCAATTAAAGGACGACCCACTCCTGCCATCAAGTGGGAGAAAGATGAAGCTGCAGTCAAGGAGAGTGCTCAGGTGGAAGTGACAAGTAGCTATACATCTCTTGTAATTGACAAAGTTAGCCGATTTGATACTGGAAAATACACAGTGACTCTTGAGAATGCAAGTGGAACAATATCTGCTGTGATTACTGTCAGAGTACTGGACTCACCTAGTGCCCCAGCCAACTTCAAAGTGAAAGAAATCACAAAAGAGTCAGTGACACTTGCATGGGAAGCCCCGTTGTTAGATGGAGGAGCCAAGATCAAAAACTACATAGTTGAGAAGAGAGAGAGCACACGTAAAACGTTCTCAGCTGTGGTGACAAATTGCCACAAACTGTCATTTAAGGTTGATAATCTTCAGGAGGGTTGCAATTATTATTTCCGTGTTCTTGCTGAAAATGAACATGGTGTTGGTCTCCCAGCAGCAACAGTTGATCCTCTCAAAGTCTCAGAGGTGCCTCAGACTCCAAGAAAGTTCACTGTTGTTGACCAAACCAAGACCAGTGTCTCCTTGGCATGGGAGAAGCCTGAGCATGATGGTGGAAGCAAAGTTATTCATTACCTGTTAGAAATGCAAGTCAAGGGCCAAGACAAATGGTCTGGCATCAACACTTTCAAAACTATGGATGCTAGTGTCAGTAATCTGAACCCGGGTGAGGAATATATGTTCAGAGTGACAGCTATCAATGAAAAGGGAAAGAGCGACCCCAATACCCTTGCATATGCTGTACAAGCCAAGGACCTTGTCATTGAACCAGATGTAAGACCTGTGTTCAGCAACTACAGTGTTCGTGTTGGCAAAGACCTCAAAGTTGAAGTACCCATATCAGGACGTCCCAAGCCAAAAATCACATGGACAAAGGATGGGGAATCTCTAAAACTAACTTCAAGAGTGAACATTGCCAACACACTCACTCACACTACTCTGAACATTAAAGAGGCAACAGGTGATGATGGTGGGATGTATGGTATTAATGTCGCTAATGATGTTGGACATAAGGATGCAACCGTTGAAATAATTGCTCTTGATAAGCCTGGCCCACCTACTGGACCTGTTAAGTTTGATGAAGTTACAGTACAAAGTGTGACTATTTCTTGGGCTCCACCAAAGCATACTGGTGGCTGCCAGATTTCAAATTACATTGTACAAAAGAGAGATACAACCTCCACAACATGGGAGAATGTGTCCCTCTCGGTTGCAAGAACTTCGTTGAAGGTGCCAAGGCTTAAGACTGGAGCTGAATATCAATTTAGAATAATTGCTCAGAATCGCTATGGAAAAAGTTATGCTCTGGACTCATCCCCTGTAGTTGCACAATACCCATACAAAGAACCTGGCCCACCAGGTACACCCTTTATCTCATCTCTTTCCAAGGATCACATGATTGTGGAATGGAACGAACCCATTGTAGACGGAGGCAGTGCTGTTCTCGGCTATCACCTTGAAAGAAAAGAGAGAAACAGCATCCTTTGGGTTAAGATAAATAAAACACTCATCCAAGATACAAGTTTCAAGACCAGTCCTTTGGAAGAGGGTATTGAGTATGAATTCAGAGTTTCTGCTGAGAATATTGTTGGTACTGGCCGATACAGTAAGATCTCAGAGGGCTGTTTTGCCCGTGACCCATGTGATCCTCCTGGTACCCCTGAAGCCATCCACATAAGTAAAGACACCATTGTCATTGAATGGACTAAGCCAGAGTATGATGGAGGCAGCAAGGTGACTGGATATATTGTGGAGAAACGGGACCTGCCAGAAGGGCGCTGGATGAAGGCTAATTTCACCAATGTAATTGAGACACAATTCACTGTCACTGGACTCACTGAGATGGCTCAGTATGACTTCCGTGTCATTGCTAAGAATGCTGTTGGCACTATAAGCAAGCCATCTTATAACAGTGGACCAATCATAGCAAGTGATGAAGTAGAAGCACCAAAGTTCTCTATCGATCCACAGTTCACAAAAACGATCATCATCAATGCTGGGGACACATTCAAACTTGATGCTGATGTACATGGAAAGCCAATTCCCACCATCCAGTGGTTCAAGGATGATAAGGAAATTGAAAATACATTGAGGTGTGAGATAAAAAATACTGAGACAAGAGCAATTATCATTGTAAAGGACTCCATCAGAGTTGATGGCGGACTTTACAATCTTCTGCTAACAAATGTTGCTGGCACACAGACAGTTCCATTCCAGGTGAAGGTTCTAGACAAACCAGCGCCATGTGAAGGGCCTCTTCATGTCACTGGAGTTCATTGTGATAGATGCACTCTGTCATGGCAGGCCCCAGTACACGATGGAGGCAGCAACATTTCACACTACTTCATTGAGAGGCGAGAGACTAGCCGTTTGGCTTGGACTGTTGTGTCTAACAAATGTGACACCACAATTTTCAAAGTAACAAAACTACTGGAGGGAAATGAATACATCTTCCGTGTCATGGCTGTCAACAGCTACGGTGTGAGTGAACCTCTACTGTCGGCCTCTGTGATAATGAAAAATCAATTTGTTCCTCCTGGGGCACCACATGTCCAGGAAGTGTCCAATATTGCTCATGATTCAATGACTCTAACCTGGTCTGCACCAGACACCGATGGTGGAAGTGACATCATTAGTTATGCAATTGAGAAAAAAGACCGGGCTGGAGTAAAATGGACCAAATGCAACAGGCAAAAGGTCACTGATCTGTCCTTCAGAGTAACAGGCTTGACAGTTGATCATGAGTACGAGTTCAGAGTTGCTGCTGAGAATGCAGCTGGAGTGGGTGAGCCAAGCTTACAAACGTCATATTACAAGGCTTGTGATCCCAAGTATAAACCTGGACCACCCACACATGCTCATGTGATTGATACAACCAAGACATCAATCACACTGTCATGGGGAAAGCCACTTAGCGATGGTGGCACTGCAATTCAGGGCTACATTGTAGAGGTATGTAAGGCTGAGGAAGAAGAATGGACCATGGTAACCCCTCCTACTGGCCTGCGGGTACACAAATATGAAGTCACCAAACTCACTGAGGGACAAGAATATAAAATCCAGGTTTGTGCTCTAAATAAACTTGGAGTTGGTGAACCAGCTGCTATACCAGGAACAGCCAAACCTGAAGAGAAAGTGGAAACTCCAGAAATTCAACTGGACTCAGAGCTTAGGAAGGGAATAGTTATAAGAGCTGGAGGATCTGTGAGTATCAATGTGCCATTCAAGGGAAGACCTACTCCAGAAATTACGTGGACAAAAGATGAGGCTGAGCTGTCAGAGAAAGCAGTAATTGAGAAAGCGGTCAACTACACACAGCTGTCTATTGATCCCTGTGACAGAAATGATTCTGGAAAATACACTCTTACTCTGGAAAACAGCAGTGGTTCGGCGTCCGAATTTGTCACAGTTAAAGTGCTGGATACTCCAGGAGCACCTCTGAACCTTGTTGTTACAGAAATCAAGAAAGACTCTGTTACTCTTGTCTGGGATGCACCACTAATTGATGGAGGTTCCAAAATCAAGAATTATGTCATTGATAAACGGGAATCCACAAGGAAAGCTTATGCAAATGTATCAACCAAGTGCTCTAAAACATCATTCAAAGTTGAAAACCTTGCTGAGGGAGCCATGTATTACTTCAGAGTTATGGCTGAGAATGAATATGGAGTTGGACAGTCTATTGAAACAAAAACAGCATCCAAAGCCTCTGAGGTGCCTCTTCCTGTTGGAAAGGTTTTCCTGACAGATGTCACCAAAGAGAGTGCAACTCTAGCATGGGAGAAACCAGAGCATGATGGGGGAAGCAGGATTGCTGGGTATTTAATTGAGATGCTGCCCAAGGGAACGGATAAGTGGGGTGTTGTCACAAACACAAAGACATGTGATGGAACTGTCAAAGGTCTGACCTCAGGGCAGGAGTACCTCTTCCGTATCATTGCTCACAACGAGAAGGGAAAGAGTGAGCCCAAGCCACTTGCTGCACCAGTAATCGCTAGTGACCTGACTATTGAACCAAGCTTGAAGCCCATGTTTAACACATACAGCGTCAAAGCTGGTAAAGATCTGAAGGTTGAGATCCCCGTATTTGGTAGGCCAAAACCAAAGGTCACTTGGGCCAAAGATGGCCAATCTTTGAAAGTGACAAGTCGAGTGAATGTGTTGAACACACTGACAACCACTACCATTCAATTTACAGAAGCATGTAAGGACGACTTTGGAAAATATACAGTCACAGCCACTAACAGTGCTGGATCAACAACTGAAGAAGTAGGCATCATCATCCTTGACAAACCTGGTCCACCCACAGGACCATTTAAAATTTGTGAAGTGAGCAACACTTTTGTGTCTCTCGCATGGGACCCCCCAGAGTATACAGGTGGATGTCAAGTTAAAAACTACATTGTGGAAAAACGTGATACAACTGGCAACATCTGGCAAGTTGTGACTGCACAGCTCGCTAGAACTGCACTCAGAATCACTAAGCTGAAGACTGGTGCTGAGTACCAATTCAGAGTATCTGCTGAGAACAGATATGGCAAGGGCTCATCTTTGGACTCTAAGTCAATTGTTGTGCAGTATCCATACAAACCTCCTGGCCCACCTGGAACACCATTTGCCAAGTCTGCAACTAAGGAACAAATGATCATTGAATGGAATGAGCCAGTTAATGATGGTGGTAGCTCAGTCATTGGTTATCATCTGGAAAGCAAAGAAAGAAGCAGCATCCTGTGGACTAAATTGAACAAGATTCTAATTACTGATACTTTATTCAAAATATGTAATCTTGAGGAGGGCATTGGTTATGAATTCCGTGTCTCAGCTGAAAATATTGTTGGTGTTGGTAGATGCAGCAAAATATCAGACTCAATTGTTGCACGCGATCCATGTGATCCACCTGGTACTCCTGAGGCAAGAGTTATCTCCAAGAACCATATTGTGATACATTGGACAAAGCCCCAATATGATGGAGGCAGTAAAGTGACTGGATATGTTGTGGAGAAGAGAGATCTGGCTTCAGTTGAGGGACGCTGGTTGAGAGCCAACTTCACAAATGTCATTGAGACCGAATTCACTATCACTGGCCTGACAGAAAATGAACAATATGAATTCAGAGTTATTGCCAGAAATGCCGCAGGCATGTTCAGTGAACCGTCTGATAGCACTGGACCAATCACAGCTACAGATGAAGTTGAACCACCAAGTGTATCCATGGATCCTAAATACAAAGAAGCCATTATTGTCAATGCAGGAGAAAACTTACTTCTTGATGCTGACATTCATGGCAAACCTCTTCCTGATGTCTTGTGGTTGAAGGAAGGTAAAGAAATGGAAAAGGCTCTCCGCATTGAAGTGAAAACCACAAATAAAACTGCATCAATGACAATTAAAGATGTCACAAGGTTAGACAGTGGTCACTATGACCTCACTCTCACCAATATTGGTGGCACAAAGACAATACCCATCACTGTAAAGGTTTTGGATAAACCAGGCCCACCCACTGGACCTATCAAAGTCACTGGAGTCACTGCTGAGAGGTGTTTCCTATCCTGGACAGAGCCTCAATTGGATGGTGGTGCTGATATCTCTCATTACATTTTAGAAAAGAGAGAGACCAGCAAACTCTCCTGGACTGTTATTGCACCAAACATTCAAGCTCTGAATTACAAAGTGACTAACATGCTCTCTGGTAATGAATACCTCTTCAGGATCAGAGCTGTCAACAAATATGGCATAGGAGAGGCTCTGGAGACTGAGCCAATTACTGCTCGTAATCCATATAAACCACCAAGTGCACCCACAGCACCTGAAGCTATTGAAATAACAAAAGACTATATGATTTTGTCATGGGCAGCACCTGAGCAAAATGGTGGGGCAGAAATTGACTGCTATCATCTTGAAAAGCGTGACAAAGATAGTGTGAGATGGACCAAATGCAACAGACAGAAGTTGACTGACTTGTTTTTCAAAGTCACAGGACTTATGGAAGGTCACTTTTATGAATACCGTGTTACTGCAGAAAATGAGGCTGGAGTGGGAGACTTGAGTGACCTTTCACTGTTCTACAGAGCATGTGATGTAACAACACCACCTGGACCACCACACCATCCTAAGGTGACAGACCACACAGAATCAACGGTGTCCCTGGCCTGGGGTAAGCCTGCCACTGATGGTGGGGCATATATTAAGGGATACATTGTTGAAATGAAAGAGGCCACAGCTGAGGAATGGACCACATGTACTCCTCCCGCTGGCCTTCAGGTGACACATCACACCGTGGGAGATCTGAAGGCAGGTTCAGAATACAACTTCCGTGTCTGTGCCATCAACTCAGAGGGAGTAGGAGAACATGCAGATGTCCATGGCACTGTGGTTGCAGAACAGAAGGTGGAGGCACCAGAAATTGAGCTGGATGCGGACCTCAGGAAGGTCGTCTCTGTACGTGCAAGTGGAACACTGCGGCTTTTTGTCACAATCAGAGGAAAACCTGAACCTGCAGTTAAGTGGGAGAAGGTTGAGGGTGTTTTGACAGAACGGGCCCAGATTGAAGCCACCAGTTCATACACAATGCTTGTCATAGACAATGTCAACCGCTTTGACAGTGGCAAGTACTCACTGACCATAGAAAACAGCAGTGGAACAAAATCTGCCCTTATAAATGTCAGAGTGTTAGACTCACCAAGTGCCCCACAGAACTTTGAAGTCAAAGAAATCAAGAAGGATTCAGTCACACTCTTCTGGGATCCACCACTTACAGATGGGGGATCAAAGATAACCAATTACATTGTAGAAAAAAGAGAATCGACCAGGAAGGCTTACACCACTGTGACAAGCAACTGCCTACAGAACTCCTTTAAAATTGATGAGCTGCCAGAAGGATGCATATTCTACTTCCGTGTGAGTGCTGTCAATGAGTATGGCATTGGGTTGATGTCTGAGACGAAAAATCCAATTAAGGTTTCTGAGGTACCTCTACCCCCAGGCAAAGTCATGCTCACTGATATGACCAAAACCAGTGTGTCACTTTCATGGGAGAAGCCTGCTCATGATGGCGGAAGCAAAATCATGTGTTATAATGTGGAGATGAAAGCTAAAGGTGGTGATAAGTGGGGTACAGCTTGCACAGTCAAAGTACTGGAAGCTACAATCCCAAACCTAACATCTGGAGAAACATATTCCTTTAGGGTTGTTGCAATTAATGAGAAGGGAAAGAGTGAGCCAAAGGAACTAGGATTACCTGTAGTTGCAAAGGACCAGGATATAGAGCCCTCAGTCAGTATGCTGTTCAACACCTACAGTGTGAAAGCTGGAGATGATCTCACGGTTGAAATTCCAATGAGAGGCCGTCCCAAGCCTGTTATTTCATGGAAGAAAGATGGTCTTCCTCTGAAGCAAACAACCTCAGTGACCATTCTAAATTCAAAGGTCTCAACCAAACTTGTTATTAAGGAGGCCGCTAAAGAACATGTTGGAAAATACGAAATCACTCTTGCCAACACAGGTGGTACGATAACTGTGGATCTCGGAATCATTGTACTTGACAAGTCTGGTCCACCCACTGCTATTAAGGTGGACGCTGTGACTGCTGATAGCATAACTATTTCATGGTCCCCACCAGAGTATGATGGTGGCTGTTCAATCAACAACTACATTGTTGAGAAGAGGGATACAAACTCAACAGTTTGGCAGTTGGTCTCATCACAAATTGCTAGAACCGCAATCAAGGCCAGTCGACTAACACATGGTGCAGAGTATCAGTTCCGTGTATACGCTGTTAATCGTTATGGAAAGAGTACATATTTGGACTCCCCTGGAATCACAGCTCAGTATAACTTCAAGCAACCAGGACCTCCTTCTACCCCTCTGGTGAAACATGCAACCAAATCCTTTATGTTGGTCACATGGAATGAGCCAGTCAATGATGGTGGTAGCACAGTTATTGGTTATCACCTTGAGCGTAAGGAGAGAAGCAGTATCCTTTGGAATAAGATGAACAGAGTTATGATCAAAGACACAGAGTATAAAGTTAGTAGCATTGAAGAAGGAATGATGTATGAATATCGTGTTTATGCTGAAAACATTGCTGGAATTGGAAAATGCAGCAAGGCCTGTGAGGCTGTTGCTGCAAGAGACCCATGTGACCCTCCAGGTCTGCCAACAGTCACCAGTGTTACAAGAACATCTGTCTCCCTCTCTTGGGAAAAGCCTGAGTATGATGGTGGAGCTAAGGTGACTGGCTATACTATTGAACGCAGGGATCTACCCGAGGGTCGATGGATGAGGTGCAACTTTACCAATGTTCCAGAAACCTACTTTGATGTGACAGGTCTAACAGAGGACAGCCAGTATGACTTCCGCATCATTGCAAAGAATGCTGCAGGATTGTTCAGTGAACCATCTGACTGCACAGGCCCTATCACTGTCAAAGCAGACGTGGATCCTCCACGCATAATGATGGATGTCAAGTTCAGAGCTGCTGTCGTTGTAAAATCTGGAGAAGTCCTGAAGATCAATGCAGATATTGCTGGACGCCCAGCCCCAGTTATCTCCTGGACAAAGGATGGCAAAGAGATTGAGCTGAGGGCCAGGATTCAAATTGTTTCAACAGAAACCAGCACTTCAGTAATTGTAAAGGATACTGTGAGAACTGATTCTGGACAGTACACCCTAACACTGCAGAACATTGCTGGAACAGTTAACATGCCTGTGAACTGTGTGATTCTTGACAAACCAGGTCCTTCAGCTGGACCTCTAGAGATCAGCAACCTCACAGCAGAAGAATGTACTTTGGCATGGGGTCCACCTCAAGAGAAAGGCGGTGCTGAAATTACACACTACGTTGTTCAAAAGCGTGAGACAAGCCGCCTTGCTTGGACGCTGGTGCACGGAGACCTGAAAAAGACAATATACAAAGTCACAAAACTTCTTAAAGGGAATGAGTACATCTTCAGGGTTCTGGCTGTGAACAAGTTTGGACTTGGCGAGGCCTTGGACAGTGATGTTGTCAAAATGGTGGATCCATTCACCATCCCATTAGCTCCAACCAATGTTGAGGTTACAGCTGTAACCAGAGACAAGATGACACTCACCTGGGTAAAGCCTGCTGGTGATGGAGGCAGTGAGATCACAGGATATGTGATTGAGCGCCGGGACAAATCAGGAATGCGCTGGGTTCGTGTAAACAGAGAGCCTGTTGTTGAGTGTACTACTAAAGCAACTAAACTTCGCAAGGGCTGTGAATATGAGTTCCGTGTCTATGCTGAAAATGCTGCTGGTTTGAGTCCTCCTAGTGATACATCCGCCCCATTCCTTGCTATGGATGCACTGATTGTGCCTTCACCACCAACAAAACCAAAGATTGTGCATTCAACAAATAACTCCATCAGTGTTGTATGGAAACCACCAACATTTGATGGTGGGGCTCATATTCTTGGATATAGTGTTGAGTATAGAGAGTATGTGGAAAGACCTAAAGAGGAAGAGGAAAGTGATGAGGAAGAATATGAAGACGAGGAGGAAGAAGAGGAGGAAATTGAGGAGGCACCAGTCGTGGAGGAGGATAACTGGACTGTGGCCATTCCACTTATCAAAAACACAGAGTTCACTATCTCTGGACTTACAACTGATAACGTTTATGAGTTTGCTGTTAGGGCAATTAACAAGATTGGCCAGAGCAGACTCAGTAAAATCTCTGAGCCTAAGCTGGCAAAGGATAAGACAGAGGAGCCAGTTTTTGATGTTGACTTAGAGATGCGCAAGACATTGATTGTCAAGCATGGCAACTCATTCACACTGACTGCACCATTCCGAGGTACACCTGTCCCCTCTGCAACTTGGGCTAAGGAGGAAGTAGATCTAAAGGCAAGAGCAACCGTCGAAACAAGTGACACCTCTACTTCATTAACATTTGAGAACGCCACAAGAAATGACTCTGGAGAATACACAGTCACACTGGAGAATGGCTTGGGGACAGCGACACTACCAATGGTTGTTAAGGTTCTTGATTCTCCAGGACCACCGCTTAATGTCAAAATCAAGGAGGTTACAATAGACTCTGTGACAGTTGCATGGGAGGCTCCAGCAAATGATGGTGGTGATGCTGTGAAAGCATATCATGTGGAGAAACGTGAGGCCAGCAAGAAGGCATGGGTATCTGTGACCAGCAATTGCCACCAACTGACCTACAAAGTTGAAGATCTTCAAGAGGGAGCAATGTATTACTTCAGAGTCATTGGAGAAAATGAATTTGGAGTGGGTGTCCCTGCTGAGACCAGAGATGGAACAAAGGTTACAGGTTTGTGTTCATTTTCTGATTTGTTTGTTCTTGTGTTACTATTAACTGATTATGTACATAATGTTTGAATGTAAAAAAACTTGAACACTGCCTTGAAATCTGCCTTGAACTCCTGGGTGACATGATTTTGTTAACCTGTGTTGTTATCATTTACAGAAAAGCCAAGTGCACCTACTAGACTTGGGGCCACGGAGGTGACCAAGGATAGCATCACAATTGCATGGTCCAAACCAGAGCATGATGGTGGAAGCAGAGTAACAAGCTACCTCATTGATGCTCTGGAAAAAGGACAGACGAAGTGGGTGAAGTGTGCCGTGGTGAAGACAAATACCCACACAATCAAAAGTCTGCGGGAACATGGTGAATACTTCTTCAGAGTTCGCGCTGAGAATCATGCTGGACTCAGTGAACCCAAAGAGATGATTGTCCCTGTTGTCGTAAAAGATCAACTGGGTAAGTTTTTTATTTGTATAAGACATAATTCTGTATCCCATTTTTATATATACTAATAAATCTTACCAGTATCTTATAACTACTGATAACAAAAATGTCCTTCAACAGAGGCCCCAGAATTTGATCTGAAGAACTATCCCAGGAATACAGTATATGTAAGGGCTGGATCAAACTTGACTTTCGAGCTCCCTCTCACTGGCAAACCTATGCCCAAAGTCGTTCTATCAAAGAACAATGTTGTTATTAAAGCAAGCAAGAGGCTCATCGCGGATGTGACTGCCGAAAGCCTCATCATCACTCTCAATGAAAGCACTGCAAGTGATGCAGGCAAATATGACATCACTGCCTCCAACACAAGTGGCACCACCAAGATATTTACTAACATTGTTGTACTAGACAGACCTGGACCTCCAGTTGGCCCAGTTGAGGTTGGAGAAATAGGGGAGACGACAGTCTGTCTCAAATGGGCTCCTCCTGTTTACAGTGGTGGCAGCCCCGTCACCAATTACATTGTACTTCGACGTGAAACAAGCACTCCTGCATGGACAGAAGTGTCATCTTCAGTGGCAAGAAACCTAATTAAAGTCACCAAGCTCACTAAAGGAGAAGAGTATCAGTTCAGGATTAAGGCTGAGAACCGTTTAGGTATCAGCGACCACATTGACACCCCACCAATCACAATCAAGCTTCCATACAGTAAGTGACTTTTTGTTTTTTACTATGCAATTGCCATCTGATAGTTTAATGTTTGCCTCTAAGCTACAGTCTTTCTAACTTTTGTTTTGTCTTTTACAGCCATCCCTGGACCTCCTTCCACCCCATGGTTGACCATGGTGTCCAGAGAGAGTCTCACCATCAACTGGAATGAGCCTGTTATGGATGGAGGAAACGCTGTCATTGGTTACCACTTACAGATGAAAGAGAGAAGCAGCATTTTGTGGCAGAAGGTTAACAAAACTGCGATAGCTGGCACACAGTGGAGAGTTACAAATATTTGCCCTGGTCTCATCTATGAGTTTAAGGTTGCAGCAGAAAATGCAGCTGGTATTGGAAAGATGAGCAAGACATCTGAGGAAGTGCTTGCAATTGATGCTTGTGGTAAATATTTTGAAGATCACAAATAATCTTTTGTTACTTAATTTTGTATGACCTCTCTGTAACATGTGCCATGCCTAATGAACATATTTTTTTCCCAGAGCCCCCTGCAAATGTTCATATCTCTGAAGTCACTAAGAACTCTGTCAGCCTGGCCTGGCAGAGACCTCCCTATGATGGCGGAAGCAAGATTACAGGTTACAGCGTAGAAAGGAGAGATGCCCCCAATGGCAGATGGACAAAGGCCAACTTTACCAACATAATTGAAATGGGCTTCATTGCATCAGGACTTACACAAGATGAAGCCTACGAGTTCAGAGTGTTTGCAAAGAATGCAGTTGGATCCATCAGTAATCCATCTCTTGTTGCTGGCCCAGTAACCTGTATTGATTCAAGTGGTAAGAGCTAGTTGATTGTTTTTCAGGTGTGCTGTCGTTATATATTACTCTGCTCTGTCCAAATAATATTTTTTGTTAATAAGCTACTTTTTTATTGTTCAGGTGCCCCAGCAATTGACCTCCCACCAGAATATTTAGATGTTGTGCAATACAAAGCTGGAGCCTCTGTGAAGATCAGAGTTGGACTTCTTGCAAAACCTTTGCCTGCAATTGAATGGTGCAAGGATGGAAAGGAACTGGTGTCAAGCTCTGAGCTGTCTATTGAGAATACAACAGACACATCTAGTATTCTTATCAAGGATGCCACTCGCTTTAACACTGGCACATATGAAATCAGGATCAGGAATCTTCTAGGCTCAGCATCAGCCTCCATCAGGATACAAATTCTAGGTATTTCTACATATGATAAATTAAACTCAATTATAATTGTTTACAGTTTCTACTTATATTTGTTCTAAATGGACTGAGAATCTTTTATTTGAGATTTTGTTTTGATGTGAAATTTCTTCTTATCAACAGACAAACCAGGACCACCTCCAGGAGTCATTCAGTTTAACACAGTTACGGCAGACAAGATTATTTTCAGTTGGGCGCCAGTCATAGATGAGGGTGGTGCTAAAGTCACCCATTATGTTGTGGAAAGACGTGAGACCAGCAGAGTGGTGTGGTCCACTGTCTCCGATGAGATGACTGAATGTTGTGCCACTGTCCAGAAGCTAGTGAGAGGGAGTGAATATGTGTTCCGTGTGATGGGGGTCAACAAGTTTGGAATTGGAGAGCCTCTCGAGTCTGAGACAGTCTTTGCCAAGAATGCCTTTGGTAAGTGGAACTAAAAGTAATGTGTATTTACATTGGAAACATAATTTTCGTTGGGATCATTTACATAACCTGATGAAATTTGTGTTCCTACAGTTTATAAAACGTCTTCAAAGGAATGTATTATTTATTGTGCAATGTTCTCTCAATGTTTTTTTCACAGTAACACCTGGACAGCCTGCCACTCCTGAGGTGAATACTACCACAAAGTCATCTATGGTAGTCGTGTGGAACAAACCAGGTGTGGATGGTGGAAGTCCAGTGACAGGTTACTACCTGGAGAGACGTGACAAGAAAAGTCTTCGCTGGATTAAGGTCTTCAAAGATCCAATCACCGACATTACTCAGAAGGTGTTCCACCTGACAGAAGGGAATGAGTATCAGTACAGAGTGTGTGCCATTAACAAGGCTGGAGAGGGCCCCTTCTCCGATGTGTCTGATTACTACAAGGCAGCTGATCCAGTTGGTAAGCAGCATTTCCTAGATCAATATGTTGAACTACAACAAGAGATTTATGCAGACCTACCTGTATCTAAATGCATTTTGTACATTAGATCCACCAGATGAGCCTTGCAAGCTCAAAGTGGTTGACTCTACCAAGACGTCCATCACCCTTGGGTGGTCAAAACCAGAGTGGGACGGAGGCAGTGAAATCATCAGCTATGTAGTTGAGAAACTGGTGGAGGGTGAAGAGGAATGGACAGTCATCAGTGCCAAAGGAGAAGTGAGGACTGCAGAGTATGTAGCCCACGACCTCAAACCTGATGTCAACTATTTCTTCCGCGTATCAGCAATCAACTCTGCAGGCCGTGGAGAACCCCTTGAGATGACTGAGCCTGTGCAAGCTAAGGATATCCTGGGTCAGTTAATGCACTTCTGAGAACTTCATTATAAACATGTGTTTCATGTCTCTTATGCTTATTTGAAATCTGACATCCTTATCTTGTTCTTTACAGAGGAGGCTCAAGTTGATCCAGATGTTGCCATGAGAACTCATTACATTGTTAAAGCAGGAAAAGATGTGGAAATCATTGTTCCTCTTAAAGGCAGACCTGCACCTACGGCTTCATGGTCAAAGGGAGAAGAGTGCCTTGACAGTAATCCCAAATATATAATTCACAACACTGACACAACATCAGTACTAACTATGTCTGAAGTTACCAGGAATGACACTGGAAAATATACAGTAAAGATTGAGAATGGCGTAGGAGAGCCCAAAACACTGACCTTGTCTGTGAAGGTTCAAGACTCACCATCTGCCTGCAGGAACCTAGTGTTGAAGGAAGTTACTCGTGGCAAAGTCAGTCTTTGTTGGGAAGCCCCTCTACTTGATGGTGGTGCAGAAATTACCAACTACATTGTAGAGAAGAGAGACTCATCAAAAAGATCTTACTCCAGTGTGACTAACAAATGCACAGATACAACATACACCATTGAAGATCTGTCAGAGAAGACATCCTTCTTCTTCCGTGTGTTAGCCGAGAATGAAAACGGTGTGGGCGATTCTTGCGCTACAGCTGAACCAGTGAAAGCGACAGAATCTCCTGGTCCAATCAAAGAGCTGTCCATGAAGGACTCTTCAAAGTCATCGGTCACACTACAGTGGGTGAAGCCTGACTACGATGGTGGTAGCATCATCAGTGACTATGTCATTGAGAAGAAACTCAAGGACGAAGAGGAATGGGCAGCAGCTGGCACCAGCAAACAATGTGAATATGAGGTCAAGAAACTGAAAGAGTTTGCACATATGGACTTCAGAGTGTGTTCCAAAAATGAGAAAGGTCAGAGTGACTTTGTGGAAATTAAATCGATCCAGGTCAAAGACTTTATCATTACACCAGAGGCCTGTCTTGATGACTATCCAGGTAGTCGTGTTAACGTTCGCTTGGGTCACAACGTCCATATTGAATTGCCATATAAGGGCAAACCCAAACCAGGTATTTACTGGCTAAAGGATAATCTGCCTCTAAAGGAGAGTGAGCAGGTGCGTTTCAAGAAGACAGAAAATAAAGCTATTCTCATGATCAAGAATGTGAAGAAAGACAATGAAGGTAAATACACATTAACCCTGGATAACAAGATTAACAGGAAGTCCTTCCACATTCATGTCATCACTCTTGGACCACCATCCAAACCTATTGGACCTATTAACCTGGATGAGGTTAGAGCAGAGAGCATCAGGATCTCCTGGGAGGAGCCAAATGATGATGGCGGTGGAGAAATTACATGCTACAGTGTGGAAAAACTCGACACCGCTCAGACAGTATGGAAGATGGCTTGCTCCAGTGTGACTGATACGTCCTTCAACATACCCAATCTGATCAAAGGAACACAATATCAGTTCAGAGTGCGTGCTGAGAACAGGTTTGGAGTCAGTGAACCACTCATATCTCAGACTGTCATTGCCAAACATCAGTTCAGACCACCGGGCCCACCTGGAAAACCAGTGGTATACAATGTGACCAATGATGGCATGACTATTCAGTGGGAGACCCCCATCTATGATGGTGGCACACCCATCCAAGGCTACAACGTTGACAAGAAGGAGAGGAACAGCATTATGTGGCAGAAGGTCAACACAGTTCTGATTACTGAAAGGGACTACAGGATCCTTGGCCTTATTGAGGGTCTCGAGTATCAGTTCAGAGTCTATGCAAAGAATGATTCTGGACTCAGTCGTTTTAGTGATGAAAGCAACTACACCATGGCTGTCTCTCCTGTTGGTAAGTCCTAATTTAGACAAAAAATAGTGTAACATATGCATATTCATTTTATCATTATGTATGTGTATTTGTCAGTATATGAAGACTGCTTCTGTTTCTGTTTCAGATGCCCCTGGCCAGCCTGACTACACTGATGTTACTAGTAATTCAGTGTCACTCAAATGGGATGCACCCAAGCATGATGGCGGAAGCAAAATCACTTCCTACAATGTTGAGAAACGTCAAGGAAAGGGACGCTGGCTGAAGAGCAACTTCACAAATGTTCACGAATGCAACTTCACAGTGGCTGGTTTAGCATGTAACGAACGCTATGAATTCAGAGTGATTGCAAGAAATGCAATCGGCACTGTGAGTCCACCTTCTCAGTCATCTGGCTACATTGTCGTCAGAGATGAAAGTGGTAAGTTAATACAGTATTTTGGTTTTAAACTATGCAAAGTTATTTGCATGGTTTACTCTATAAAAAAATATTTTTCAATTAAACAACTTCTACCACTATTGCCTTACATGTATCCCTTGTTGCTTTTTCAGTTGCACCACAACTTGAGTTTGGACCTGAGTACTTTGAGGGTCTCACTGTCAAGGCAGGAGATAACATCAGACTTAAGGTTAGCATTACTGGACGCCCATCTCCCAAGATTGTGTGGTACAGAGATGGTGTTGAGATTACCAAAAAGATGATGGACATCATTACAATCGCTGGATCAAGCACACTGTTTGTACGTGACGCTGACCGCAGTCACCGTGGTGTGTACACTGTGGAAGCCACCAACAGCTCCGGGGAGAAGAAAGAGGACATTAATGTCCAAGTCCTTGGTACGTTTTTGTAAAATTTTTCTAAGCACACAAACTGGACTATGATGTGTTATTGTCTTATTTCACACAGGGTAGCTTCCTTACATTAAATCTTCTATTCTGTTCTCCCCGTGATTTAGATACACCTGGAGAGCCAGTGGGACCCATCACATTCTCCAATATCTCTGAAGGAAAAGTAACACTCTCCTGGAACCCACCTGAGAATGATGGCTGCTCTGACATTACTCATTACATCGTCGAGAAGCGCGAGACTTCAAAGATTTCATGGGCGCTTGTCACAGATCGTTGTGAGAGCAGCACGTACAATGCATCCAAGCTGATCAAGACTAATGAGTACCAGTTCAGGGTTTCTGCAGTCAACAACGTTGGAGTAGGCAGACCTATAGAGTCCAGCCCCATCATAGCCCAGATGCAATACAGTAAGTTTGAACTAAAATATTATTCTGACTTTAAAGCAACAATATTCAAGTTATTTTGTACCTCATAGTGTTGGCTGACAAATTTGTAATTGTGTTACCTATAGCTGTTCCAGATGCCCCTGGCACTCCTGACTCAACTGAAGTCACAGGTGAAAGTATCACACTGGCATGGACACCACCCACCTCAGATGGAGGAAATCCAATCCAAAGCTATATTGTGGAGAAACGTGAGAAGAAGACAGTTCGCTGGTCAAAGGTCAAGACCAAAAAGCCTATCGTTGAGACTGGTCACAAAGTAGTCCATTTGACTGAAGATATGGAGTACGAGTTCCGAGTGATGGCAGTAAATGACGCTGGTATTGGAGCTCCTAGCAACATATCCATGGCCATTAAAGCCAGCGAGCCCAGGGATATTCCATGCGCTCCATCTATAGTAAATGTAAGCGATTCTACAAATACGTCCATCAGTCTGGAATGGACAAGGCCTGCGGATGACGGTGGCATGGAAATTCTGGGCTACATTATTGAAATGTGCAAAGGAGACGAGGAGGAATGGCACAGAGTAAATGAAGAGCTCTGCGTTGAAACTATGTATGTCACAAGCGGTTTGGAGACTGGCGCAGAATACAAGTTCCGTGTTGCTGCTGTCAACTATATTGGTAGAGGAGAGGAACAAGAAATCCCTGAACCAGCACAGGCAGTGGACAGACAAACAGCACCTATTGTTGATATTGATGCCAGCTTCAAACAGACACACATTGTGAAGAATGGAGAGACTGTCTGTCTCCAAGTAGCCTTCAGGGGAAAACCAACTCCCACAGCACAATGGGTTAAGGAGGATGGAGAGCTGGGAGTCATGACAGAAATCATTACAACAGAGAACACCAGTACTTTGACGATTGAGAACTGCACTAGATATGACTCTGGTAAATACACCATAACCCTTGAAAACAGTGGTGGCACTAAGGATATTACATTCACTGTGAAGGTGATGGACACCCCTGGACCTCCAGTATCTCTGATCTTCAAGGAAGTCTCCAGAGGAGCTCTCACACTGGCCTGGGAACCTCCCACTAACGATGGCGGAGCCCGCATTCATCATTACATTGTTGAGAGACGTGAGGCAAGCCGCCGTACCTGGCAACAGTCTGGAGGCAAGTGCACTCAGCTGATACTCAGAATAAGTGATCTGCTAGAGGGCGTCCCATACTTTTTCAGAGTGGCGGCAGAAAACCAGAATGGTATTGGTGAGGCTTATGAAAAGCCAGATCCAATTGTTGCCACTGCAGAACCTGCATCACCGAAGAGACTGGACATTCTGGACACCACTGATAGTTCTGCAACCCTGGCTTGGTTGAAGCCTGAGCATGATGGTGGTAGTCGTATCCAGTGCTATGTTGTTGAGGCCAAAGCTAAGGGCACAGACAACTGGATGGTCTGTAACAAAACCAAGAATCTGAGCATGGTGATTGAGAATTTAGGTATGGGTGCAGAATATGATTTCCGTGTGAAAGCAAAGAATGAAGCAGGATTTAGTGAGCCAAAAGAAGCCATGGCTTCTGTTCTTATCAAAGAGCCACGAATTGAGCCTACCGCCGATCTCAGTGAAATCACTAACCAGCTGATCACATGTAAGAACAGTGGCACCTTCACCATTGATGTTCCCATCAGTGGCAGACCAGCTCCTAAGGTCATCTGGAAGCTTGAGGAGATGAGGCTGAAGAATTCAGACAGGGTATCCATCACTACAACAAAGGACAGGACAACAATATCAGTCAAAGAAGCCATGAGGGGTGATGGTGGTAAATACTTCCTCACCCTAGAGAATGTAGCCGGTACAAAGACTTTCACTGTGAATGTTAATGTCATTGGAAGACCCAGTCCCCCCACCGGGCCCATTGAGATCACAAACATCACTTCTGTGTCCTGTGTGCTGAACTGGGAAGAGCCAGAGGATGACGGTGGAACCGATATCACAAACTACATTGTTGAAAAGCGTGAATCTGGCTCCACTGCCTGGCAGCTGATCAATTCCAGTGTGAAACGCACATCGCTGCTTGTCTCACACTTGACCAAATACATGCAGTACACTTTCCGTATCTGCGCTGAAAACAGATTTGGTGTGAGCAAGTCTACCGAGTCTGAGACGATTGTTGCTGAGCATCCATTTGGTGAGTGTAACTTTATTATCTTCTATACTGTATAAATAGTTATGATTAAAAAATGGTTTTGACCTAAAACAAGTTATTGCTTTTTCTTTACAGTACCTCCTGGTCCACCAACCAGACCTGAGGTGTTTGGTGTGACATCTAACAGCATGAGCATCAAGTGGGAGGAGCCCTACCAAGATGGTGGCAGCAAAGTGACAGGCTACTGGATAGAGAAGAAGGAGAGCAATATTATCCTGTGGGTGAGGGAGAACAAGATCCCATGCTTCGAGTGCTACTACAAAGTAGAGGGGCTGGTGGAGGGCTTGGAGTACCAGTTCAGAATCTATGCAATGAATAGTGCTGGCCTGAGCAAAGCCAGTGAGGCATCGAAGAGAACAGTGGCTCAGAACCCAGTTGGTGAGTCCAATCAGATATACATAAATTGCATTTACGTTTAGGATTACGTCATTATTGTCTCAAATTATGTATTCAGTTATTATTATAGCTCAAAAGTCATTTGTGATTTGAACACCCAGTGCAAACAGTGCAGAAAATAAATGTATCTGAAAGAACGTCTGTTCTATTTCTAAATAATATTTCTATTGTCCCCAGACCCTCCTGGTAAACCAGAAGTTACAAATGTGTCAGGATCTACAGTGTCCATCAAATGGTCTACCCCTCTGAATGATGGTGGTTGTCCTATTGTTGGTTACATTGTTGAGCGTAAGCCGTACTCCATCACTGGAGAAGGCCGCTGGCTGAAGTGTAACTACACCAACGTGACAGAAAATAACTTCACCATCACAGCCCTGGGAGAGGGAGAAGTCTATGAATTCCGTGTCATCGCTAAGAATGCTGGTCAAGTTTTCAGCATTCCGTCAGCGTCCACCGGCCCTGTGACATGCAAATCTGAATATGGTTAGATACAACTCAATTTGTGATCCCAAACATTTGGGGGGGGGGATAAATGCCAAATGAAGTCAATAATAATTTTCCTAAATGCCTTTTTTTTTCACTCACAGCTCCACCAAAAGCAGACTTGGACAGCAAACTTCTGGCAGACACTGTTACTGTCAGAGCTGGGTCAGACCTAGTTTTGGATGCTGCTGTTGGTGGCAGACCTAATCCCAAAGCCGCATGGGCCAAGGGAGATAAGGATCTGGAGCTGTGTGAGAAGTACTCTCTGCAGTACACAAGCACTAGAGCAATGGCCATCATCAAGTTCTGTGATAGAGATGACACTGGAAAGTACATTCTCACTGTCAAGAATGCCAGTGGGGTCAAGACAGCAGAGGTTAATGTGAAAGTACTTGGTAAGTATCAAAATGGAGTTTTAAAAAAGCACACAAAAAACATAAAGAGTTAACATAAAAAGATACATGACATACAACTTGAATTATCATGATTAACCTGGTCCGTCCTGCTTCTAGATACACCTGGAGTTTGCGAGGGTGCGATTGCCATCAGCAAAATTACACAAGAGTCATGTACGCTGTCCTGGAAGCCTCCTCTTGAGGATGGTGGAGATGCCGTGTCCCACTACATTGTTGAGAGACGCGACACCAACAGGCTCAATTGGGTGGTTATGGATGCTGAGTGCAAGGCATTGACCTGTGACATCACCAGACTGTTTAAGAACACAGAGTACCTCTTCCGTGTGAGAGGAGTCAACAAGTATGGCAGTGGTGTTCTTCTCCAGTCTGAGCTTGTCATTGCCAGAAACACATTCAGTAAGTCTAATTGTTAATCTACTTGAACATTTGAGGCATCAAGAGCCACCTAATTTTAGTTTACTGCTGCTAAAATAGTTGACTAAAATGTATTTTGTCATATTGTAGCTGTGCCATCTCCACCGGGAGTACCCGAGATTCTAGCTGTTGGGAAGGACTTTGTTACCATTGAGTGGCTGAAATCAGAGAACGATGGTGGTAGTGAGATCACCCATTACCTCGTCGAGAAGCATGAGAAAAAGAGTGCCAGGTGGATCAAAGTGAACAGAGATTCAGCGTTTCTGGACACATGCCTGAAGGTCTCAGGCCTCGTAGAGGGAAACACCTACCAGTTCCGTGTGACAGCCATAAACAAGGCTGGCGAGAGTGAACCTAGCGAGTTGTCTCTCTATGTTGTCTGCAGGGTGCCCACATGTAAGTTTCCATTTCTAATGTACAGAGCATTGTTGCTGAAATGAGTCTTAACTGTAGTCCTTGTTCCCTTGAGCAGAATGAGTATTGAATTTTTGCAATACAAAGTATTTACTTTGTGCTTGCATCCATCAGGTACCCCTGCTCCTCCATCAATCCCCCGCATCACAGACACCACCAAGGACAGCATCAGCTTAGCTTGGTCCCGACCAGTTGAGGACGGAGGCGCCGATGTCCTAGGCTATCTTTTGGAGAAGCAGGAAGAGGGAGCTGAGGAATGGACCAAGGTCCATGAGAAGACTCTGCGAGGAACAGAACATGTTGCTACTGGTCTCACAACTGGAAAGAAATACTGTTTCAGAGTTGCTGGAGTCAATGTCAATGGAACTGGAGACTTCAGTGAACCCTGTGCAGAGACAGAGGCAACTGAGAAAATTGGTGAGTTTACTTGTTAAGATTAAAATTCATGTAAATTTAAAGAATCAAACAGTGTTGATGTGGGATGGTTAACTGTATGTTTTGTCTTATAGAAACACCTGACTTGGAGATGCATGATGATCTCAAAAAGACCATCTGCCTGAGAGCAGGAGGCATCCTCAAATTAGTTGTCAATGTAACTGGAAGACCTATTCCTTCCATCACCTGGAGCAAGCCAGATGTTGACCTCCATAACCGTGGTTTCATTGAAGTCACAAATTCCTCTACAACTCTCATTATTGACAAAGTGCATCGCTATGATGCTGGCAAATACACCATTGATGCAGAGAATCAGTCCGGCAAGACATCTGCTACTATTGTTGTCAAAATTTATGGTGAGACTTGTCATGCTTTATATATTCTGTGCATTAAACGTCTTATATTTTTGTACATAGGGATCAGTAGTGGACAGATTATTAACTGTAAATCTGCTCTCCTATTCAGATACTCCTGGTCCAACAGGACCAATTCAGATCAAGGAGCTCACAAATGAGTCTGCCCTCATTGCATGGGATCCCCCAACTGTGGATGGTGGGGCCCCAGTGAACAACTACATCATTGAGAGGCGTGAAGCATCAATGAGAGCCTACAAAACAGTGACATCCAAGTGCAGCAAGACATCCTATAAGATCACTGGACTCATGGAGGGACTGATGTATTACTTTAGAGTCTTACCAGAGAATCTTTATGGAGTGGGAGAGCCATGTGAAACACCTGATGTTGTGTTGGCATGTGAAGTACCCCTGCCTCCAAGCAAATTAGAGATGGTGGATGTCACCAAGTCCTCAGTAACACTTGGATGGGAGAAACCAGAGCATGATGGTGGCAGCAGACTCACAGCCTATGTCATCGAAGCCTGCAAATTTGGCACTGACAAATGGATGAAGGTGGCAACCATGAAGATAACTGACTTGGAGTACACTATTACCTCTCTAAATGAGAATGAACAGTATCTGTTCAGAATCAGAGCTGTTAACAGCAGGGGAGCTAGTGAGCCGAAGGAGATTGTAACAGCTGTTACAGTCCAAGAACAACGGGGTATAGTTTCAATACAAACATATGCATACAAATGAATACAAACAAATCCTGATAAAGAATATGAATGCATTTTAAAGCCACGTGTCTACATAACATGTTTTCTCTTTCACAGTTCTACCCAAGGTTGATTTCTCGAGCATTCCTCAGAAGGTTGTTAATGTTCCTGCTGGAAAACCACTTGAGCTGGACTTGCCAATCATTGGAAGACCCCCACCCGTTTGCTCATGGTACTTTGCAGACAAAAAGTTGAAAGTCACTGACCGTGTTAAGATTCAAAGCACAGGAAAGTTCTCTAAGTTAACTGTGCTTAATACAACCATTGATGACACTGGCAAATATAATCTGGAAGTAAAGAACATCACTGGAGTCATCACAGAAACTATCAAAGTCATTATTCTTGGTAAGTACCTTTACATAATAGCAATAATGAAATACATTTGCATAGCAGGTGGAGAGGGAAGGAGCGTTATAGAATAACTTTATAAAACTATAACGTAATGCTGCAATGTTCTTCATTGTGCTTCTATTTTCTAGACAAACCTGATGAACCTAAGGGACCAATCAGGTTTGATGAGATTGATGCAACGTCAGTGACATGCAGTTGGGATCCTCCGGAGAGAGATGGAGGCGCTCCAATCAGTGGCTACGCTGTTGAGCAGCGTGATGCTCATCGTCCTGGATGGGTGCCAGTCTGTGATTCTGTTAGCCGGGCCCAGTATAAGTTCGAAAAACTCACAGAGGGCGATGAATATGTGTTCCGTGCAGCCGCAATCAATCGCTTTGGCACTGGATCATTCTTGCAATCCGAGATTGCTGTATGCAAGAGTTCAACGAGTAAGAACCGTGATATCAACTCATTTTATTTATTTTATTTATATTGTGTTATTCAAACTGGAGAGTGACAAAATGTTTTACTTTCTTATCTCCAGACATTCCTGGACCTCCTGGCAGACCAACAGTGTTTGATGTGTCTCGGGATGGCATGACCGTAGCATGGCTCCCACCAGAAGAAGATGGTGGATCAGAAGTGTCCGGATATATCATTGAACGCAAGGAGGTCAGGTCTGACAGATGGGTGCGTGCCAACAAGAACCCAGTAACAATGACCCGATACAGATCTACAGATCTGATCGAAGGCCTGGAGTATGAACACAGAGTCACAGCCATAAATGCCAGAGGAGTTGGCAAACCCAGCCTTGTCTCAAAACCAGCAGTGGCAACTGACCCCATTGGTAAGAAGATACAAAGAATGAACAATTTTACAGCTTCTAAAAACAAACAATTAACTAAACTACTAATAATATAATCAAATAAATTAATAATGTTTTACTATCACAGATCCACCTGGCTCACCCCAGAACCCCAGAATAACAGATACCACAAAGTCCTCTGTGTCTCTGGCCTGGAGTCCACCTGATGATGAGGGAGATGCCAAGGTTTCAGGCTACCTGATTGAGATGCAGAAGGTCGGCCAGCTGAGCTGGATTAAATGCAATACAACTCCTTCTCTGATCTGTGAATATACACTGACAAAAATGCCCCAAGGAGAAGAATTCAAGTTCCGTGTATTGGCCTGCAATGCAGGCGGATCTGGAGAGCCCGCTGAAGTACCAGGAACCATCAAAATCACAGAGATGCTTGGTGAGAACATATGCAGAAAATACAGCTTGGCTTTAGACATTTATTTTCTTTATGTAATTTGGGAAAGTTGCTCTTCTCACCCTTTTTTTATTTTGCAGAATCTCCTGATTATGACCTGGAGCTTAAATACAAGGCTGTATATGTGGTCAGGCAAGGAGGAGTTGTCAGACTCTCTGTGCCTGTCAAGGGTAAACCAGCTCCTACATGCAAGTGGACCAAGGATGGCTCGGATGTTGCTGAGAAGGCCATGTTTGTTTCATCTGAAGACGTCACTGAGCTTGTGATCAAGGATGCAGAGAGGAGCGACTCAGGTGTCTATGACCTTAAGTTGGAGAACAGGGTTGGGAAGAAGGTTGCTCACATCAAGGTGAACGTCATCGGACGCCCAAGCGCTCCTGAAGGCCCGCTCAAATTTGATGACATTCAAGCCAACTCTGTCAGAGTTAGCTGGACAACCCCCAAAGACAACGGTGGAACAGAACTCTTAGGATACATTGTTGAGAGACGTGAGTCTTCCAGAGCGGCATGGTACACCGTGGATACCAGGGTGGTCGACACACAGCTGTTGGTCAAGGGACTGCAGGAAGGTGTTAAGTATCACTTCAAGGTGACAGCAGAGAACCAATATGGCATCAGCGAATCTTTGAAGTCAGACGAACCAATCATACCAAAGACTCCATTGTGTGAGTATATCTTTCACAGCATTTATCAGTTCTTTATTCAGTATTGGCAATACACACTGTCAAATGTATAGCCCACCTTCTAAACAATGGGGAGTAAGAATGTGTAGCAAGGAATAAAGGCTACCTTAATGCTAACTGTGCTATTTTCTACTATAAACAGGTCCTCCTGAATCCCCAAGCACTCCACCAGAGATCATGGATGTCACAAAGAGCTCAGTTGCTCTCTCCTGGTCCAGGCCAAAGGATGATGGTGGTTCTGGCATCACTGGGTACATTGTTGAGTACAAAGAAGTGTCCTCTGAGACCTGGGTTCGTCACGAGACCAAAGTGGTCTCGACCATGTTCACCGTGCCTCGTCTTACCCCTGACGCTGAGTACCAGTTCCGCGTCATTGCTGTCAATCTCATTGGACAAAGTGAAGCCGGACCTGCATCAGACTCAGTCACATGCAAAGATCCATTTGGTGAGTTACCGCGTGCAAACTTTAAGTGTGATCATTTTTGTGTTCAAATAGACATTGCGCTACAGTGTCTTTACACTTTCCTCTGCGTGTTGTTCTAGACAAACCAAGTCAACCCGGTGAGATCGACACAGTCAGTGTTGCAAACAACAACATTGCCATCCGCTGGAAGGTGCCAGAATGTGATGGTGGAAAAGAGATCCTGGGTTACTGGGTGGAGTACAGGAAGTCTACAGAGAGCACATGGAAGAAGTGCAACAAACAGCGTCTGAAGGAGAAAGAGTTCACAATGGCTGGTCTTGCCGAGGCCACTGAGTATGAGTTCAGAGTGTTTGCTGAAAATGAAACCGGAATCAGCCGACCACGCAGAACAGCTACATGCATCAAAACTAAACTCAGTGGTACGTAAAACGTGATAATGTGCACAGCAATTTGTGTAACTGTTAATGTATTGCTGAATATTAATTATATTGAATGAAGGGATCATTTGCATTGTATTGAATTCCACTAACACTTATGTACCACTCTCTGTCAACAGTTGGAACTCAACCAAGCCTTAGGAAAGAAATGGATGAAGTAACAACAAAACTTGGACAACCAGGAGTTATGAAATGCCAGATTATTGGTAGGCCCGTTCCTGAGATCAAATGGTACAAGGCCGGTAAGGAGATCATAGAGTCTCGTAAATATGAGATGAGCTCTGATGGTCGCAACCACTCCCTGAGTATAATGACAGACCAGCAAGAGGATGAGGGTGAATACACATGCAAGGCTGTCAATGACGCAGGTGAGGCGGAGACCACTGGTACTCTGGTGTTGGAGGCCGCTCCTCAGTTCCACCCTGACTTCCCATTGAAGAACACATACCATGCAGGTCGTGGCACTACTTTGCGCCTGCATGTTGTCTACATCGGACGCCCTGAGCCAAAGATCATGTGGCTCCATGGAGCTTCTACTGTAGAACCATCTGAGAACATAAGCATTGAGAACACAGAGCACTACACTCACCTGGTGATCAAGAATGTTGAACGGAGGGTACATGGAGGAAAATACAGAGTCAGACTGCACAACCACTTTGGCAGAACTGACACTGCAATCAATGTTGAAATCCAAGGTATGTTTATTTGAGGATTTAAAAAACACTTCAACAAGCATTCATAGACAATGTTTATGCAATACGTATAAGAAAAGATCTTGGTCCAGTCCAGTGTAAGAACTGACCTTATTCTTCTGCACATTTCAGATAAACCGTCAATGCCTGAAGGTCCTATTGTGCTTGATGCTCTGCTGAAGAACTCAGTAATCATCAGCTGGAAGCCACCAAAGGATGACGGTGGATCAATGATCACCAACTACCTTGTTGAGAAGCGTGAGGACAAGGAAGAGGCACAGTGGGAACTGGTGTCATCATCTATCACTGCCACCAACTGCCGTGTACCCAACCTGGTTGATAGCGCTGGCTACTTCTTCCGCGTCTATGCTCAGAATCGTTATGGAAATAGTGAGCCATTAGAACTATCTGCTCCTATCCTCATCAAGAGCCAGCTGGGTATGTTGACCGTTACACCAAAATAACATTTAGAAACACAACTAAAAGAAAAGGATGTGATTTCTAACTGAATTGCTCTTCTCCACAGCTAAACCTAGTCCACCACTCCTGCCGGTTGTCTCCGGAGTGACCAAAGTCTCATGTGTTCTCGCTTGGAAACCTCCTCTCTCTGATGGTGGCTCTAAAATCAAGAGTTATTACATTGAGAAAAAGGAGAAGAAGGGTGAATGGACTCCTGTTACCACTGATGAAATCCACCAAACCGTCTTCTCCGTCAAACGCCTTGTGGAGGGCTCAGAGTACATCTTCCGCATTAAGTGTGAGAATCTCGGCGGTGAGAGTGACTGGAGTGAAGAGTCTGCACCCATCATTCCAAAGACAGCTGTTGACGTCCGTGCTCCCGCCTTCAAAGAGGAGCTGAGAAGCATGAGTGTCAAATATAAGAGCAATGCTACCTTTGTTTGTAAGATTATAGGACAACCTAAGCCTGTGATCAAATGGTTCAAACGTGGTAAAGAGATCCAGTCTGATGGAAAGAAACTCAAAATACAAGAATTCAAGGGAGGCTATCACCAGCTGGTGATTGCTGATACTGAAGAAGATGACTCCACTGTATACCAGATCAGAGCAACAAACCAGGGAGGATCTATCTCATCCACTGTCTCTCTTGATGTTGAAGGTGAGCAAACAATTTAATGTGGCATTAAAACATCTTTACGTATTTAGGCTTACAATAATACAGGACACTAATTTTGTAAGCAGCATTTCTATTTGGTCATAATACTACTTTCTCTTGACACTAAATAAATGAAACATTTTTTTCTAGTTCCTGCCAAGATTAACCTGCCCAAAAACCTGAAGGATAAGGAGGCCATCCCTGCCCTGCGTGGAGAGTTGGTAAACATCAAGATTCCTTTCAGTGGCAAACCAGATCCGGTCATCACATGGCAGAAGGGACAAGACCTCATTGACAACAATGGATACTATCAAGTTATTGTCACTAGATCATTCACATCACTGGTGTTCCCGAACGGTGTGGATAGGAAGGATGCTGGGTTCTACATTGTTTGTGCCAAAAACAGATTTGGCATTGACCAACAGACAGTTGAACTGGATGTTGCAGATGTGCCAGATCCTCCACGTGGTCTCAAAGCCAGTGATGTCTCAAGAGACTCAGTGTCTCTGAGTTGGGTTGACCCAGCAAGTGATGGTGGCAGTAGAGTAACTAGCTACATCATAGAGAAGTGCCCTACAACAGCTGACAGATGGGAACGTGTTGCCCAGGCCCGCGATACTCACTACACTGTTGTCAACCTGTTTGGAGGAACTAGCTATCAGTTCAGAGTCATTGCCGAGAATAAGTTTGGCCAGAGTTCCCCATCAGAGCCAAGCGGCCCGATTATGACAAAGGAAGACAAATCAAGAGTCCTCAGCTATGACAAGGAGGTTGATGATTCTGGATATGTTTCAAGTCGCAAAGCTCCTCATTCAAATGCTAAGGATGTGCATGAAAAATACATGATTGCTGAGGAGCTGGGAAGAGGACAGTTTGGTATCGTTCACCGCTGTGTTGAGACTAGCTCTCAGAAGACATACATGGCCAAATATGTTAAGGTGAAGGGAGCAGATCAAGCAATTATCAAAAAAGAAATTGCTACACTGAATGTGGCAAAGCACAAGAGTTTCCTGTGCCTTCATGAATCATTTGATAGCCCTGAAGAATTAGTCATGATCTATGACTTCATCTCAGGTGTTGACATATTCGAACGCCTTGGAACAGCCGACTTTGAGCTTACGGAGCGTGAAATTGTCAACTACATCAGACAAATATGTGAAGCTCTCGAGTTCTTGCACAGTGCAAGTTATGGTCACTTTGACATCAAACCAGAGAACATAGTGTACACTACAAGAACAAGCACTAACATTAAGATCATTGAATTGGGACAGGCCAGACGCTTGACACCAGGAGAACAGATCAAGGTGCAGTACACAACGGCCGAGTATGCAGCTCCTGAAATCCACCAGGCTGATATGGTCAGCACCGTCACTGACATGTGGTCAGTTGGTGTCCTTGCATACATCCTTCTTAGTGGTCTCAACCCCTTTACTGCTGAAACTAACCAGCAAATGATTGACAGCATTTCAAATGCCGAGTACAATTACGAAGATGAAGCCTTTAAACAGGTCAGTGTTGAATCATTAGATTTCACCGACCGCCTTCTCACAAAGGAACGTAAACATCGTATGACAGCTGCTGAAGCTTTAGGCCATCCTTGGCTGACAATGCAGCCTGAACAACTTAGCGGAAGAATCATTCCCTCCACTAGGCACAAGAGATATTACCAGGCCATGGTAAAGAAAGAATGGAGCACTGTTGTCTCAGGTGCTCGCATTGCCTGCGGTGGAGCTATCAGACCCCAAAGAGGTGTCTCTGTTGCCAAAGTGAAGATCGCACCATTTGAACATGGCCCAGTGGCTGGGCAGATTGGTCATGTTGTTGTGGATGAGAAAGAAAATATCAAGTTTATTTGCAACATTGAGAACTATGACAGCACCACAGAAGTCACATGGTACTGTGGTGTTAGACAGCTAGAGGCAGGTGCCAAGTACGAAATTGAATATGAAGATGGGCTGGCAACTATAACTATAAATGGCGTCACCAGAGCTGATGATGGCACCTACAGATGCAAGATTGTCAACGAGTATGGTGAGGACAGTGGCTACGCTGAGCTCTTTGTCAATGGAGTTAGGTCATATCGTGACCACTTCACAACACGTGTGGTGAAGAAGGTGAAACGCAGAGTGGACACAGCAAGACTGCTCCAGAAACCACCTGAGTTCACCCTGCCTCTGTTTAACCGCACAGCTTACATTGGAGAAGATATCCGCTTCGGTGTCACCATCACTGTGCACCCTGAGCCACGTGTAATGTGGCTCAAATCTGGCCAGAAGCTCATTCCTGGTGATGATGACAAAAAGTACACTTTCCTCACCGACAAGGGTCTTTATCAGTTAGTGATTCACAACCTGGAGCCTGATGACGAGGCAGAGTACAGCGTTGTGGCTCGTAACAGGTATGGCGATGACAGCTGTAAGGCTCGTCTCACTTTGACTCCCCGTCCCGCACCAGCAGACAATACCTTGAGGCCCATGTTCAAACGCCTGCTTGCTAATGTCGAGTGCAGAGAAGGCCAGAATTGCCGATTTGAGATCAGAGTGTCAGGACTACCGACACTGAAGTGGGAGAAGGATGGCATGCCATTGGCATTTGGTCCATCAATTGAAATTGTTCATGAAGGCCTGGACTACTTTGTCCTTCATGTGAAAGACACTCTACTTGAAGATTCAGGCGTATATAGAGTCACAGCAACCAACTCTGCTGGATCTGCCAGTTGCCAAGCCACCCTCAAGGTAGAGCGGTCCACCCATGTTAAGAAAGAGTATGTGAGTGAGAGGGACAAAAAGAAACAAGCTGAAAAAGAACAAATGGACAAAAAAGTAAGGCTATCACAGATCCTTTCTGGTACCGAGGTCATGCCTCTTCCCCCACTGGCACAGCAAGCTATAAGAGAGGCAGCCACAATGTTTAAACCTGCTGTGACAACAAAGAAGGGTGAGAAGACGGAGGCTGAAGTACAAAAAGAAAAAGAGGAAAGGAAGAAGAGGGCGGATGAGAAGAGGCTGCGCATGCCATACGACGTTCCCCCGCCTCGTGTTGTCGGGCCCACAGCGCTCGAGGAGGATATGGAAATCAAACACTTTGTTCCCTTCTCTGATATGAAATGGTACAAGAAGCTCCGGGACCAGTATGAGTTCCCTGAGCCTATGGACAAGATCAAACAGAAGAGGATGAAACGTATCCGTCTGTCCAGGTGGGAACAATTCTATGAGGTGCCTCTGCCAAGGATTAAAACCCAGTACAAACCTAGATGGCGCCTTCCAGCAGTGACACAGGATGACCTGGAGACAGTGAGGCCTGCAAGGCACCGCACTCCTTCCCCTGACCTGGAGGCCTACCAAAGAATAAGGAGGAGGTCTCTTGGGGATCTCTCAGATGAGGAGCTCCTCCTGCCTGTTGATGAGTATCTCTCCATGAAGCAAACAGAGGAGCAGAGACTCCGTCTGGAGGAAGAACTGGAGCTTGGCTTCTCTGCCTCCCCACCCAGCCTTAGCCCTGTGCGCTTTGAGCTGTCTTCACTTCGCCATACATCTCCAAGGCGCGCAACATATACTGAAGAAGAGGAAGGTGAAGAGGTTCAGAGGTACGACTCCTATCGTGTTCCATCCAAGTATGAGGCGGGGCCAAGTTTCCTCGACCTTCGCCAGCGCCATGACAAGGCCACACACAGACCTCCAAGACAGAAGCAAAAAGTGTATGATGAGAGAGAAGACCAGGAGATGCTGAGACCTGTCAAAACAACACAGAGAATCACCTCTTATAAAAGTCAGTTGAAACAGATGGAGTTTGAGGAAAAAACAAGAGTTACAAGAAAAGAGAAAACAACTGTTCACGTGTCAACTGTGACTGAAGGTTCTTCAATGGAGACATCTGAGCATCTTCCTGTCTCATTTACTTCTTCATATGTTCCCATGGCACGCCCGGCAGTCAAAAAGACCACAGCTGCAGAGGCTAAACCTGAGAGAAAGAGATCCCCAACCCCTGAAAAGCCCCGTCATAAATCTCCAGGTTCCACTGCCTCACATGATGTCACCTTATCTAAAGTTGATTTCATGTCCAGATATGAGGCGAGAAAGGCAGTTCTGAGATCTGAGAGAAAGTCAACAGAGAGTAAATTCGAGGTTGTCACTCAGCAGCCTTTCAGCCTTGATCATGTGCCACGTGTAACAGTCAGAATGCGTTCTCACCGTGTGCCATTTGGCCAGAACACCAAATTTACTCTAAATGTCCAATCAAAACCTGTGGCTGATATCAAGTGGTACCATAATGGAATACAGATCCACGACAGCAAGAAGTACCAAATTTCTAATTTGAGCGGAGTCCTGTCTCTTCAGATAATGGACTGCCAGACAGAGGATAGTGGTACTTACCGTGTTGTGTGCACCAACGCAAAGGGCGAAGCTTCTGACTATGCAACTCTGGATGTGGCTGGAGGAGGGTTCTCTACCTATGCCTCACGTCGACAAGATGAGGAGCCCCCATCCGCATATGTCCCGGAGATGACCAAGACAGAAGTTTACCACGTGTCCTCCAAAACAACATCCTCCACTGAGAAACATGAGAAAGTGGAGGCTTTACAAATGAAAACTGAGGAGAAGAAAGTAACTGTGGAGAAGAAAGCAACTGTGGAGAAGAAAATTGAAATTAAGAAATTTTCACCTACTATCGTTTCGAGACCCCAGTCCCTGACTGTGTCTGAAGGTGAGACTGCTAGATTTGTGACTGAGGCTAATGGAGAACCAATGCCCAGCGTTACCTGGCTGCATGAAGGACAGGTTGTGACCTCCACACAGCGCCACCATGTAACCTCAGCACAAAATGTTAATCTTGAGTCTACTTTCGAGATCAGTTCAGTGGAGCTTTCAGATGAAGGCAACTACTTGGTAGTGTTTGAGAACTCAGAGGGCAGAGAGGTGGCCCACTTCACCCTCACCATTCGTCGCAGAGAGTCTAAAGAGAAGGTGGTGGCCTCTCCTCCCAGAGTGACCTCTCCAGAACCCAGAGTTAAATCTCCTCAAGGGGTCAAGTCCCCCAGAAGAATCAAGTCTCCAATCAGTTCGTCTCCAATCAGTTCGCCCCCAAGAGTCAAGTCGCCACCCACAGTGAAGTCACCCACCCAGATGGGGGTGCAGAAAACCAAGCCTTCCATTTCAGTGGACCTGCATGACATCACAGCAGCTTCTGACTCTATCATCAAGCTGACAGTGAAAGTAGCAGGACATCCAAAACCAACATTTTCTTGGATGAAGGACGGAAAGGTAGCTTTAAAGTCCACATTTAAATTCACTATACAATAGTATAATTGCATGGCCAGCATATTTGCTGATAACAAATGATCTAACTAAATGTCCTTTGTTCCTTCCTTATTTGTAGACTCTCTCAGAGGGTGGGAAATATGAAATCTTTGAGGAGCAAGGGTCAGCATATCTTGAGATATATGAATCTGAGGTCTCTGACAGTGGTGTTTATAATTGCACGGTCACCAACAGTGTTGGATCTGTATCCACATCCTGCACCGTCACTGTTCAAGGTAAGAGTGTTTTACTATAAATCATTTGTTCAAATGTTTTTCATTTATGTATAATAAATCTCTTATATTTTAAGTCAATCATCTTTTTATATAAAGTTCCTTTATCCTTCTATTATAAATGTATCATATAATAATTTACTCTAACACTGTACACAGGACCTTATATCTTAACCATGCATTTGTTTCAATTTTAGCCTCTGCTAAAATCACAGCACTTGCAGAGAAATCTCAAGAAATATCCAGCTCCACCTATCACGCAAAAACAGAAATCTGTGAGGAAATTATGGAAAAGGAAATTGTATATGAGGAAATCCAGTCTTACACCGAAGTAAAGGCTTCCCACACCCAGATGTCAATGACAGTGGGCCAGTCTCTCACACTAAGAGCTAATATCCCTGCAGCGTCAGACATCAGATGGATCCTGAATGGAGTTGAACTGGCAAACTCAGACCAGTACAGATATGGTGTGTCTGGAAATGACCACACTTTGGCTATCAAGGAGGTCAGTCAACAGGAAGAAGGGGTCATTACATGTGAGGCTAAGACAGAGCACGGCCTGGTCAAATGCCAGTTTGACACCACCGTTAGTGCCACCATCTCAGATGCCCCCTCATTCCTGGTGCAACCCAGATCCCAGAACATCAATGAGGGGCAAAGTGTAAAATTCACATGTGAGATTGCCGGAGAACCTGCCCCTGAAGTGGAGTGGCTTAAGGACAACATCATAGTAAGCACACAAACATTTATGTAAAGAATAAGCTACAGTACCCATTGTGGAAATTCAAAACTAAGAGAAGTCTTCTCTCTCTTTACAGATATCTATGGCACCAAACATGCAAATAAGCCGCTCTAAAAATGTGTACGTACTGGAGATATCTGAGACCACAGTTGCAGACAGTGGCAAATACACAATAAAAGCCAAGAATCAATATGGACAATGCTCTGCTACAGCATCTTTAAACATCATTGGTAAGCTTTAGTTGATTTTTCCATCTAATACACAACAGGCTTACATGAATGCAAAGCTTTCTGCAGTCTCACAGTAAATTATGTGTTGTTACTAATAGCTGCTTTGAACATATGTTTAAACTAATATGTGTGTATGTATAAAAGCATACACAGAATGTTGTCCCAAGTTCGTCATGTGACTTTTATTTGATATTCTCACAGCTCTTGTTGAAGAACCAGCACAAATGCTTGTTATGGAACAAAGTGCTGCTGCTACCAGCTTGCATACTGCTTTCTCAGCCTCTTCAGTTCACATGGCATCCATGCAGACTGCCTTCTCCAGCAGCTCCAGTTCTGCTGAGGTTACACTTGAGAGCATGTCCTTTGCTAGCATGTCCACCATGGCAGCTGAGTCAATCGTAAAAATGAGCTCCAGCAGTGTAATGGAAATGTCCAGTCACTCAAATATAGAGGCCTCCTCAGTGAGAGCCATCTCACAGGGGTCTACAGGTGAGATTCAACTGCTACCTCTGTTACAAGTCTGACTAGATACAAGTGTGTTATCCTTATTGTTCAGCTCAATGTTTTTGCGTGTCTTTGAAAATACATTATATTCTTTGGTTTCCTAACAGCTACTCCACCAAAGATCGAGGCCCTTCCAGAGGATATCAGTGTTGAAGCAGGCAAGTTCCTGACTGTGGCCTGTGCCTTCTCTGGCGACCCAACGGCCATTGAGTGGGTTCATTCTGGCAAGACCCTTCCCTGTGAGGAGGAGAGCAATAGGTTCCTCATCGAGACTACTGGGGACCTCACCACACTCATGATCACTGGCGTGAAAGAGGATGATGCTGGAGCGTACACCCTCAAACTGTCCAATGAGCTTGGATCTGACACTGCAACTGTTAATGTTCACATTCGATCCATGTAAAAAAGAAAAAAGAAACAACTAATATAAATTTATATCCCTATTTCCCTCATCCAGTACCTTTTTATTTATTGAATTAGCAAAAAATCATCTTTACTTGATAAAGACCTGGATTTCTGTTCTTGTAAATATCAACTATTTTTATACCAAACTTGACATTAATTTATGCCAAACTAGACTAAAGTCTAAAGTTGTTATAAAATGTGCCATATTGGATAATTATGACTTAGGATTTTTGAACCACTTTTCTGTGACATGTACATAATGTATATAGCCGAATTTAACGGTTATGGAAAATGTATGAATTGTTATTTATGACAATATTAACTGAAACAAATGGAACTAAATGTTTAACAGGAGAAAGTTTCACATGAAACGAATACCCTGAAAAACCTGAAACTAAACTCTGTGCCTCAACAATAAGTTGAAGTCTTAAGATTGCCTCAACAGGTAGAGAGGCTCCCTGTTGAAGTTTACAAAATCAGAGAGACAATGTTATTATGCACCGTACATCTGTGCGTGCAATATTACAATACTCCTATGAATTGTAACATGACCATAAGACCCTGAGTGCTGTTTGCATATTACCCTCATGGAAGCAGCATAAACTGGTCTTGTGATCTGACTGACTATGTCATACCACCATTTTAATGACATGCTCACTGTGCGAGCGGCCTGCACTTTGAGCTCTATATAATTTTATGTGCACTGTTTCTGGCAACGGATAGTTGAATTGTTTTTTTCAAATTTAACATCTCCTGGCCATTAAAATAAAAGTCAATTCAAGTTCTTCTTTGCAGAAGCAGTGCCATCTCTTGGAGGATTGCTAGGTAATATTTTGTGTGTTTGAGTGTGTTTTAGTTTTAGAATTTCACCTTGTCAGTAGTCAGGGTAACCATCAAGTGAATGTACCACAGTGACACCACCTCCTGTGAAAAAGAAGCAAATGCATTAATGTTATACCCTGCACTTTGATTTAATTGATCTATTATGTAGAATTACCAGTGTATTCATCCTCCTTGAGTTGTATGCATTACTTATTTAATAAAGCATGATTTCAGCACAACAAAACGTTGCCTTTTTATTTACCTCCAGCTAATATTTAGCCTACAACTCATGCAAACAATTATATGAAAACTGATATTAATTAACGGGGTTTGGCAGGGTTAACAATTTATCAAAATCTATTTCATATAATCTCATATAGAATGGTAGTGTGGAAATTTAAAGCACATCATTGGAATTAATTAATGATATTAACATAATATGCAGTCGCTATTAAATGTACACAATACACGTACTAAATTAATAACTATTCA
The DNA here is from genome assembly GCF_054491055.1 of Hypomesus nipponensis. Lineage (NCBI taxonomy): Eukaryota > Metazoa > Chordata > Actinopteri > Osmeriformes > Osmeridae > Hypomesus > Hypomesus nipponensis. The sequence continues at coordinate 5,830,853 of NC_140383.1, read as the reverse complement.
GATAGGTATATTATTAACACAACTCCATAGCAAAATACATAGCAAACAGTGGTCATGGTATGTGGGTATCTATGGAGTTAAATTAGGATAGATATTTTAAAATATTCTTTTGATCGTGTGAAACAAAATTCTTTTTGTACCTTGTGCTATTCATGATACAGCATTTTATTCATCTAGCACAACAGCCAAGCTCTCTAAATACACTGTGCAAGGCCAAATTATTTAATTAGTTAGCGAGTGCCAAAGCTGCAGTCAAATCCTTATTACAGTAAGTGGAATCTGTGTGCAAGCTTGCATTTTGCGACCCACTTGTCTCCTGAAAGATCACCAGAAAAAAATCCACAGCACGCAGGAGACCGCAATAGGTAAGATCTGCCGTGAGAATGTTTCCAATTGAATATGAATAATAATACATTACTGAAGTAGGCTATCTATCCTACTTGACGTCTTTCACCAAGTCTTCACTTTACCCGTAGCTAAATTGCTTTGCTGTTGATTTGCCTTCTTCTGACAAAACTACTACAAGCAGTCATTCACGTGTCTAGCAATGCTATGTTCACTGCATGCAAATAACAATACAACGCGTGTCTGATTGGGAAACGTTTAAAAGCCAATATAACCGCGATTAATCAAATTAATTGTTAAATCAACCAGACTTTACGAGTCAATAGAGTGGGGATGCTGACGAACAACGATGAGATCAAAATGTATAGTTGAATTTGTTGTTTGCCTATATAGGTGACGATGTTAAATACATATGCTATAGCGAGGTAAAGTTTCATATTCGAGATTCAACATTCGTCTTACATTCGAGAAACGCTACTTTGCAGGGCCGCATCAGGGACCGTGTTTAAACTACCCATACAATGTCAAAAGATTATGACATTTACAATATTTTTATGAATATAAAACCTCAAACGGACACCAGAGTATTCTAACAATATCTGGTATATGTTCACAGCCTTTTCTTTTTCAATTACGTTTCAAACTAAATTATAGAAAATCACTAATCTATGAAAATAGTTTAATCCTCGCAAATCTTAATAACTTTTTCAAATTGTGTCAAAAAATCTCAAATATAGGCTACACCAGATTATTCTAATAAAGTCTGTTTTACTTCCACACAATTTACATTTTCAATTAAGTTTCAAACAGAGTTATAGAAAATTATTCCTCTCTGAAAAGATACACACTATTAATCTGTTTTGGCTATTTTAAATGTCCTGCTTGCAAACGCTTGTTGCGAATGAGTAACACAAATGCATCATTGAATGGAATGAAGTTCTAAATACAGCTGTGCCCGAAAAGCTACAAAGTTTATATATTTTTCTTCTTCTCCACAGATTTGGAGACGACATGTCAAACAAATGTGTCATTATAATTCATATCCTGGGTTGGATTGTCATAAATGCACACAAAATCACTGTGACATCGGGTATGTTTTTCTAATATAATATTATAGTATTCACATATTTCACATCATATTTCATATTTAAAATTACTTTAATCAATGACTGGAGCGTCAGTCAGGACATGATGAACCACACAGTAACTCAAACATGCCTTTCAGGTATGAGACCTATCTGGTCAGTTCCATGCAGGACTTTCTTACCTCCTCCTCCACCTCCTCCTTTTCCTCCATCAACGCAAAAATCTATGCTCATGGTAAAGCGTTAATGTGCTAATTCCAATTGTTAACAAAAACATACATAAAAGTACATGTTGTCCCTAATTTTATTTAGAAATGTGTTTAACTTCATGTATACATATTTCAGGTTGACATAACTGAACACATTATAGGGAAAAAAGGTGAAAAGGTATGCATTTATTTTACGGGAGGTTTTATTATCAGTTTTATAGTTATGAAAGCCATATATTACAGTTTATTACTGGTTGTATTTAAAGGGATGCAGAGGACCCAAAGGACGTAAGGTAAGAAAAAGTATATGAGATTGAAGTAAAGGACTTATATTCTGTTTAGATGGAACTACAAATATGTACTCATTGTCACCGAGTGATTCATATGACTTGTCAAAAAGTATCTGTATGTAAACGAGGCATCAGCTTCAAGTTGTGTATGTCATATGGTTCTGTACCCCAGGGACAGCCAGGTTCCATTGGTCAAGAGGGGAAACCAGGGATGTCAGGAATAATGGGTCCCTTAGGCGAACAGGTTGGTCCAAGGACCATGAGGTCAACATAATATGACCTACCTGAATATTATTCTCCATGTGCATTGATGAAATGAACATTGTACTTTGATAATCTTAATTTTTCCAGGGAGAAAAGGGGGACAGAGGCTGGCGAGGCTTGTTTGGTGAGATGGGAACACCAGGAGTACATGGGGTGAATTACTACATGACTACAAATGTCAACTACATATATAACAAAAAACAGGTTGATCTCAGATGTATTCTTCTTTAACAGTGAATACTTGGGTTTCAGGGTCATCCCGGACGCAGTGGATCCAAAGTAAGCTTTACCTGTATCCATCCAAATGATCTGTAATATTGACGAAAACCGTTCTTAATTTTTCAATTGTGATGCCAAAAGGGTGAAAATGGATTGAAAGGAGTCCAAGGATTTTCTGGAGAGAATGTGAGCAATTTCTTTGTTTTCCAACTTATTTTTGATGATGATGACATTAAGTAATTCCTTGTTCCATCAACATACCCAATGTGTGTTCATAGGGATACCCTGGACGCGGTGGTATCCCTGGGCTGAAGGTAATTGGCTGAAACGATAGATTTAAGGGAAAGTTTTGCCCAACTTCTGTAATGTTTCCTGTAATGTTTATTTCTATTCATATGCATTAAAGGGGGATCCAGGGCTGAAAATAATAAAAGGCTTGCGGGGACCGGATGGACAAAGGGGAGCTCCTGGACAGAGAGGGATTATGGTAAACTAAGCGTCAAGTGTATGAATGTATTCTGTATATTTAAAAATATATATATACATCTCTAAATTCAACATGAAAAATTTGCCCTCCTCTGTTTTACAGAGGGAGGGCAGAATTGTTAACATAACACATAATTAAACTTGTGGATATTGCAATAGAAACTTGTGAAGCTCAGGCACAGATGGGTATTGAAACCATTATTTTCAGTTTATGAGCCCGCCATTACCTGGCATCATCCAAAAATGTGTTTATGCAATTATATTAACACTAGTAACTATGACACAACGGCAACTGAACACATGATCTTCGGTTTTCAAGACCAACACCTTGAAACTTGGCCACCATGCCCTGCAGTATATTGTGAAATTGAGATGTTTCTCGCATGGACACCCATAACAATGGATAATTTTAGGATACAAATTTGGAGTTTCCTCACAGGAAAACCCTTTTCGACAGACGAGGCAGGGCTAATCACAAAACCAACTAAAGGTTTTGACAATTGACAACTACAAATGCACGGACGGGGGTTGAACCCATGATCTTCTGTTTACAGAACTGACGCCTTGCCACTTGGCTACCATGCCATGCAGCTATCTGAAACTTGAAGTGTTCTTGCAGGAAACCCCTTTTCAACAGATGACTCAGCTACTCACAAAACCTGGGTTCAGAAATTGACAACTACGAAAGGAAGGCACGGATGGGGGTTAACCCATGATCTTCGGTTTACGAGACCGACACCTTGCCACCTAGCCACCATGCCCTGCAGCTCTAATAGGAATTTAGATTTTTCTTGCAGGAAACCATTTTCAACAAATGACACAACTACTCACAAAACCAGTCGGTTGTTTCAGTAACTGACAACTAAGATTTAAAGGCACGGATGGGGGTTGAACCCATGATCTTCGGTTTACGAGACCGACGCCTTGCCACTTGGCCACCATGCCTTGCAGCTGTCAGAAACTTGGAGTGTTCTTGCTGGAAAACCCTTTTCAAAAGATGACTCAGCTACTCACAAAACCTGGGTTCAGCAATTGACAACTACGAAAGGAAGGCACGGATGGGGGTTGAACCCATGATCTTCGGTTTACGAGACCGACGCCTTGCCACTTGGCCACCATGCCCTGCAGCTCTATCAGAAATGTTGACTTTTCTACCAGGAAAACCCTTTTCGACAAATGAAGAAGAGGTTTTCACAAAACCAAACGGTTGTTTCAGTAATTGACAACAAAGAATTAAAGGCACGGATGGGGATTGAACCCATGATCTTCGGTTTACGAGACCGACACCTTGCCACTTGGCCACCATGCCCTGCAGCTCTAATAGGAATTTAGATTTTTCTTGCAGGAAACCATTTTCAACAAATGACACAACTACTCACAAAACCAGTCGGTTGTTTCAGTAACTGACAACTAAGATTTAAAGGCACGGATGGGGGTTGAGCCCATGATCTTCGGTTTACGAGACCGACGCCTTGCCACTTGGCCACCATGCCTTGCAGCTGTCAGAAACTTGGAGTGTTCTTGCTGGAAAACTCTTTTCAACAGATGACTCAGCTACTCACAAAACCTGGGTTCAGCAATTGACAACTACGAAAGGAAGGCACGGATGGGGGTTGAACCCATGATCTTCGGTTTACGAGACCGACGCCTTGCCACTTGACCACCATGCCCTGCAGCTCTATCAGAAATGTTGACTTTTCTCCCAGGAAAACCCTTTTCGACAAATGAAGAAGAGGTTTTCACAAAACCAAACGGTTGTTTCAGTAATTGACAACTAAGTATTAAAGGCACGGATGGGGATTGAACCCATGATCTTCGGTTTACGAGACCGACACCTTGCCACTTGGCCACCATGCCCTGCAGCTCTAATAGGAATTTAGATTTTTCTTGCAGGAAACCATTTTCAACAAATGACACAACTACTCACAAAACCAGTCGGTTGTTTCAGTAACTGACAACTAAGATTTAAAGGCACGGATGGGGATTGAACCCATGATCTTCGGTTTACGAGACCGACACCTTGCCACTTGGCCACCATGCCTTGCAGCTGTCAGAAACTTGGAGTGTTCTTGCTGGAAAACCCTTTTCAACAGATGACTCAGCTACTCACAAAACCTGGGTTCAGCAATTGACAACTGCAAAAGGAAGGCACGGATGGGGGATGAACCCATGATCTTCGGTTTACGAGACCGACGCCTTGCCACTTGGCCACCATGTCCTGCAGCTCTATCAGAAATGTTGACTTTTCTCCCAGGAAAACCCTTTTCGACAAATGAGGAAGAGGTATTCACAAAACCAATCGGTTGTTTCAGTAATTGACAACTAAGAATTTAAGGCACGGATGGGGATTGAACCCATGATCTTCTGTTTACGAGACCGACGCCTTGCCACTTGGCCACCATGCCTTGCAGCTGTCAGAAACTTGGAGTGTTCTTGCTGGAAAACCCTTTTCAACAGACGACTGAGCTACTCACAAAACCTGGGTTCAGCAATTGACAACTACGAAAGGAAGGCACGGATGGGGGTTGAACCCATGATCTTCTGTTTACGAGACCGACGCCTTGCCTCTTGGCCACCATGCCCTGCAGCTCTATCAGAAATGTTGACTTTTCTCCCAGGAAAACCCTTTTCGACAAATGAGGAAGAGGTATTCACAAAACCAATCGGTTGTTTCAGTAATTGACAACTAAGAATTAAAGGCACGGATGGGGATTGAACCCATGATCTTCGGTTAACGAGACCGACACCTTGCCACTTGGCCACCATGCCCTGCAGCTCTAATAGGAATTTAGATTTTTCTTGCAGGAAACCATTTTCAACAAATGACACAGCTACTCACAAAACCAGTCGGTTGTTTCACTAATTGACAACTAAGATGTAAAGGCACGGATGGGGGTTGAACCCATAATCTTCGGTTTACGAGACTGACGCCTTGCCACTTGGCCACCATGCCTTGCAGCTGTCAGAAACTTGGAGTGTTCTTGCTGGAAAACTCTTTTCAACAGATGACTCAGCTACTCACAAACCCTGGGTTCAGCAATTGACAACTACGAAAGGAAGGCACGGATGGGGGTTGAACCCATGATCTTCTGTTTACGAGACCGACGCCTTGCCACTTGGCCACCATGCCCTGCAGCTCTATCAGAAATGTTGACTTTTCTCCCAGGAAAACCCTTTTCGACAAATGAGGAAGAGGTATTCACAAAACCAATGGGTTGTTTCAGTAATTGACAACTAAGAATTAAAGGCACGGATGGGGATTGAACCCATGATCTTCGGTTTACGAGACCGACACCTTGCCACTTGGCCACCATGCCCTGCAGCTCTAATAGGAATTTAGATTTTTCTTGCAGGAAACCATTTTCAACAAATGACACAACTACTCACTAAACCAGTCGGTTGTTTCAGTAACTGACAACTAAGATTTAAAGGCACGGATGGGGGTTGAACCCATGATCTTCGGTTTACGAGACCGACGCCTTGCCACTTGGCCACCATGCCTTGCAGCTGTCAGAAACTTGGAGTGTTCTTGCTGGAAAACCCTTTTCAACAGATGACTCAGCTACTCACAAAACCTGGGTTCAGCAATTGACAACTACGAAAGGAAGGCACGGATGGGGGTTGAACCCATGATCTTCGGTTTACGAGACCGACGCCTTGCCACTTGGCCACCATGCCCTGCAGCTCTATCAGAAATGTTGACTTTTCTCCCAGGAAAACCCTTTTCGACAAATGAGGAAGAGGTATTCACAAAACCAATCGGTTGTTTCAGTAATTGACAACTAAGAATTAAAGGCACGGATGGGGATTGAACCCATGATCTTCGGTTTACGAGACCGACACCTTGCCACTTGGCCACCATGCCCTCCAGCTCTAATAGGAATTTAGATTTTTCTTGCAGGAAACCATTTTCAACAAATGACACAACTACTCACTAAACCAGTCGGTTGTTTCAGTAATTGACAACTAAGATTTAAAGGCACGGATGGGAGTTGAACCCATGATCTTCGGTTTACGAGACCGACGCCTTGCCACTTGGCCACCATGCCTTGCAGCTGTCAGAAACTTGGAGTGTTCTTGCTGGAAAACCCTTTTCAACAGATGACTCAGCTACTCACAAAACCTGGGTTCAGCAATTGACAACTACGAAAGGAAGGCACGGATGGGGGTTGAACCCATGATCTTCGGTTTACGAGACCGACGCCTTGCCACTTGGCCACCATGCCCTGCAGCTCTATCAGAAATGTTGACTTTTCTCCCAGGAAAACCCTTTTCGACAAATGAGGAAGAGGTATTCACAAAACCAATGGGTTGTTTCAGTAATTGACAACTAAGAATTAAAGGCACGGATGGGGATTGAACCCATGATCTTCGGTTTACGAGACCGACACCTTGCCACTTGGCCACCATGCCCTGCAGCTCTAATAGGAATTTAGATTTTTCTTGCAGGAAACCATTTTCAACAAATGACACAACTACTCACTAAACCAGTCGGTTGTTTCAGTAACTGACAACTAAGATTTAAAGGCACGGATGGGGGTTGAACCCATGATCTTCGGTTTACGAGACCGACGCCTTGCCACTTGGCCACCATGCCTTGCAGCTGTCAGAAACTTGGAGTGTTCTTGCTGGAAAACTCTTTTCAACAGATGACTCAGCTACTCACAAAACCTGGGTTCAGCAATTGACAACTACGAAAGGAAGGCACGGATGGGGGTTGAACCCATGATCTTCGGTTTACGAGACCGACGCCTTGCCACTTGGCCACCATGCCCTGCAGCTCTATCAGAAATGTTGACTTTTCTACCAGGAAAACCCTTTTCGACAAATGAAGAAGAGGTTTTCACAAAACCAAACGGTTGTTTCAGTAATTGACAACTAAGAATTAAAGGCACGGATGGGGATTGAACCCATGATCTTCGGTTTACGAGACCGACACCTTGCCACTTGGCCACCATGCCCTGCAGCTCTAATAGGAATTTAGATTTTTCTTGCAGGAAACCATTTTCAACAAATGACACAACTACTCACAAAACCAGTCGGTTGTTTCAGTAACTGACAACTAAGATTTAAAGGCACGGATGGGGGTTGAGCCCATGATCTTCGGTTTACGAGACCGACGCCTTGCCACTTGGCCACCATGCCTTGCAGCTGTCAGAAACTTGGAGTGTTCTTGCTGGAAAACTCTTTTCAACAGATGACTCAGCTACTCACAAAACCTGGGTTCAGCAATTGAAAACTACGAAAGGAAGGCACGGATGGGGGTTGAACCCATGATCTTCGGTTTACGAGACCGACGCCTTGCCACTTGACCACCATGCCCTGCAGCTCTATCAGAAATGTTGACTTTTCTCCCAGGAAAACCCTTTTCGACAAATGAAGAAGAGGTTTTCACAAAACCAAACGGTTGTTTCAGTAATTGACAACTAAGTATTAAAGGCACGGATGGGGATTG